>NC_057799.1:637014499-637382551 GCF_018294505.1 Triticum aestivum | reverse complement strand
CGGCGCATATAAAGGCCTGGGGGGGGGGTCCGATGCTACCTCTTGAGAACTGCGTTGGTTTTCCCTTGAAGAGGAAAGGGTGATGCAGCAAAGTATCGTAAGTATTTCCCTCAGTTTTTGAGAACCAAGGTATCAATCCAGTAGGAGGCTACGCGCGAGTCCCTCGCACCTGCACAATACAAATAAATCCTCGCAACCAACGCGATAAGGGGTTGTCAATCCCTTCATGGTCACTTACGAGAGTGAGATCTGATAGGATAATATTTTTGGTATTTTTGTAATAAAGATGCAAAGTAAAGAAAGCAAAATAAAGACGGCGCCAGAAATAGCTTGTTGTCGGGAGATTAATATGATGGAAAATAGACCCGGGGGCCATAGGTTTCACTAGTGGCTTCTCTCAAGAGCATAAGTATTTTACGGTGGGTGAACGAATTACTGTTGAGCAATTGACAGAATTGAGCAGAGTTATGAGAATATCTAGGTATGATCATGTATATAGGCATCACGTCCGAGACAAGTAGACCGACTCCTGCCTGCATCAACTACTATTACTCCACTCATCGAGCGCTATACAGCATGCATCTAGAGTATTAAGTTCATAAGAACAGAATAACACCTTAAGCAAGATGACATGATGTAGAGGGATAAATTCATGCAATATGATAAAAACCCCATCTTGTTATCCTCGATGGCAACAATACAATACGTGCCTTGCTGCCCCGACTGTCACTGGGAAAGGACACCGCAAGATTGAACCCAAAGCTAAGCACTTCTACCGTTGCAAGAAAGATCAATCTAGTAGGCCAATCCAAACTGATAATTCGAAGAGACTTGCAAAGATAACCAATCATACATAAAAGAATTCAGAGAAGATTCAAATATTGTTCATAGATAATCTTGATCATAAACCCACAATTCATCGGTCACAACAAACACACCGCAAAAGAGGATTACATCGAATTGATCTCCACGAGAGAGGGGGAGAACATTGTATTGAGATCCAAAAAGAGAGAGGAAGCCATCTAGCTACTAACTATGGACCCGAAGGTCTGAGGTAAACTACTCACACTTCATCGGAGAGGCTATGGTGTTGATGTAGAAGCCCTCCGTGATGGATGCCCTCTCCGGCGGAGCTCCGGAACTGGCCCCAAGATGGGATCTCGTGGGTACAGAAGGTTTCGGCGGTGGAATTAGGTTTTTGGCTCCGTATCTGATCGTTTGGGGGTACGTAGGTATATATAGGAGGATGAAGCACGTCGGCGGAGCAACAGGGGGCCCACGAGGGTGGAGGGCGCGCCCTGGGGGGGGGGGTAGGCGCGCCCCTACCTCGTGGCCTCCTGGAAGCTTCTCTTACGTGGGGTCCAAGTCTCCTGGATCATGTTCGTTCCAAAAATCACGTTCCTGAAGGTTTCATTCCGTTTGGACTCCGTTTGATATTCTTTTTCTGTGAAACTCTGAAATAGCTAAAAAACAGCAATTCTTGGCTGGGCCTCCGGTTAATAGGTTAGTCCCAAAAATAATATAAAAGTGAATAATAAAGCCCAATAATGTCCAAAATAGTAGATAATATAGCATGGAGCAATCAAAAATTATAGATACGTTGGAGACGTATCAAGCATCCCCAAGCTTAATTCCTGCTCGTCCTCGAGTAGGTAAATGATAAAATAGATAATTTTTGATGTGGAATGCTACTTGGCATAATTTCAATGTAATTCTTCTTAATTGTGGTATGAATATTCAGATTCGAAAGATTCAAGATAAAAGTTCATATTGACATAAAAATAATAATACTTCAAGCATACTAACTAAGCAATTATGTCTTCTCAAAATAACATGGCCAAAGAAAGTTTATCCCTACAAAATCATATAGTTTAGTCATGCTCCATTTTCATCACACAAGAATGCTCTCATCATGCACAACCCCGATGACAAGCCAAGCAATTGTTTCATACTTTAGTAATCTCAAACCTATAAACTTTCACGCAATATATGAGCGCGAGCCATGGACATAGCACTATGGGTGGCATAGAATATGATGATGGGGGTTATGTGAAGAAGACAAAAAGGAGAAAGTCTCACATCAACGAGGCTAATCAATGAGCTATGGAGATGCCCATCGATTGATGTTAATGCAAGGAGTAGGGATTGCCATGCAACGGATGCACTAGAGCTATAAATGTATGAAAGCTCAACAAAAGAAACTAAGTGGGTGTGCATCCAACTTGCTTGCTCACGAAGACCTTGGGCACTTGAGGAGGCCCATTGTTGGAATATACAAGCCAAGTTCTATAATGAAAAATTCCCACTAGTATATGAAAGTGACAAAACAAGAGACTCTATCATGAAGATTATGGTGCTACTTTGAAGCACAAGTGTGGCAAAGGATAGTAGCATTGTCCCTTCTCTCTTTTTCTCTCCTTTTTTGGGCCTCCTCCTTTTTTATGGCCTTTTTTTATTCCTCACTTGGGACAATGCTCTAGAAAATGATGATCATCACAATTCTATTTATTTACAACTCAATGATTACAACTCGATACTAGAACAAAGAATGACTCTATATGAATGCCTCCGGCGGTGTACGGGGATATGCAATGAACCAAGAGTGACATGTATGAAAGAATTATGAACGGTGGCTTTGCCACAAATACTATGTCAACTACATGATCATGCTAGCAATATGACAATGATGAATGTGTCATGATAAACGGAATGGTGGAAAGTTGCATGGCAATATATCTCGTAATGGCTATGGAAATGCCATAATAGGTAGGTTTGGTGGCTGTTTCGAGGAAGATATAAGGAGGTTTATGTGTGAAAGAGCGTATCATATCACGGGGTTTGGATGCACCGGCGAAGTTTGCACCAACTCTCAATGTGAGAAAGGGCAATGCACGGTACCGAAGAGGCTAGTAATGATGGAAGGGTGAGAGTGCGTATAATCCATGGACTCAACATTAGTCATAAAGAACTCACATACTTATTGCAAAAATCTACAAGTCATCAAAAACCAAGCATTACGCGCATGCTCCTAGGGGGATAGATTGGTAGGAAAGGACCATCGCTCGTCCCCGACCGCCACTCACAAGGAGGACAATCAAAGAACACCTCATGTTTCAAATTTGTTACATAACGTTTACCATACGTGCATGCTACGGGACTTGCAAACTACAACATAAGCATTTCTCAAATTCACAACTACTCAACTAGCACGACTTTGATATTATTACCTCCATATCTCAAAACAATCATCAAGCATCAAACTTCTCTTAGTATTCAACACACTCATAACAAAGTTTTTACTATTCTTGAATACCAAGCATATTAGGATTATTTAAGCAAATTACCATGCTATTTAAGACTCTCAAAATAATATAAGTGAAGCATGAGAGATCAATAGTTTCTATAAAACAAATCCACCACCGTGCTCTAAAAGATATAAGTGAAGTACTAGAGCAAAAACTATATAACTCAAAAGATATAAGTGAAGCACATAGAGTATTCTAATAATTTCCAAATCATGTATGGCTCTCTCAAAAGGTGTGTACAGCAAGGATGATTGTGGTAAACTAAAAAGCAGAGACTCAAATCATACAAGACGCTCCAAGCAAAACACATATCATGTGGTGAATAAAAATATAGCTCCAAGTAAAGTTACCGATGGAAGTAGACGAAAGAGGGGATGCCTTCCGGGGCATTTCCAAGCTTTGGCTTTTTGGTGTCCTTAGATTATCTTGGGGGTGCCATGGGCATCCCCAAGCTTAGGCTCTTGCCACTCCTTGTTCCATAATCCATCAAAATCTTTCACCCAAAACTCGAAAACTTCACAACACAAAACTCAACAGAAATCTCGTGAGCTCCGTTAGCGAAAGAAAACAAAATACCACTTCAAGGTAATGTAATGAACTTATTCTTTATTTATATTGGTGTTAAACCTAATGTATTCCAACTTCTCTATGGTTTATAAACTATTTTACTAGCCATAGGTTCATCAAAATAAGCAAACAACACACGAAAAACAGAATCTGTCAAAAACAGAACAGTCTGTAGTAATCTGTAACTAACGCAAACTTCTGGAACTCCAAAAAATCAGACAAAATAGGACGACCTAGGCAATTTGTTTATTGATCAGCAACAATTGGAATCAGTATTTTATCGCGTTCTGGTGATTTTTAACAATTATTTTCGTGAACAGAAAGTTTCTGGAAATTTCTGCAAGATCAAATAACTATCATCCAAGAAGATCCTATAGGTTTAACTTGGCACAAACACTAATTAAAACATAAAAACACATCTAACCAGAGGCTAGAACAAATATTTATTCCTAAACAGAAGCAAAAAGCAAAAACTAAAAATAAAATTGGGTTGCCTCCCAACAAGCGCTATCGTTTAACGCCCCTAGCTAGGCATAAAAGCAAGAATAGATCTAGGTATTGCCATCTTTGGTAGGCAATCCATAAGTGGCTCTCATGATAGATTCATATGGAAATTTTATTTTCTTCCTAGGGAAGTGTTCCATGCCTTTCTTTAATGGAAATTGGAATCTAATATTCCCTTCCTTCATATCAATAATTGCACCAATCGTTCTAAGGAAAGGTCTACCGAGAATAATAGGACATGAAGGATTGCAATCTATATCAAGAACGATAAAATCTACGGGCACATAATTCCTATTTGCAACAATAAGAACATCATTAATTCTTCCCATAGGTTTCTTAATAGTGGAATCCGCAAGGTGCAAGTTTAGAGAGCAATCATCAAAATCACGGAAATCTAGCAAATCGCACAAAGTTTTGGGAATAGTGGAAACACTAGCACCCAAATCACATAAAGCATAGAACTCATGATCCTTAATCTTAATTTTAATAGTAGGTTCCCACTCATCATAAAGTTTTCTAGGGATAGAAACTTCCAACTCAAGCTTTTCTTCATAAGATTGCATCAAGGCATCAACGATATGTTTAGTAAACGCTTTATTTTGGCTATAAGCATGCGGAGAATTTAGCACGGATTGCAACAAGGAAATACAATCTATCAAAGAGCAATTTTCATAATTAAATTCCTTGAAATCCAAAATAGTGGGTTTAGCAACATCTAGGGTTTTAATCTCTTTAATCCCACTTTTATCAATTTTAGCATCAAGATCTAAAAACTCCGAATTTTTGGAAGGCCTTCTAGGTGTAAAGGTGGATCATATTCAGTCCCATCATTATCAAGATTCATATTGCAAAACAAAGATTTAATAGGGGACACATCAATAACTTTTAGATCTTCATCTTTATTTTCATAGAAATCCGGTTTAGCGGCCATCTTATTAACTAAGGTAGCCTGCTTATCCGATATTTCAGCAGTCAACTTCTCAAGGCGAGCAATTTGGGATCTTAAACCATCAAATTCTTTAGACATATCATCGAGCTCTTTATTCATGTAACTCATAAAACCTTTTTGTTCCTTAAGCTCGTTTCTGAAGAAATTATTATGCTCAAATTGCAAAACCATAAAACTCCTGATGTTGCTTTCAATCTCTTCTAACCTTTAAGGTGAAGATCACCAAATCTAGGTAGAGCCATCGTGACAAGCAAGCAATCCAACACACGAGCAAACAAGAGACGGGCAAAAAGAGGCAAACGGAAAAGAGAGGGCGAATAAAACGGCAAGGGTGAAGTGGGGGAGAGGAAAACGAGAGGCAAATGGCAAATAATGTAATGCGGGAGATAAGGGATTGTGATGGGTACTTGGTATGTTGACTTTCGCATAGACCTCCCCGGCAACGGCGCCAGAAATCCTTCTCGCTACCTCTTGAGCACTGTGTTGGTTTTCCCTTTGTGACGCCCCCGATTCAATCATACACTAATCATGCACGCAAACGTGTACGATCAAGATCATGGACTCACGGGAAGATATCACAACACAACTCTAAAACATAGATAAGTCATACACGCATCATAATACAAGCCAGGGGCCTCGAGGGCTCGAATACAAGTGCTCGATCATAGACGAGTCAGCGGAAGCAACAATATCTGAGTACAGACATAAGTTAAACAAGTTTGCCTTAAGAAGGCTAGCACAAACTGGGATACAGATCGAAAGAGGCGCAGGCCTCCTGCCTGGGATCCTCCTAACTACTCCTGGTCGTCGTCAGCGGGCTGCACGTAGTAGTAGGCACCTCCGGTGTAGTAGGAGTCGTCGTCGACGGTGGCGTCTGGCTCATGGGCACCGGCATCTGGTTGCGACAACCAGGTAGAAGGGAAAGGGGGAAAAGAGGGAGAAAAGCAACCGTGAGTACTCATCCAAAGTACTCGCAAGCAAGGAGCTACACTACATATGCATGGGTATATGTGTAAAGGACCATATCGGTGGACTGAACTGCAGAATGCCAGAATAAGAGGGGGATAGCTAATCCTGTCGAAGACTACGCTTCTGGCTGTGGAAATATGCCCTAGAGGCAATAATAAATTGGTTATTATTATATTTCCTTGTTCATGATAATCGTTTATTATCCATGCTAGAATTGTATTCATAGGAAACTCAGATACATGTGTGTATACATAGACAACACCATGTCCCTAGTAAGCCTCTAGTTGACTAGCTCGTTGATCAATAGATGGTTACGGTTTCCTGACCATGGACATTGGATGTCGTTGATAACGGGATCACATCATTAGGAGAATGATGTGATGGACACGACCCAATCCTAAGCCTAGCACAAGATCGTGTAGTTCGTCTGCTAAGAGCTTTTCTAATGTCAAGTATCATTTCCTTAGACCATGAGATTGTGCAACTCCCGGATACCGTAGGAATGCTTTGGGTGTACCAAACGTCACAACGTAACTGGGTGGCTATAAAGGTGCACTACAGGTATCTCCGAAAGTGTCTGTTGGGTTGGCACGAATCGAGACTGGGATTTGTCACTCCGTGTAATCGGAGAGGTATCTCTGGGCCCACTCGGTAGGACATCATCATAATGTGCACAATGTGACCAAGGAGTTGATCACGGGATGATGTGTTGCGGAACGAGTAAAGTGACTTGCCGGTAACGAGATTGAACAAGGTATTGGGATACCGACGATCGAATCTCGGGCAAGTAACATACCGATTGACAAAGGGAATTGTATACGGGATTGGTTGAATCCTCGACATCGTGGTTCATCCGATGAAATCATTGTGGAACATGTGGGAGCCAACATGGGTATCCAGATCCCGCTGTTGGTTATTGACCGGAGAGGCGTCTCGGTCATGTCTGCATGTCTCCCGAACCCGTAGGGTCTACACACTTAAGGTTCGGTGACGCTAGGGTTGTAGAGATAATAGTATGCGGAAAACAGAAAGTTGTTCAGAGTCCCGGATGAGATCCCGGACGTCACGAGGAGTTCTGGAGGTGAAGAATTATATATAGGAAGTCCAGTTTCGGCCACCGGGAAAGTTTCGGGGGTTATCGGTATTGTACCGGGACCACCGGAAGGGTCCCGGGGGTCCACCGGGTGGGGCCTCCTATCCTGGAGGGCCCCATGGGCTGAAGTGGGAAGGGAACCAACCCTTAGTGGGCTGGGGCGCCCCCCTTGGGCCTCCCCCTACGCCTAGGGTTGGAAACCCTAGGGGTGGGGGGCGCCCCACTTGCCTTGGGGGGGCAAGCCACCCCCTTGGCCGCCGCCCCCCCTCAGATGGGATCTCCAGGGTGGCCGGCGCCCCCCCAGGACCCCTATAAATAGTGGGGGGGAGGGAAGGGCAGCAACACCACAGCCCCTGGCGCCTCCCTCTCCCCCTGCAACACCTCTCCTCCCCGCTTGCGCTTGGCGAAGCCCTGTCGGGATCCCCGCTACTTCCACCACCACGCCGTCGTGCTGCTGGATCTCCATCAACCTCTCCTTCCCCCTTGCTGGATCAAGAAGGAGGAGACGTCGCTGCTCCGTACGTGTGTTGAATGCGGAGGTGTCGTCCGTTCGGCACTCGGTCATCGGTGATTTGGATCACGGCGAGTACGACTCCATCAACCCCGTTCACTTGAACGCTTCTGCTCGCGATCTACAAGGATATGTAGATGCACTCCTTTCCCCTCGTTGCTAGTATACTCCATAGATGGATCTTGGTGATGCGTAGGAAATTTTAAAATTCTGCTACGATCCCTAACAGTGGCATCATGAGCCAGGCCTATGTGTAGTTACTATGCACGAGTAGAACACAAAGCAGTTGTGGGCGTAGATGTTGTCAATTATTCTTGCCACTACTAGTCTTATCTTGTTTCGGCGGTATTGTGGGATGAAGCGGCCCGGACCGACCTTACACGTACGCTTACGTGAGACAGGTTCCACCGACTGACATGCACTAGTTGCATAAGGTGGCTAGCGGGTGTCTGTCTCTCCCACTTTAGTCGGAACGGATTCGATGAAAAGGGTCCTTATGAAGGGTAAATAGAAATTGGCATATCACGTTGTGGTTTTACGTAGGTAAGAAACGTTCTTGCTAGAAACCTATAGAAGCCACGTAAAAACTTGCAACAACAATTAGAGGACGTCTAACTTGTTTTTGCAGCATGTGCTATGTGATGTGATATGGCCAAAAGGATGTGATGAATGATATATGTGATGTATGAGATTGATCATGTTCTTGTAATAGGAATCACGACTTGCATGTCGATGAGTATGACAACCGGCAGGAGCCATAGGGGTTGTCTTAATTTATTGTATGACATGCGTGTCAATGAAAACGCCATGTAATTACTTTACTTTATTGCTAACCGTTAGCCATAGTAGTAGAAGTAATAGTTGGCGAGACAACTTCATGAAGACACGATGATGGAGATCATGATGATGGAGATCATGGTGTCATGCCGGTGACGAAGGTGATCATGCCGCGCCTCGAAGATGGAGATCAAAGGCGCATGATGATATTGGCCATATCATGTCACTTTATGATTTGCATGTGATGTTTGTCATGTTTACATCTTATTTGCTTAGAACGACGGTAGCATAAATAAGATGATCCCTCACTAAAATTTCAAGAGACGTGTTCCCCCTAACTGTGCACCGTTGCGAAGGTTCGTTGTTTCAAAGCACCACATGATGATCGGGTGTGATAGATTCTAACGTTCGAATACAACGGGTGTTGACGAGCCTAGCATGTACAGACATGGCCTCGGAACACATGCAAAACACTTAGGTTGACTTGACGAGCCTAGCATGTACAGACATGGCCTCGGAACACAAGAGACCGAAAGGTCGAACATGAGTCGTATAGTAGATACGATCAACATGGAGATGTTCACCGATGATGACTAGTCCGTCTCACGTGATGATCGGACACGGCCTAGTTTGACTCGGATCATGTATCACTTAGATGACTAGAGGGATGTCTATCTGAGTGGGAGTTCATTGAATAATCAGATGAACTTAATTATCATGAACATAGTCAAAAGGTCTTTGCGAATTATGTCATAGCTTACGCTTTAGTTCTACCATTTAAGATATGTTCCTAGAGAAAATTTAGTTGAAAGTTGGTAGTAGAAATTATGCGGACTGGGTCCGTAAACTGAGGATTGTCCTCATTGTTGCACAGAAGGCTTATGTCCTTAATGCACCGCTCGGTGTGCTGAACCTCAGCGTCGTCTGTAGATGTTGCGAAAGATATGACATACACGTTTTGATGACTACGTGATAGTTCAGTGTGTAATGCTAACGGTTTAGAATTGTGGCACCAAAGACGTTTTGAAACGTCGCAGAACATATGAGATGTCCCGAAGACTGAAATTGGGATTTCAGACTAGTGCCTGAAGGAAATATGCCCTAGAGGCAATAATAAAGTATTATTTATTTCCTTGTATCATGATAAATGTTTATTATTCATGCTAGAATTGTATTAACCGGAAACATAATACATGTGTGAATATATAGACAAACAGAGTGTCACTAGTATGCCTCTACTTGACTAGCTCGTTAATCAAAGATGGTTATGTTTCCTAGCCATAGACATAAGTTGTCATTTGATTAACGAGATCACCTCATTAGGAGAATGACGTGATTGACTTGACCCATTCCGTTAGCTTAGCACTCGATCGTTTAGTATGTTGCTATTGCTTTCTTCATGACTTATACATGTTCCTATGACTATGAGATTATGCAACTCCCGTTTACCGGAGGAACACTTTGTGTGCTACCAAACGTCACAACACAAATGGGTGATTATAAAGGTGCTCTACAGGTGTCTCCAAAGGTACTTGTTGGGTTGGCGTATTTCGAGATTAGGATTTGTCACTCCAATTGTCGGAGAGGTATCTCTGGGCCCACTCGGTAATGCACATCACTATAAGCCTTGCAAGCATTGTGACTAATGAGTTAGTTGCGGGATGATGTGTTACGGAACGAGTAAAGAGACTTGCCGGTAACGAGATTGAACTAGGTATCGAGATACCGACGATCAAATCTCGGGCAAGTAACATACCGGTGACAAAGGGAACAACGTATGTTGTTATGCGGTCTGACCGATAAAGATCTTCGTAGAATATGTGGGAGCCAATATGGGCATCCAGGTCCCGGTATTGGTTATTGACCGGAGACGTGTCTCAGTCATGTCTACATAGTTCTCGAACCCGTAGGGTCCGCACGCTTAACGTTACGATGATAGTTTTATTGAGTTTTTGATGTACCGAAGGAGTTCGGAGTCCCGGATGAGATCGGGGATATGACGAGGAGTCTTGAAATGGTCGAGACGTAAAGATCGATATATTGGACGACTATATTCGGACTTCGGAAAGGTTCCGAGTGATTCGGGTATTTTTCGGAGTACCTGAGAGTTACGGGAATTCGTATTGGGCCTTAATGGGCCATACGGGAAAGGAGAGAAATGCCTCAAAAGGTGGCCGCACCCCTCCCCATGGTCTGGTCCGAATTGGACTAGGGAAGGGGGGGCGCACCCTTCCTTCTTTCTCCTTCCCCCTTCCCTTCTCCTACTCCCACAAGGAAAGGAGGAGTCCTACTCCCGGTGGGAGTAGGACTCCCCCCTATGGCGCGCCTCTCCCCTTGGCCGGCTGCCTCCCCCTTGCTCCTTTATATACGGGGGCAGGGGGGCACCCCAGAGACACAATAATTGATCCTTGAGATCTCTTAACCGTGTGCGGTGCCCCCCTCCACCATATTACACCTCGATAATACCGTTGCGGAGCTTAGGCGAAGCCCTGCGTCGGTGGAACATCATCATCGTCACCACGCCGTCGCGCTGACGAAACTCTCCCTCAACACTCGGCTGGATCGGAGTTCGAGGGACGTCATCGAGCTGAACGCGTGTGTAGAACTCGGAGGCGCCGTACGTTCGGTACTTGATCGGTCGGGTCATGAAGACGTACGACTACATCAACCGCGTTGTGATAACGCTTCCGCTATCGGTCTACGAGGGTACGTGGACAACACTCTCCCCTCTCGTTGCTATGCATCACCATGATCTTGCATGTGCGTAGGAAAATTTTGAAATTACTACGTTCCCAACAGTGGTATCAGAGCCTGGTTTTATGCGTTGATGCTATGCACGAGTAGAACACAAGTGAGTTGTGGGCGATATAAGTCATACTGCTTACCAGCATGTCATACTTTGGTTCAGCGGTATTGTGAGATGAAGCGGCCCGGACCGACATTACGCGTACGCTTACGCGAGACTAGTTTCACCGTTGCGAGCACTCGTTGCTTAAAGGTGACTGGCGGGTGTCTGTCTCTCTCACTTTAGTTGAACCGAGTGTGGCTACGCCCGGTCCTTGCGAAGGTTAAAACAACACCAACTTGACAAACTATCATTGTGGTTTTGATGCGTAGGTAAGAACGGTTCTTGCTAAGCCCGTAGCAGCCACGTAAAATATGCAACAACAAAGTAGAGGACGTCTAACTTGTTTTTGCAGGGCATGTTGTGATGTGATATGGTCAAGACATGATGTGATATAATGTGTTGTATGAGATGATCATGTTTTGTAACCGAGTTATCGGCAACTGGCAGGAGCCATATGGTTGTCGCTTTATTGTATGAGATGCAATCGCCATGTAATAGTTTTACTTTATCACTAAGCGGTAGCGATAGTCGTAAAAGCAATAAGTTGGCGAGACGACAACGATGCTACGATGGAGATCAAGGTGTCGCGCCGGTGACGATGGTGATCATGACGGTGCTTCGGAGATGGAGATCACAAGCACGATGCTTCGGAGATGGAGATCACAAGCACAAGATGATGATGGCCATATCATATCACTTATATTGATTGCATGTGATGTTAATCCTTTATGCATCTTATCTTGCTTTGTTTGAGGGTAGCATTATAAGATGATCCTTCACTAAATTATCAAAGTATAAGTGTTCTCCCTGAGTATGCACCGTTGCGAAAGTTCTTCGTGCTGAGACACCACGTGATGATCGGGTGTGATAGGCTCTACGTTCAAATACAACGGGTGCAAAACAGTTGCACACGCGGAATACTCAGGTTAAACTTGACGAGCCTAGCATATAACAGATATGGCCTCGGAACACGGAGACCGAAAGGTCGAGTGTGAATCATATAGTAGATATGATCAACATAGTGATGTTCACCATTGAAACTACTCCATCTCACGTGATGATCGGACATGGTTTAGTTGATATGGATCACGTGATCACTTAGAGGATTAGAGGGATGTCTATCTAAGTGGGAGTTCTTAAGTAATATGATTAATTGAACTTGAATTTATCATGAACTTAGTACCTGATAGTATTTTTGCTTATCTATGTTGATTCTAGATAGATGGCACGTGTTGTTGTTCCGTTGAATTTTAATGCGTTCCTTGAGAAAGCAAAGTTGAAAGATGATGGTAGCAATTACACGGACTGGGTCCGTAACTTGAGGATTATCCTCATTGCTGCACAGAAGAATTACGTCCTGGAAGCACCGCTGGGTGTACCACCTGCGCCAGCAACTGCAGACATTGTGAATGCCTGGCAGTCGCGTGTTGATGACTACTCGATAGTTCAGTGTGCCATGCTTTACGGCTTAGA
The DNA here is from genome assembly GCF_018294505.1 of Triticum aestivum. NCBI lineage: Eukaryota > Viridiplantae > Streptophyta > Magnoliopsida > Poales > Poaceae > Triticum > Triticum aestivum. The sequence continues at coordinate 637,369,555 of NC_057799.1, read as the reverse complement.
ACCGGGTCTTCAACGACGTTTTGAACGTCATGGAGCATATGAGATGTTCCAGGAGTTGAAGTTAATATTTCAAGCAAATGCCCGAATTGAGAGATATGAAGTCTCCAATAAGTTCTTCAGCTGCAAGTTGGAAGAGAATAGTTCTGTCAGTGAGCATATACTCAAAATGTCTGGGTATAACAATCACTTGATTCAACTGGGAGTTAATCTTTCGGATGATAGCGTTATTGACAGAATTCTTCAATCACTGCCACCAAGCTACAAGAGCTTCGTGATGAACTATAATATGCAAGGGATGAGTAAGACAATTCCCGAGCTCTTCGCAATGCTAAAGGCTGCGGAGGTAGAAATCAAAAAGGAGCATCAAGTGTTGATGGTCAATAAGACCACCAGTTTCAAGAAAAAGGGTAAAGGGAAGAAGAAAGGGAACTTCAAGAAGAACAGCAAACAAGTTGTTGCTCAGGAGAAGAAACCCAAGTCTGGACCTAAGCGTGAAACTGAGTGCTTCTACTGCAAGCAAACTGGTCACTGGAAGCGGAACTGCCCAAAATATTTGGCGGATAAGAAGAATGGCAAGGTGAACAAAGGTATATGTGATATACATGTTATTGATGTGTACCTTACTAATGCTCGCAGTAGCACCTGGGTATTTGATACTGGTTCTGTCGCTAATATATGCAACTCGAAACAGGGGCTACGGATTAAGCGAAGATTGGCTAAGGACGAGGTGACGATGCACGTGGGAAATGGTTCCAAAGTCGATGTGATCGCGGTCGGCACGCTACCTCTACATCTACCTTCGGGATTAGTTTTAGACCTAAATAATTGTTATTTGGTGCCAGCGTTGAGCATGAACATTATATCTGGATCTTGTTTGATGCGAGACGGTTATTCATTTAAATCAGAGAATAATGGTTGTTCTATTTATATGAGTAATATCTTTTATGGTCATGCACCCTTGAAGAGTGGTCTATTTTTGTTGAATCTCGATAGTAGTGACACACATATTCATAATATTGAAACCAAAAGATGCAGAGTTGATAATGATGGTGCAACTTATTTGTGGCACTGCCGTTTAGGTCATATCGGTGTAAAGCGCATGAAGAAACTCCATACTGATGGACTTTTGGAACCACTTGATTATGAATCACTTGGTACTTGCGAACCGTGCCTCATGGGCAAGATGACTAAAACACCGTTCTCCGGAACTATGGAGAGAGCAACGGATTTGTTGGAAATCATACATACAGATGTATGTGGTCCGATGAATGTTGAGGCTCGTGGCGGATATCGTTATTTTCTCACCTTCACAGATGATTTAAGCAGATATGGGTATAGCTACTTAATGAAACATAAATCTGAAACATTTGAAAAGTTCAAAGAATTTCAGAGTGAAGTTGAAAATCATCGTAACAGGAAAATAAAGTTTCTACGATCAGATCGTCGAGGAGAATATTTGAGTTACGAGTTTGGTCTACATTTGAAACAATGCGGAATAGTTTCGCAACTCACGCCACCCGGAACACCACAACGTAATGGTGTGTCCGAACGTCGTAATCGCACTTTACTAGATATGGTGCAATCTATGATGTCTCTTACTGATTTACCGCTATCGTTTTGGGGTTATGCTTTAGAGACGGCTGCATTCACGTTAAATAGGGCACCATCAAAATCCGTTGAGACGACGCCTTATGAACTGTGGTTTGGCAAGAAACCAAAGTTGTCGTTTCTTAAAGTTTGGGGCTGCGATGCTTATGTGAAGAAACTTCAACCTGATAAGCTCGAACCCAAATCGGAGAAATGTGTCTTCATAGGATACCCAAAGGAGACTGTTGGGTATACCTTCTATCACAGATCCGAAGGCAAAACTTTTGTTGCTAAATTCAGAAATTTTCTAGAGAAGGAGTTTCTCTCGAAAGAAGTGAGTGGGAGGAAAGTAGAACTTGATGAGGTAACTATACCTGCTCCCTTATTGGAAAGTAGTTCATCACAGAAACCAGTTTCTGAGACACCTACACCAATTAGTGAGGAAGTTAATGATGATGATCATGAAACTTCAGATCAAGTTATTACTGAACCTCGTAGATCAACCAGAGTAAGATCCGCACCAGAGTGGTACGGTAATCCTGTTCTGGAGGTTATGTTAGTAGACCATGACGAACCTACGAACTATGAAGAAGTGATGGTGAGCCCAGATTCCGCAAAATGACTTGAGGCCATGAAATCCGAGATGGGATCCATGTATGAGAACAAAGTATGGACTTTGGTTGACTTGCCCAATGATCGGCAAGCCATTGAAAATAAATGGATCTTCAAGAAGAAGACTGATGCTGATGGTAATGTTACTGTCTATAAAGCTCAACTTGTTGCGAAAGGTTTTCGACAAGTTCAAGGGATTGACTACGATGAGACCTTCTCACCCGTAGCGATGCTTAAGTCTGTCCGAATCATGTTAGCAATTGCCACATTTTATGATTATGAAATTTGGCAAATGGATGTCAAAACTGCATTCCTAAATGGATTTCTGGAAGAAGAGTTGTATATGATGCAACTAGAAGGTTTTGTCGATCCAAAGGGAGCTAACAAAGTGTGCAAGCTCCAGCGATCCATTTATGGACTGGTGCAAGCTTCTCGGAGTTGGAATAAACGCTTTGATGGTGTGATCAAAGCATTTGGTTTTATACAGACTTTTGGAGAAGCCTGTATTTACAAGAAAGTGAGTGGGAGCTCTGTACCATTTCTGATATTATATTGGATGACATATTACTGATTGGAAATGATATAGAATTTCTGGATAGCATAAAGGGATACTTGAATAAGAGTTTTTCAATGAATGACCTCGGTGAAGCTGCGTATATATTGGGCATCAAGATCTATAGAGATAGATCAAGACGCTTAATTGGACTTTCACAAAGCACATACCTTGACAAAGTTTTGAAGAAGTTCAAAATGGATCAAGCAAAGAAAGGATTCTTGCCTGTGTTGCAAGGTGTGAAGTTGAGTAAGACTCAATGCCCGACCACTGCAGAAGATATAGAGAAGATGAAAGATGTCCCCTATGCTTCAGCCATAGGCTCTATCATGTATGCAATGCTGTGTACCAGTCCTGATGTATGCCTTGCTATAAGTCTAGCAGGAAGGTACCAAAGTAATCCAGGAGTGGATCACTGGACAGCGGTCAAGAACATCCTGAAATACCTGAAAAGGACTAAGGATATGTTTCTTGTATATGGAGGTGACAAAGAGCTCATCGTAAATGGTTACGTTGATGCAAGCTTTGACACTGATCCGGACGATTCTAAATCGCAAACCGGGTACGTATTTACATTGAACGGTGGAGCTGTCAGTTGGTGCAGTTCTAAACAAAGCGTCGTGGCGGGATCTACATGTGAAGCGGAGTACATAGCTGCTTCAGAAGCAGCAAATGAAGGAGTCTGGATGAAGGAGTTCATATCCGATCTAGGTGTCATACCTAGTGCATCGGGTCCTATGAAAATCTTTTGTGACAATACTGGTGCAATTGCCTTGGCAAAGGAATCCAGATTTCACAAGAGAACCAAGCACATCAAAAGGCGCTTCAATTCCATCCGGGATTTAGTCCAGGTTGGAGACATAGAAATTTGCAAGATACATACGGATCTGAATGTTGTAGACCCGTTGACTAAGACTCTTCCACGAGCAAAACATGATCAGCACCAAGGCTCCATGGGTGTAAGAATCATTACTGTGTAATCTAGATTATTGACTCTAGTGCAAGTGGGAGACTGAAGGAAATATGCCCTAGAGGCAATAATAAAGTATTATTTATTTCCTTGTATCATGATAAATGTTTATTATTCATGCTAGAATTGTATTAACCGGAAACATAATACATGTGTGAATATATAGACAAACAGAGTGTCACTAGTATGCCTCTACTTGACTAGCTCGTTAATCGAAGATGGTTATGTTTCCTAGCCATAGACATAAGTTGTCATTTGATTAACGAGATCACCTCATTAGGAGAATGACGTGATTGACTTGACCCATTCCGTTAGCTTAGCACTCGATCGTTTAGTATGTTGCTATTGCTTTCTTCATGACTTATACATGTTCCTATGACTATGAGATTATGCAACTCCCGTTTACCGGAGGAACACTTTGTGTGCTACCAAACGTCACAACGTAAATGGGTGATTATAAAGGTGCTCTACAGGTGTCTCCAAAGGTACTTGTTGGGTTGGCGTATTTCGAGATTAGGATTTGTCACTCCAATTGTCGGAGAGGTATCTCTGGGCCCACTCGGTAATGCACATCACTATAAGCCTTGCAAGCATTGTGACTAATGAGTTAGTTGCGGGATGATGTGTTACGGAACGAGTAAAGAGACTTGCCGGTAACGAGATTGAACTAGGTATCGAGATACCGACGATCAAATCTCGGGCAAGTAACATACCGGTGACAAAGGGAACAACGTATGTTGTTATGCGGTCTGACCGATAAAGATCTTCGTAGAATATGTGGGAGCCAATATGGGCATCCAGGTCCCGCTATTGGTTATTGACCGGAGACGTGTCTCGGTCATGTCTACATAGTTCTCGAACCCGTAGGGTCCGCACGCTTAACGTTACGATGACAGTTTTATTGAGTTTTGATGTACCGAAGGAGTTCGGAGTCCCGGATGAGATCGGGGATATGACGAGGAGTCTCGAAATGGTCGAGACGTTAAGATCGATATATTGGACGACTATATTCGGACTTCGGAAAGGTTCCGAGTGATTCGGGTATTTTTTGGAGTACCGGAGAGTTACGGGAATTCGTATTGGGCCTTAATGGGCCATACGGGAAAGGAGAGAAAGGCCTCAAAAGGTGGCCGCACCCCTCCCCATGGTCTGATCCGAATTGGACTAGGGAAGGGGGGCGCACCCTTCCTTCTTTCTCCTTCCCCCTTCCCTTCTCCTACTCCCACAAGGAAAGGAGGAGTCCTACTCCCGGTGGGAGTAGGACTCCCCCCTATGGCGCGCCTCTCCCCTTGGCCGGCTGCCTCCCCCTTGCTCCTTTATATACGGGGGCAGGGGGCACCCCAGAGACACAACAATTGATCATTGAGATCTCTTAGCTGTGTGCGGTGCCCCCCTCCACCATATTACACCTCGATAATACCGTTGCGGAGCTTAGGCGAAGCCCTGCGTCGGTGGAACATCATCATCGTCACCACGCCGTCGTGCTGACGAAACTCTCCCTCAACACTCGGCTGGATCGGAGTTCGAGGGACGTCATCGAGCTGAACGTGTGTAGAACTCGGAGGTGCCGTACGTTCGGTACTTGATCGGTCGGATCGTGAAGACGTACGACTACATCAACCGCGTTGTGATAACGCTTCCGCTGTCGGTCTACGAGGGTACGTGGACAACACTCTCCCCTCTCATTGCTATGCATCACCATGATCTTGCGTGTGCGTAGGAAAATTTTGAAATTACTACATTCCCCAACAGTGCCCACGTCAAGAGGTATGAGACCTCTGACAAGTTTCTTAAGCCTGCAGACTAAGGGAGAAAAGCTCAATCGTTGAGCATATGCTCAGATTGTCTGAGTGCCAACAATCGCTTGAATCGAGTGGGAGTTAATCTTCCAGATGAGATAGTGATGGTTCTCCATAGTCACTACCACCAAGCTATTAGAGCTTCGTGATGAACTATAACATATCAGGGATAGATATGATGATCCTTGAGCTATTCGCGATGTTTGACACCGCGAAAGTAGAAATCAAATAGGAGCATCAATTGTTGATGGTTAATAAAACCACTAGTTTCAAGAAGGGCAAGGGCAAAAAGGGATACTTCATGAAACAGCAAATCATTTGCTGCTCTAGTGAAGAATCCGAAGGTTAAACCCAAACCCGAGACTAAGTGCTCCTGTAATGAGGGGAACGGTCACTGAAGAAGAACTACCCTAGATACTTGGTAGATGAGAAGGCAGGCAAGGTCGACAGAAGTATATTGGATATACATTATATGAATGTGTACTTTACTAGTACACCTAGCAGCACTAGGGTATTAGATACCGGTTCGGTTGCTAAGTGTTAGTAACTCGAAGTAAAAGCTGCGGAATAAACGGAGACTAGCTAAAGGTGAGATGACGATATGTGTTGGAAGTGTTTCCAAGGTTGATGTGATCAAGCGTCGCATGCTCCCTCTACCATCGAGATTGGTGTTAAACCTAAATAATTGTTATTTGGTGTTTACGTTGAGCATAAAAATGATTGGATTATGTTTATCGCAATACGGTTATTCATTTAAGGAGAATAATGGTTACTCTGTTTATTTGAATAATACCTTCAATGGTCTTGCACCTAAAATGAATCTCGATCGCAGTGATACACATGTTCGTGCCAAAAGATATAAATAGTAATGATAGTACACATACTTGTGGCACTGCCATTTGAGTCATATTGGTATAGAATGCATGAAGAAGCTCCATGTAGATGGATCTTTGGACTCACTCGTTTTTGAAAGGATTGAGACATGCGAACCATGTCTATTGGTATATATGCGTGAAGAAACTCCATGCAGATGGATCATTTGGACTCACTTGATTTTGAATCACTTGAGACATCCAAATCATACCACATGGGCAAGATGACTGAAAAGCCTCGTTTTCAGTAAAATGGAACAAGAGAGCAACTTGCTGGAAGTAATACATTTGATGTGTGCAGTCCAATGAGTGCTGAGGCACGCAGTGGATATCGATATGTTCTTACTTCACAGATGATTTGAGTAGATGCTGAGAATATTTACTTAATGAAGCACAAGTCTGAATTATTGAAAGGTTCAAGTAATTTCAGAGTGAAGTTGAAGATCGTCATGACAAGAGGATAAAATGTCTATGATATGATCATAGAGATATCTGAGTTACGAGTTTGGCGCACAATTAAGACATTGTGGAAAGTGTTTCACAATTAATACCGCCTGGAACACCACAGTGTGATGGTGTGTCCGAACATCATAACTGCACCCTATTGGATATGGTACATACCATGATGTCTCTTATCGAATTACAACTATCGTTTATGGGTTAGGCATTAGAGACAACCGCATTCACTTTAAATAGGGCACCATGCAATTCAGTTGAGACGACACCGTATGAACTATGGTTTAGAGAAACCTAAGCTATCGTTTCTTAAAAGTTTGGGGCTGCCATGCTTATGTGAAAAAGTTTCAGGCTGATAAGCTCGAACCCAAAGCGGATAAATGCATCTTCATAGAATACCCAAAACAGTTGGGTATACCTCCTATTTCAGATCTGGAAGCAAAAGTAATTGCTTCTAGAAACGAGTCCTTTCTCGAGGAAAAGTTTCTCTCGAAAGAATTGAGTGGGAGGATGGTGGAGACTTAATAAGGTTATTGAACCATGACTTCAACTAGTGTGTAGCAGGGCACAGGAAGTAGTTCCTGTGGCACCTACACCAATTGAAGTGGAAGCTTATGATAGTGATCATGAAACTTCGGATCAAGTCACTACCAAAGCTCGTAGGACGACGAGGATGCGTGCTACTTCGGAGTGGTACGTGATCCTGTCTTGGAAGTCATGTTGCTAGACAACAATGAACCTACGAGCTATGGAGAAGCGATGGTGGGCCCATATTCTGACAAATGGTTAGAAGCCATGAAATCCGAGATAGGATCCATGTATCAGAACAAAGCATGGACTTTGGTGAACTTGCCCGATGATCGGCAAGCCATTGAGATAAATGGATCTTTAAGAAGAAGACGGACATGGACGGTAATGTTACCGTCTATGAAGCTCGACTTGTGGCAAAGAGAATTTTCACAAGTTCAAGGAGTTGACTACGATGAGATTTTCTCATCCGTAGCGATGCTTAAGTCCGTCGGAATCATGTTAGCATTAGCTGCATTTATGAAATATGGCAGATGGATGTCAAAACAAGTTTCCTTACCAGTTTTCGTAAGGAAAGGTTGTATGTGATACAATCAGAAAAGTTTTGTCGATCCTAAGGATGCTGAAAGGTATGCTAGCTCCAGCGATCCTTCCATGGATTAGAGCAAGCATCTCGGAGTCAGAATATACGCTTTGATGGAGTGATCAAAGTTTTTGGGTTTATACAAAGTTTGTTAGAAACTTGTATTTACAATAAAGTGAGTGGGAGCGCTACAACATTTCTGATAAGTATATGTGAATGACATATTGTTGATCCGAAATGATATAATTTTTTTGGAAAGCATACAGGGTTATTTGAAAGGTGTTTTTCAATGGAAAACCTGGATTAAGCTACTTGAACATTGAGCATCAAGATCTATAAGGATAGATCAAAAACGCTTAATAGTACTTTCAAATGAATACATACCATGACAAGTTTTTGAAGGAGTTCAAAATAGATCAGCAAAGAAGGAGTTCTTGGCTGTGTTACAAGGTGTCAGTATTGAGTAAGACTCAAGACCTGACCACAGCAGAAGAGAGAGAAAGGACGAAGGTCGTCCCCTATGCTTTAGATGTAGGCTCTACAGTATGCTATGCTGTGTACCGCACATGAAGTGTGCCTTGTCATGAGTTGGTCAAGGGGTACAATAGTGATCCGGGAATGGATCACATGACAGCGGTCGAACTTATCCTTAGTATCTAGTGGACTAAGGAATTTTCTCGATTATGGAGGTGAAAAGGAGTTCGTCGTAAAGGGTTACGTCGATGCGAACTTTGACACTAATCCGGATGACTCTGAGTAGTAAACCGGATTCGTATAGTAGAGCCGTTATTTGAAATGGCTCCAAGTAGCGCGTGGTAGCATCTACAAGATGACATAGATATTCGTAAAGCACACACGGATCTGAAAGGTTCAGACCCGTTGACTAATAACCTCTCTCACAAGCATAACATGATCAAACAAGAACTCATTCAGTGTTAATCGCATAGTGATGTGAACTAGATTGTTGACTCTAGTAAACTCTTTAGATGTTGGTCACATGGTGATGTGACCTGTGAGTGTTAATCACATGGTGATGTGAACTAGATTATTGACTCTAGTGCAAGTGGGAGACTATTGGAAATATGCCCTAGAGGCAATAATAAATTGGTTATTATTATATTTCCTTGTTCATGATAATCGTTTATTATCCATGCTAGAATTGTATTGATAGGAAACTCAGATACATGTGTGGATACATAGACAACACCATGTCCCTAGTAAGCCTCTAGTTGACTAGCTCGTTGATCAATAGATGGTTACGGTTTCCTGACCATGGACATTGGATGTCGTTGATAAAGGGATCACATCATTAGGAGAATGATGTGATGGACAAGACCCAATCCTAAGCCTAGCACAAGATCGTGTAGTTCGTCTGCTAAGAGCTTTTCTAATGTCAAGTATCATTTCCTTAGACCATGAGATTGTGCAACTCCCGGATACCGTAGGAGTGCTTTGGGTGTACCAAACGTCACAACGTAACTGGGTGGCTATAAAGGTGCACTACAGGTATCTCCGAAAGTTTTTGTTGGGTTGGCACGAATCGAGACTGGGATTTGTCACTCCGTGTAATCGGAGAGGTATCTCTGGGCCCACTCGGTAGGACATCATCATAATGTGCACAATGTGACCAAGGAGTTGATCACGGGATGATGTGTTGCGGGACGAGTAAAGTGACTTGCCGGTAACGAGATTGAACAAGGTATTGGGATACCGACGATCGAATCTCGGGGAAGTAACATACCGATTGACAAAGGGAATTGTATACGGGATTGATTGAATCCTCGACATCGTGGTTCATCCGATGAAATCATCGTGGAACATGTGGGAGCCAACATGGGTATCCAGATCCCGCTGTTGGTTATTGACCGGAGAGGCGTCTCGGTCATGTCTGCATGTCTCCCGAACCCGTAGGGTCTACACACTTAAGGTTCGGTGACGCTAGGGTTGTAGAGATAATATTATGCGGAAACCCGAAAGTTTTTCGGAGTCCCGGATGAGATCCCGGATGTCACGAGGAGTTCCGGAATGGTTCGGAGATGAAGAATTATATATAGGAATTCCAGTTTCGGCCACCGGAAAAGTTTCGGGGGTTATCGGTATTGTACCGGGACCACCGGAAGGGTCCCGGGGGTCCACCAGGTGGGGCCACCTATCCCGGAGGGCCCCATGGGCTGAAGTGGGAAGGGAACCATCCCTTAGTGGGCTGGGGCGCCCCCCCTTGGGCCTCCCCCTGCGCCTAGGGTTGGAAACCCTAGGGGTGGGGGGCGCCCCACTTGCCTTGGGGGGCAAGCCACCCCCTTGGCCGCCACCCCCCTCAGATGGGATCTCCAGGGTGGCCGGAGCCCCCCCGGACCCCTATAAATAGTGGGGGGGAGGGAAGGGCAGCAACACCACAGCCCCTGGCGCCTCCCTCTCCCAGTGCAACACCTCTCCTCCCCGCTTGCGCTTGGCGAAGCCCTGCCGGGATCCCCGCTACTTCCACCACCACACCGTCGTGCTGCTGGATCTCCATCAACCTCTCCTTCCCCCTTGCTGGATCAAGAAGGAGGAGACGTTGCTGCTCCGTACGTGTGTTGAACGCGGAGGTGCCGTCCGTTCGGCACTCGGTCATCGGTGATTTGGATCACGGCGAGTACGACTCCATCAACCCCGTTCACTTGAACGCTTCCACTCGCGATCTACAAGGGTATGTAGATGCACTCCTTTCCCCTCGTTGCTAGTATACTCCATAGATGGATCTTGGTGATGCGTAGGAAATTTTAAAATTCTGCTACGATCCCTAACACTGGCCACCTCCATCTTGCAGCATGTAGGAGAGAGTAGATGGTAAGTTCACCAAGTAGCATCGTATAGCATAAACCTACCCGGCGATCCCCTCCTCGTCGCCCTGTTAGAGAGCGATCACCGGGTTATATCTGGCACTTGGAAGGGTGTGTTTTATTAAGTATCCGGTTCTAGTTGTCATAAGGTCAAGGTACAACTCCGGGTCGTCCTTTTACCGAGGGACACGGCTATTCGACTAGATAAACTTCCCTGCAGGGGTGCACCACATAACCCAACACGCTTGATCCCATTTGGCCGGACACACTTTCCTGGGTCATGCCCGGCCTCGGAAGATTAACACGTCGCAGCCCCACCTAGGCACAACAGAGAGGTCAGCACACAGGTCTAAATCCTATGGCGCAGGGGTCTGGGCCCATCGCCCATTGCACACCTGCACGTTGCGTGGGCGGCCGGAAGCAGACCTAGCCTAGCAGGCGTTCCAGTCCAATCCGGCGCGCGCCGCTCAGTCGCTGACGTCACGAAGGCTTCGGCTGATACCACGACGCCGAGTGCCCATAACTGTTCCCGCGTAGTTGGTTAGTGCGTATAGGCCAATGGCCAGACTCTGATCAAATACCAAGATCTCGTTAAGCGTGTTAAGTATCCGCGAACGCCGACCAGGGCCAGGCCCACCTCTCTCCTAGGTGGTCTCATCCTGCCTTGTCGCTCCGCCACAAAGTAACAGTCGGGGGCCGTCGGGAACCCAGGCCCACCTCTACCGGGATGGAGCCACCTGCCCCTTCAGCCCCCATCTCCGAACAGTATCATAAGTAATGTAACAGTATAAAGTATATATCATATGCCCGTGATCACCTCCCGAAGTGATCACGGCCCAATAGTATAGCATGGCAAGCGGACAAGAGTGTAGGGCCACTGATGGAACACTAGCATCCTATACTAAGCATTAGGATAGCAGGTAAAGGTAACAACTGTAGCAACAATGACAGGCTATGCAGCAGAATAGGATTAACCGAAAGCAGTAACATGCTACACTACTCTAATGCAAGCAGTATAGAGAAGGAATAGGCAATATCTGGTGATCAAGGGGGGGCTTGCCTGGTTGCTCTGGCAAGAAGAAGGGGTCGTCGTCGATGTAGCCGATCACAGGGGTATCGGCAACGGTCTCGGAGCCTACCGGAAAGAACTAACGAAGGGGGAACACAATAAATAACAGAGCAATCAAATGTAACACAAAGCAAGACGCGGCAATACGTTGTGCTAGGGGTGACGTAACGCAGGGATATGTGATACGAGCGTAGGGGGGAAACATCCTGGAAAGTATCCCCGGTGTTTCGCGTTTTCGGGCAGATGAACAGGAGGGGGAAAGTTGCGTGTTCGCTATGCTAGGGATGTGTGACGGACGAACGGACTGCATATTTGGATTCGTCTCGTCGTTCTGAGCAACTTTCATGTAGAAAGTATTTTCATCCGAGTTACGGATTATTTTATATGATTTTCTAAAGTTTTCAATCATTTTTAGAATTTATTTAATTAATTTAATCCAACATTATCCAGAATATTGTTTGCTGACGTCATCATGACGTCAGGATGATGTCAGCAGTCAACAGAGGTGTTGACTGGTCAAATCTGACGTGTGGGCCTAGTGGGACCCACCTGTCATACACTGTTAGGTTGATTAGTGTTTAGGTTAAACTAATTACTGCTTAATTAAACTAACTAGTTAATTAGATTAATTAAAAAGGATTAATTAATTAACTTAATTAATTAATTAATTATTATTTTTATACTTATATATATATATTTAATTCTTTTTTTAAATAAAACGTTCTGGGGCACTGGGCCCGTTTGTCATAGGCCCAGGGGGGCTAACGGGCACGCGGGCATGCGGGGACTAGAGGGCGAACGGGCAGAGCCAGGACGGGTGCCAGCCTGCCCGATAAGGCGCTGCGAGGCAAGGCACCCACCGAGGCAGCGGCGGGGCGCGCGCAGCCGCCGACGAGTGGCGGTGGGGCGCTGCAGCCCGCAAGAGCGCTAGCAGCAGGCGCAGAGAGCAGTGGTGGCTGTAGCAGCGCGCGTGCGGCAGTGACAAAGCAGCAACAGCCGCGCAGCTAGCAAGCAATAGCAGGGGAGGTAGTAGCGGCAGCATGTACAACACATAGAGCAACGCAGCGGCAGTAGCAAGAGTAGGAGGCCGCGGCAGCTAGGTGCGTTCGGACGCCTGCAGCAACACGCGTCGCACGGTGGTCGTGGCAGAAGCTGGCGGTGGCCGAACGTGACCGGAGAAGCAATGACAGCGACAGTCGGAGCAAGGCAACGACTGCGGCGCGCTAAGGCTCAAATCCGAGGGTGAACATGAGGGGGAGTAGAGAGGGAGCACGGGGAGGTGCTCACGTTCGTCGTGAGAAGAGGGGGCGGCGAGGCTTGATGGAGCCGTTGGGGAGGAGGACGGGGAGGACGTCCGACGAGGTGGAGGTAGACGAGGGGGCGGCTCCGGGGACCGGGGACGGCGATGACGTCGTGGCGTCGGCGGGGTCGTGCCCGATCCAGAACGAGCGGAGAAGAAGACCAACGGTGCGGTGGTTGCCTCGCCGACGAATGGTAGCTGCGTCCCGCCTGAGGAGCACCGGAGAGCCGCAGGGGAGCGCTAGAGAGGAGAGGTTGCGAGGGGGGTTCAGGCACGAGGTCCCTCGCCGCTGAGTGTGTGGCGGCGCGAGGAAGATGGGGAGGGAATCGAGCGAGAGAGAGTGGGGGTCGGCGCAGGCTAGGGTTAAGAGGGAGTTAGGTGGGCCTTGGGCCAACTGGTCCGGCAGCTGGGCTCCCTCTCTCCTTCTTACATCTCTTCTTATCTTTCTTTTGTTTTTGATTTGTTTTTCTTCATGTTTTATTTTATTTCTTTTCTTTTAGTTATTTTATTTTCTGTTTTAAATCACTTTAAAATATTTAGGCAATTTCTAAAAATGAGTTTTCTCCACAATAATTACCTAGGCATTTAACTGCACACTATGAACATTTTATTTTAATGTTTGAAAACTTTTGTTGTTTGCCATATTTTGAATTGATTTTTGAATCGATTTTGAACTAACGAAAGATTAGCAACAGTAACGGAGGTGACGTGGCATCATTAGCAGGGTTTTACTGTCGCATAATTATCCGGGCGTCACAATTCTCCTCCACTACAAGAAATCTCGTCCCGGGATTCAAGAGGGGGACTAATGGGGAAAAGATTTGGTTACGAAATTCTAACGAGTCTTCTCGGCCTAGGTTGCTCTTCTCGAAGAGGTCGATCCATAGCATTGATGTCTTCATTCCTATGCATCAATGCATCATATGATGAAATTGTCATCCTTTCTTCAAGAACTCCATCGTACTTAAGAAAGGATAAGGGGGTATTACGGAAGAACGGACCGCTACAATGTTTGCTTATCTAGTAGATAACATCAGGGAAGGTGGCGGGAGGTAACCCTCGAATTGAAACTCAAGACATTATCGAGAGCAAGTAAGAAGGTGCAAAAATAGAAGTTTCAAGCGCATAGACAATCGTTCGTTGCCTGATACGAAATGTGATAGGGGTTCAGAGCAATGGGAAAGTATTGCGTCTGGTACCAGAATAGATCACTAGGCAGGTGGCCCGTGAATCACATACGAAGTCAAGCACGAGGAATAACTTCGACAACAGGGTGTATAGGAGAGTCGGGTTTCGATCCTGTGGAACTGTGGGTTATGGGCCCACCAAGTGGGTTAAAAGTAGGAAGTGCGGTGACATCTTGCACGGTTATGATAGCAAGGCATGTCAGAGAATATCCTGTCGGTTATTTCGGCAACAACATCGGTACCAAGGGCGAGGGATGAAGAGAACGATTTTCCTGCTCGTCGAAACGAGGCGGACCAATAGGCAAAGTTCTCATCCATCGGTGGTTACCGGAATGTCATCAACAATAGTAACACAGTCTTGCAGACAGAAATGTGCACCGAGGTGTTTACATAAGCAGGAGAATATTACTGCTTAGACCATATAGATCACAAGAAAGGTTAAACCAAATAATGGACAGGAAAATATGATTATCAGATATTTCGGGGGTATATCCTTCCCAATGATAAGCAGGGCATGATATCCATGACATGATATAATGTAGAAAACCCTTTAGGCAAGGGGAGAGAAATTTCATGACAATACCCAAACAACGGTGTTTGAATAATTGATAAAGGAAATTTAGCATGGTGCTTCAAATGTTCTTATCGATGATCAGAGTACCACAAACATGCTTCGAGATAGCATTACATGGTCTTCAAGCAAGGTCAGACTTTGGAAACACAATGGATCCATCAGGAATAACTTGTGGAATAAGTCTTACGATTTCCTCATGGAAGAATCAATAACCTTGTTAAGAAGGGAACTATAACAATAGGGTCCTCCGGCCAGGTGTACTAGGCATGACACCACCTTACCGGGTCATATAACACCAATGTTATAACTCTTGAAAATATGTTCCAACCAACATATCTGACCAAGATTCAGATCTCGTTGGCGTGAGGATAACTCAGACTCAGGATGCCTGAGAAGAAAGGTGCAACATAAATTGTCGAGATGGCATTGTAATATTCTCGAGAATTAAACTATGGAAGCGAGTTCTGAAACAAGAGTTTAGCATTAAATCAAGGAGGTGAGGAGGTGGCTGATTGACTCAGCGACAATTCATTGAGATTTCCAAAAAGATGGATTTCCACAATTATGTGAACACGGAGATAACATTAGTCAGATCAATGATATAATGATGTATGCTCGAGGAAAACATACACAATTTATCAATGATAGAAGGGTGCACCCGGAAATCTAGACTAGGTAGCACGATCAATGTTTGAATGATGATTCAATAAGCAATAGACTTAGAATGAAACTATCGACCATTAACTTCAAAGCAATAGGGTTGCTAGAAGTTTTGAAGTCGCACATCATAGTTTAATTGTCGGTTTTCCGGTTAGAAGTAACACGGAGACCAAGGAATGAATGGATATGGCAAAAGGTATCACATGTATCAAGAATTCTTAAGAGGTGGTGAAATTCTCACGACATTCTTGACATAAAAGATGGTAATACCCCAAGGTAAAGACGAACAAATGCTGGATAGCAAGGATCTCAAGGTATAACACAAAACATGAACAAGTTTGTGTTGAATGGAAGGCAATAAAGTGGTCAAAGATAACACAAATCATCGGGGGCAAGGATGGTATTTCTCATCATGAACTCAATTGGTATCCTGGAAGGAGTCAAAATGTTGATGATGATCACGACAAATTTTGTCGAGATATTTCATGAAGATGTAATCGATCAGCAATGACATCAAGTCAAAGGAATGATGAAGCAAGAGGTTATTGGAACCACGGTTACGGCACAAACTCGAAATCAAGCTTGTTGTTTAAGGTGAAAGGGTATGACAAGGAAGATCGACGTAAGCTTAGCTATCGTCGCAAATTGCGCTCCTGGAAGGACCAGATAGCACAGTTAAAAATTTAGCACGATAATGATATACTCGGTCAGGCTAGGAATGACTTGAAGGATTAATAAACTCATAAGCAACGAAGATTATTTAGGGTTATTGAATCGGAGTGCAGAATTGATGCACTTATCAGTGTTCTCGGTTGACGACAACCCAGAACCCAGGAAAATTGGAATCGGTGAGAAATAACAATTGATGAAGAACCCATAAGAAGTTATGCAGTTCCATGATATTCTTGAGATACCAGAGTGTAATACTCGACGGTAGATCAAAGTAAAGGTTGGACATGTGCAATGATCTGCAGAAGACAAGTGCTTAAACTTGTCCGAGAAATGGGATCAAAGAAGAACAATATGGTCGGAAACCATGATTGCAAAAGACCAAATCCCAGATATAAGATGAAATTATATCAAGCGGATAATTATTGTTATGAGAAGCTTCCATGACAAGATCTACATCATGTCCATGGGCATGAACACAAAGTTCAAGGTCGACTCCCACTTCTTCAATGTATAACCTTTCATTCACTTCTCATTTTTCAAAGAAGTTGTAATGTCAATTTTTTTCTAGCAAAACACCAGAAGAGTATGACTCGTGATAGCTCTCGGGTTTACCCGGATCTGGGAAGGCATAGGTTCAACCCTTAGGGGTATCTTGGGAACATATACCACAAGCTTCAATAGTAATTAACACAAGCTCGATAGTAGGGCATGGGTGACAAAAGAAGAGGATACAATTTACCGAAGGCATTATGTATCAGGGAAAGAACTTCTCGAGGTTTTTGTATACGAAGGACACTGACGGATGATATTTCAAGAAAGGATCTGACAGTCCATAGCAGAGCTGATGTGAGTATCAGCACACAACCAGAGGAATAAACAATGCGAAGGCATTAGATTATAGAAGCAACTGACTAGTTCAAAGCTCACATGTAAAGGAATTATGATTTCCAAATCAAAGGATCAGAAGCAAACGCTCTGATTAAGGATATATAAGTTGAGTAAGCTTAGGGGTAAAATCGACAAAAATTCGATTGGTCGAAATCCATCTCATGCTTAAAATGACGTCTGAACCGGAAAGATATTTTAAAAGGATCAACCGATGATTGCGTGAACTCGCACTCATGCTGAATCAATAGGTTCAAAATGACGGTGTCAAAAGGAGACTAATGAATATTGCTAGTGATATGGGAGCATCCATAATGTAAGCATACAAGTATTTACAGAGCAATAGTTTGAAGAGGATGCTCAGAAAGTCGGATAGTATTTCAGAGTATCTTATGAAGCATACGAACAACTGGGGATGAACAGATACTCAATAAGTGCGAGGAATTTTCAATAGGGGTATTCATGTGGTAAGGAACTGCAAGGCAGTAAGCTTAAAGGATTTTCGGAACAACGGAGAGAAATTTAGGGCATCTTATAATAACAAGAGCAACTGAGGATGAAGATATGAACGACAATTGCAGGTAGTTATCCATAAGGGTATATCGGTGGTAGGGGATTGTAAAGTCGGTGGGCACAAGGGTCTCGGGAAAACCTTGGAGAGTATCTTCGGAATCTTCTGGTGCAGCAAGCGATCATCTGGAGTGAGGGGCTCTCCGGGAGAAAGTATTTTCGAGAACCTAAAGTTAGTCTTTTTAGCAAAATCATTTAACCCGAATAGGGGAGAGATTAGAGTCCCAGAGTAAAGATCGAGGAGTAAAAGATCCTAATACCACCCAATGGCGATGTGGGCCCGTAAGCTGCACAACCATGTTAGTAAACGTTTTTCAATGTCTAGACTCAACTTCGACCAAGGAGTTTGGAAGGGGGATTCCTACAGGAAGTTAGCTCTGATACCAACTTGTGACGCCCCCGATTCAATCGTACACTAATCATGCACGCAAACATGTACGATCAAGATCAGGGACTCACGGGAAGATATCACAACACAACTCTAAAACATAGACAAGTCATACAAGCATCATAATACAAGCCAGGGGCCTCGAGGGCTCGAATACAAGTGCTCGATCATAGACGAATCAGCGGAAGCAACAATATCTGAGTACAGACATAAGTTAAACAAGTTTGCCGTAAGAAGGCTAGCACAAACTGGGATACAGATCGAATGAGGCGCAGGCCTCCTGCCTGGCATCCTCCTAACTACTCCTGGTCGTCGCCAGCGGGCTGCACGTAGTAGTAGGCACCTCCGGTGTAGTAGGAGTCGTCGTCGACGGTGGCGTCTGGCTCCTGGGCTCCGGCATCTGGTTGCGACAACCAGGTAGAAGGGAAAGGGGGAAAAGAGGGAGAAAAACAACCGTGAGTACTCATCCAAAGTACTCGCAAGCAAGGAGCTACACTACATATGCATGGGTATATGTGTAAAGGACCATATCGATGGACTGAACTGCAGAATGCCAGAATAAGAGGGGGATAGCTAATCCTGTCGAAGACTACGCTTCTGGTCACCTCCATCTTGCAGCATGTAGGAGAGAGTAGATGGTAAGTTCACCAAGTAGCATCGTATAGCATAAACCTACCCGCCGATCCCCTCCTAGTCGCCCTGTTAGAGAGCGATCACCGGGTTATATCTGGCACTTGGAAGGGTGTGTTTTATTAATTATCCGGTTCTAGTTGTCATAAGGTCAAGGTACAACTCCGGGTCATCCTTTTACCGAGGGACACGGCTATTCGAATAGATAAACTTCCCTGCAGGGGTGCACCACATAACCCAACACGCTCGATCCCATTTGGCCGGACACACTTTCCTGGGTCATGCCCGGCCTCGGAAGATCAACACGTCGCAGCCCCACCTAGGCACAACTCAGAGGTCAGCACGCCGGTCTAAATCCTATGGCGCAGGGGTCTGGGCCCATCGCCCATTGCACACCTGCACGTTGCGTGGGCGGCCGGAAGCAGACCTACCCTAGCAGGCGTTCCAGTCCAATCCGGCGCGCGCCGCTCAGTCGCTGACGTCACGAAGGCTTCGGCTGATACCACGACGCCGAGTGCCCATAACTGTTCCCGCGTAGTTGGTTAGTGCGTATAGGCCAATGGCCAGACTCTGATCAAATACCAAGATCTCGTTAAGCGTGTTAAGTATCCGCGAACGCCGACCAGGGCCAGGCCCACCTCTCTCCTAGGTGGTCTCAACCTACCCTGTTGCTCCGCCACAAAGTAACAGTCGGGGGCCGTCGGGAACCCAGGCCCACCTCTACCGGGATGGAGCCACCTGCTACTTCAGCCCCCATCTCTGAACAGTATCATAAGTAATGTAACAGTATAAAGTATATATCATATGCCCGTGATCACCTCCCGAAGTGATCATGGCCCAATAGTATAGCATGGCAGATGGACAAGAGTGTAGGGCCACTGATGGAACACTAGCATCCTATACTAAGCATTAGAATAGCAGGTAAAGGTAACAACTGTAGCAACAATGACAGGCTATGCAGCAGAATAGGGTTAACCGAAAGCAGTAACATGCTACACTACTCTAATGCAAGTAGTATAGAGAAGGAATAGGCAATATCTGGTGATCAAGGGGGGGGGCTTGCCTGGTTGCTCTGGCAAGAAGAAGGGGTCGTCGTCGATGTAGCCGATCATAGGGGTATCGGCAACGGTCTCGGAGCCTACCGGAAAGAAGTAACGGAGGGGGAACACAATAAATAACAGAGCAATCAAATGTAACACAAAGCAAGACGCGGCAATACGTTGTGCTAGGGGTGACGTAACGCAGGGATATGTGGTACGAGCGAAGGGGGGAAACATCCGGGAAAGTATCCCCGGTGTTTCGCGTTTTCGGGCAGATGAACACGAGGGGGAAAGTTGCGTGTTCGCTATGCTAGGGATGTGTGACGGATGAACGGACTGCGTATTTGGATTCGTCTCGTCGTTCTGAGCAACTTTCATGTAGAAAGTATTTTCATCCGAGTTACGGATTATTTTATATGATTTTCTAAAGTTTTAAATCATTTTCAGAATTTATTTAATTAATTTAATCCAACATTATCCAGAATAGTGTTTGCTGATGTTATCATGACGTCAGGATGATGTCAGCAGAGGTGTTGACCGGTCAAATCTGACGTGTGGGCCCAGTGGGACCCACCTGTCATACACTGTTAGGTTGATTAGTGTTTAGGTTAAACTAATTACTGCTTAATTAAACTAACTAGTTAATTAGATTAATTAAACAAGATTAATTAACTTAATTAATTAATTAATTAATATTTATTTACTTATATATTTATTTAATTCTTTTTTTAATAAAACGTTCTAGGGCGCTGGGGCCCGTTTGTCATAGGCCTAGGGTGCTAACGGGCACGCGGGCATGCGGGCGCTAGCGGGCGAACGGGTAGAGCCAGGACGGGCGCCAGCCCGCCCGACAAGGCGTTGCGAGGCAAGGCACCCACCGAGGTAGCGGCGGGGCGCGCGCAGCCGCCGGCGAGTGGCGGTGGGGCGCTGCAGCCCGCAAGAGCGCTAGCAGCAGGCGCAGGGAGCAGTGGTGGCTGTAGCAGGGCGCGTGCGGCAGCGACAAAGCAGCAACAGCCGCGCAGCTAGCAAGCAATAGCAGGGGAGGTAGCAGCGGAGCATGTACAACACATAGAGCAACGCAGCGGCAGTAGCAAGAGTAGGAGGCCGCGACAGCTAGGTGCGTTCGGACGCCCGCAGCAACGCACGTCACACGGTGGTCGTGGCAGTAGCTGGGGGTGGCCGAACGTGACCGGAGAAGCAATGACAGCGACAGTCGGAGCAAGGCAACGACTGCAGCGCGCTAAGGCTCAAATCCGAGGGTGAACATGAGCGGGAGTAGAGAGGGAGCACGGGGAGGTGCTCACGTTCGTCGTGAAAAGAGGGGGCGGCGAGGCTTGATGGAGCCGTTGGGGAGGAGGACGGGGAGGACGTCCGACGAGGTGGAGGTAGACGAGGGGGCGGCTCCGGCGATCGGGGACGGCGATGACGTCGTGGCGTCGGCGGGGTCGTGCCCGATCCAGAACGAGCGGAGAAGAAGACCAGCGGCGCGGTGGTTGCCTCGCCGACGAATGGCAGCTGCGTCCCGCCTGAGGAGCACTGGAGAGCCGCAGGGGAGCGCTAGAGAGGAGAGGTAGCGAGGGGGGTTCGGGCACGAGGGCCCTCGCCGCTGAGTGTGTGGCGGCGCGAGGAAGATGGGGAGGGAATCGAGCGAGAGAGAGTGGGGGTCGGCGCAGGCTAGGGTTAAGAGGGAGTTAGGTGGGCCTTGGGCCAACTGGTCCGGCAGCTGGGCTCCCTCTCTCCTTCTTACATTTCTTCTTATCTTTCTTTTGTTTTTGATTTGTTTTTCTTAATGTTTTATTTTATTTCTTTTCTTTTAGTTATTTTCTTTTCTATTTTAAATAACTTTAAAATATTTAGTCAATTTCTAAAAATGAGTTTTCTCCACAATAATTACCTAGGCATTTAACTGCACACTCCGAACATTTTTATTTTAATGTTTGAAAACTTTTGTTGTTTGCCATATTTTGAATTGATTTTTGAATCGGTTTTGAACTAACGAAAGATTACCAACAGTAACGGAGGTGACGTGGCATCATTAGCAGAGTTTTACTGTCGCATAATTATCCGGGCGTCACACCCTTGAAGAGGAAAGGGTGATGCAGCAAAGTAGCGTAAGTATTTCCCTCAGTTTTTGAGAACCAAGGTATCAATCCAGTAGGAGGCTACGCGCGAGTCCCTTGCACCTGCACAATACAAATAAATCCTCGCAACCAACGCGATAAGGGGTTGTCAATCCCTTCACGGTCACTTACGAGTGTGAGATCTGATAGATATGATAGGATAATATTTTTGGTATTTTTGTAATAAAGATGCAAAGTAAAGAAAGCAAAAAAAAGACGGCGCTAGAAATAACTTGTTGTCGGGAGATTAATATGATGGAAAATAGACCCGGGGGCCATAGGTTTCACTAGTGGCTTCTCTCAAGAGCATAAGTATTTTACGGTGGGTGAACGAATTACTGTTGAGCAATTGACAGAATTGAGCACAATTATGAGAATATCTAGGTATGATCATGTATATAGGCATCATGTCCGAGACAAGTAGACCAACTCCTGCCTGCATCTACTACTATTACTCCACTCATCGACCGCTATCCAGCATGCATCTAGAATATTAAGTTCATAAGAACAGAGTAACGCCTTAAGCAAGATGACGTGATGTAGAGGGATAAATTCATGCAATATGATAAAAACCCCATCTTGTTATCCTCGATGGCAACAATAGAATACGTGCCTTGCTGCCCCTACTGTCACTAGGAAAGGACACCGCTAGATTGAACCCAAAGCTAAGCACTTCTCCCATTGCAAGAAAGATCAATCTAGTAGGCCAAACCAAACTGATAATTCGAAGAGACTTGCAAAGATAACCAAATACATAAAAGAATTCAGAGAAGATTCAAATATTGTTCATAGATAATCTTGATCATAAACCCACAATTCATCGGTCTCAACAAACACACCGCAAAAGAAGATTACATCGAATAGATCTCCACGAGAGAGGGGGAGAACATTGTATTGAGATCCAAAAAGAGAAAGGAAGCCATCTAGCTACTAACTATGGACCCGAAGGTCTGAGGTAAACTACTCACACTTCATCGGAGAGGCTATGGTGTTGATGTAGAAGCCCTCCGTGATGGATGCCCTCTCCGGCGGAGCTCCGGAACAGGCCCCAAGGTCTGATCTCGTGGGTACAGAAGGTTGCGGCGGTGGAATTAGGTTTTTGGCTCCGTATGTGATCGTTTGGGGGTACGTAGGTATATATAGGAGGAAGAAGTACGTCGGTGGAGCAACAGGGGCCCCATGAGGGTGGAGGGCGCGCCCTGGGGGGGGGGGGGGGGTAGGCGCGCCCCTACCTCGTGGCCTCCTGGAAGCTTCTCTTACGTAGGGTCCAAGTCTCCTGGATCATGTTCGTTCCAAAAATCACGTTCCCGAAGGTTTCATTCCGTTTGGACTCCGTTTGATATTCTTTTTCTGCGAAACTCTGAAATAGGCAAAAAACATCAATTCTTGGCTGGGCCTCCGGTTAATAGGTTAGTCCCAAAAATAATATAAAAGTGAATAATAAAGCCCAATAATGTCCAAAACAGTAGATAATATAGCATGGAGCAATCAAAAATTATAGATACGTTGGAGACGTATCATCCGACTTGGTGGAGGGGGCACAGAAGTCGAGGCTGACCCGGACTCCGGTGGGTGTTCGGCGCTCGCACGGCTGCGGTGGCGGGAGGCGGTGGCGCGACGGCTGGGCCGGCTGGGCTTCGGCCCAATCGGTCCGAACTTTTTTTAATCAAAATTCCGCCAAAGAAAATCCTAATAAAATATAGAAAAAATTCTAAAAATGCCAAAAACAATTTTCACCGTCTAAACAAAATATTTAGAACAAAGTGAACATTTTTCTGGCCTAAAATGCAATTTTTAAAAATGCATATTTTTCTAATTCAAATAAAATAGCAAATAAAATAATTATTTGATTTTAAAATTTTTCCTCTAATATTCCTCTCTTTTTGAAGAAGTCATATTATCTTCTCTCGTTTATTTTAATATTGGAAATATTTTGGAGAGAAAAATTATTAAAATCAAAATGATCCTCTTTTCAAATTTGAGAAAATTCAAATATGAAAATAAATGAAATCCCCAACTCTCTCCGTGGGTCCTTGAGTTTCTTAATATTTCTAGGATCACAAACAAAATGCAAATAAAATATGATATGCATATGATGACCTATGTATAACATCCAAATTGAAAATTGGGATGTTACATATTCACCCCACGCTATTGCTCCCCGGCAACGGCATGACAAAAAGGTCTTGATAACCCACAAGTATAGGGGATCGTTTGTAGCCTTCTTTGATAAATAAGAGTGTCGAACCCAACGAGGAGCTAAAGGCAGAACAAATATCCCCTCAAGTTCTATCGACCACTGATACAACTCTACGCACACTTGACGTTTGCTTTACCGGAAACATGTATAAAACTATTTTGTAGATGTGATGCTAGAACTACTTTGCAAGATAATAAAAGTTAGGTGTTTAGTAAAATGTTTTGTGTCAACAAGAAAGTTATTTGTCCCTAGGCAATCGATAACAAGTACCGGTAGTCATTCTTATAATTTTATATGAGGGAGAGGCATGAGCTAACATACTTTCTCTACTTGGATCATATGCACTTATGATTGGAACTCTAGCAAGCATCCGCAACTACTAAAGATCATTAAGGTCATGAAACCCAACCATAGCATTAAGTATCAAGTCCTCTTTACTCCCATACGTCATAGCCCACCTACTTGGGTTTAAGTTTCTGTCACTCTCGCAACCCACCATAAGCGAACCATGAACATATTGCAACACCCTATAGCGGGGACCCCTCACGTTTGCGCGAGAACGGAGGCACCGTAGGACAGAACCATAAATTAAATATACAATCATACCAACCAAGATCATGATTAACCTACAGGACAAAACGGATATACTCAAACATCATAGGATAGCCAAATATCATTGGGAAATAATATATGGAGTTGAGCACCATGTTTAAGTAGAAATTACAGCGGGGAGAAGGGAGGTTACATCGCTGCATAGAGGGGGAGAAAGTTGGTGATGACGGTAGCAAGGTTGTTGATGTAGATCGCCGTCACGATCCTAGCCCCGGCGGCACTCCGGTGCCACCGGGAGAGAGGGGGAGAGAGCCCCCCTCCTTCTTCTTCTTCCTTGGCCTCCCCCCTAGATGGGAGGAGAGTTCCCCCTCTGGTCCATGGTCTCCATGGCGGTGGAGGGGCGCGAGCCCCTCCGAGCTTGGATCTGTCTCTCTGTCCTCTTCCGTTTCGCGTTTTAGTGATCTGGCCAAAAACTATTTCTTATATTCCGGGAGATCCGTAACTCCGATTGCGCTGAGATTTTAACACGATTTTTTTCCGGATATAATCTTCCTTGCACCCGAAGTAGAGCTCCAACTGATGTTCCAGGAGGGCACAACCCACCACCACGCGCCAGGGGCCAGGGGCGCGCCATGGTGTCTTGTGGACTATGTGGGCCTCTGTTTGCAGTGATTCGAACTCCCAAAAATCACATATATTCCAAAATAATTCTCCGTAAAAATTTATTGCATTTGGACTTCGTTTGATATGGATTTTCTGCGATACAAAAAACATGCAGAAAACAGGAACTGGCACTGGGCGCTGGATCAATAGGTTAGTCCAATAAATCATATAAAAAGTTGCCAAAAGTATGTAAAAGTTGTATAATATTGGCATGAAACAATCAAAAATTATAGATACGACGGAGGTGTATCAAACACACAGCGTAATGGTGTGTCAGAATGTCGTAAGCGTACTTTATTAGATATGGTGCGATCTATGATGTCTCTTACCTATTTACCACTATCGTTTTGGGGTTATGCATTAGAGACAGCTACATTCACTTTAATTAGGGCACCGTCTAAATCTGTTGAGACGACACCGTATGAACTGTGGTTTGGCAAGAAACCTAAACTGTAATTTCTTAAAGTTTGGGGTTGAGATGCTTATGTGAAAAAGCTTCAGCCTGATAAGCTCGAACCCAAATCGGATAAGTGCGTCTTCATACGATACCAAAAAAGACTGTTGGTTACACCTTCTATCACAGATCCGAAGGCAAGATCTTTGTTGCTAAGAATGGATCCTTTCTAGAGAAGGAGTTTCTCGAAAGAAGTGAGTGGGAGGAAAGTAAAACATGATGAGGTAATTGTACCTTCTCTTGAATTAGAAAGTAGTTCATCACAGAAATCAGTTCCAGTGATGCCTACACCAATTAGTGAGGAAGCTAATAATAATGATCATGAAACTTCAGATCAAGTTACTACCGAACCTTGTAGGTCAACCAGAGCACGCTCAGCACCAGAGTAGTACAGTAATCCTATTCTGGAAGTCATGTTACTAGACCATGACTAACCTACGAACTATGAGGAAGCAATGATGAGCCCAGATTCCGCAAAATGGCTTAAGGCCATGAAATCAGAGATGGGATCCATGTATGACAACAAAGTATGGACTTTCGTGGACTTGCCCGATAATCGACAAGCCATAGAGAATAAATGGATCTTTAAGAAGAAGACTGACGCTGATGGTAATGTTACTGTCTACAAAGCTCGACTTGTCGCAAAAGGTTTTCGACAAATTCAAGGAGTTGACTACGATGAGACCGTCTCACCCGTAGCGATGCTTAAGTCTGTCCGAATCCTGTTAGCAATTGCCGCATTTTATGATTATGAAATGTGACAAATGGATGTCAAAACTGCATTCCTTAATGGATATCTTAAAGAAGAGTTGTATATGATGCAACCAGAAGGTTTTGTCGATCCTAAAGGTGCTAACAAAGCGTGCAAGCTCCAGCGATCCATTTGTGGACTGGTGCAAGCCTCTCAGAGTTGGAATATATGTTTTGATGAGGTGATCACAACATATGGTTTTATACAGACTTTTGGAGAAGCCTGTATTTACAAGAAAGTGAGTGGGAGCTTTGTAGCATTTCTAATATTATATGTGGATGACATATTGTTGATTGGAAATGATATAGAATTTCTGGATAGCATAAAAGGATACTTGAATAAGAGTTTTTCAGTGAAAGACCTCGGTGAAGCTGCTTTTATATTGGGCATCAAGATCTATAGAGATAGATCAACACGCTTAATTGGACTTTCACAAAGCACATACCTTGATAAGATTTTGAAGAAGTTCAAAATGGATCAGTCAAAGAAAGGGTTCTTGCCTGTATTACAAGGTGTGAAGTTGAGTCAGACTCAATGCCCGACCACTGCAGAAGATAGAGAGAAAATGAAAGTCATTCCCTATGCTTCAGCCATAGGTTCTATCATGTACGCAATGCTGTGTAGCAGACCTGATGTGTGCCTTGCTATAAGTGTAGCAGGGAGGTGCGAAAGTAATCCAGGAGTGGATCACTGGACAACGGTCAAGAACATCCTGAAGTACCTGAAAAGGACTAAGGATATGTTTCTCGTTTATGGAGGTCACAAAGAGCTCGTCGTAAATGGTTACGTCGATGCTAGCTTTGACACTGATCCGGATGACTCTAAGTCACAAACCGGATACATATTTATATTGAATGGTGGAGCTGTTAGTTGGTGCAGTTCCAAGCAAAGCGTCGTGGCGGGATCTACGTGTGAAGCGGAGTACATAGCTGCTTCGGAAGCAGCAAATGAAGGAGTCTGGATGAAGTAGTTCATATCCGATCTAGGTGTGATACCTAGTGCATCGGGTCCAATGAAAATCTTTTGTGACAATACTGGAGCAATAGCCTTGGCGAAGGAATCCAGATTTCACAAAAGAACCAAACACATCAAAAGACGCTTCAAGTCCATCTGTGATCAAGTCAAGGAGGGAGACATAGAGATTTGCAAAATACATACGGATCCGTATGTAGCAGACCAGTTGACTAAGCCTCTTCCACGAGCAAAACATGATCAACACCAAGACTCCATGGGTGTTAGAATCATTACAATGTAATCTAGATTATTGACTCTAGTGCAAGTGGGAGACTGAAGGAAATGTGCCCTAGAGGCAATAATAAAGTTGTTATTTATATTTCCTTGTGTCATGATAAATATCTATTATTCATGCTAGAATTGTATTAACCGGAAACTTGATACATGTGTGAATACATAGACAAAACAAAGTGTCCCTAGTATGCCTCTACTAGACTAGCTCGTTAATCAAAGATGGTTAAGTTTCCTGACCATAGACATGTGTTGTCATTTGATGAACGGGATCACATCATTAGGAGAATGATGTGATGGACAAGACCCATCCGTTAGCTTAGCATAATGATCGATAAGTTTTATTGCTATTGCTTTCCTCATGACTTATACTTATTCCTCTGACTATGAGATTATGCAAATCCCGAATACCGGAGGAACACCTTGTGTGCTATCAAACGTCACAATGTAACTGGGTGATTATAAAGATGCTCTACAGGTGTCTCCGAAGGTGTTTTGTTGGGTTGGCATAGATCGAGATTAGGATTTGTCACTCCGAGTATCGGAGAGGTATCTTTGGGCCCTCTTGGAAATGCACATCATTATAAGCCTTGCAAGCAATGTGACTAATGAGTTAGTTGCGGGATGATGCATTATGGAATGAGTAAAGAGACTTGCCGGTAACGAGATTGAACTAGGTATGTGGATACCGACGATCGAATCTCGGGCAAGTAACATACCGATGACAAAGGGAATAACGTATGTTGTCATAACGGTTCGACCGATAAAGATCTTCGTAGAATATGTGGGAGCCAATATGAGCATCCAGGTTCCTCTATTGGTTATTGACCAGAGAAGTGTCTCGGTCATGTCTATATAGTTCTCGAACCCGTAAGGTCCGCAAGTTTAACGTTCGATGACCATTTGTATTATGAGTTATGTGTTTTGGTGATGGAAGTTTGTTCAGAGTCCCGGATAAGATCACGGACATGACGAGGAGTCTTGAAATTTTTGAGAAGTAAAGATTGATATATTGGACGATAGTATTTGGACACCGGAATGGTCCGGGTATTTTTCGGAGTACCGAGGGGTTACCGGAACCCCCCGGGGAAGTATTGGGCCTACATGGGCCATAGGGGAGAGGGCAGGCAGCCCACAAGGGGTGGCCGCGCCCACCTCCCATAGGGAGTCCGAATTGGACTAGGGGAGGGGGCGCGCCCCCCTTTCCTTCTCCTCTTCCCTCTCCCTTCCCTCTTTCCCCCTCCAAGAGAAGGAAAAAAAGAGGGGGGGCGAATCCTACTAGGAGTGGAGTCCTAGTAGGACTCCCCCCCTTGGCGCGCCCCTTGGTGGCCGGCCTCCTCCTCCCCTCCTTTATATACGGGGGTAGGGGGGCACCCAAGGCACAACAGTTATTCTCTTAGCCGTGTGCGGTGCCCCCCTCCATAGTTTACTCCTCCGGTCATAGCGTCATAGTGCTTAGGCGAAGCCCTGCGCAGATCACATCACCATCACCGTCACCACGCCGTCGTGCTGACGAAACTCTCCCTCGACCTTCTGCTGGATCAAGAGTTCGAGGGACGTCATTGAGCTGAACATGTGTTGAACTCGGAGGTGCTGTACGTTCGGTACTTGATCGGTTGGATCGTGAAGACGTTCGACTACATCAACCGCATTAAACTAACGCTTCCGCTTTTGGTATACGAGGGTACATGGACACACCCTCCCCTCTTGTTGCTATGCATCTCCTAGATTGATCTTGCGTGATCATAGGATTTTTTTTGAAATTGCATGCTACGTTCCCAACACTTCCTCCCTGCATTACAGTTTCACTCGCCCACCCATTCCACGTCCACTCTTCCTCCGCCTCACTCGTCCAACCTGCGTTGCCTCGAGGTCGCCCAATCACAAAGTACACCGTTACTGCGTTGCTGCTTTCGCTCGTCGTTGGAGGCTAGTTGCACCCGCAGCTGCACGCCGGTCATGGTAGCGTAGGGAGAAGTTGGGGCAACAGCAATGCCACAAGTAGGTACGTCGCTGGTGGCTCCGACACTAGTAGAAAACAGGGCTTTGGTCCTGGCCGGATCAGAGCATTAGTCCCGGTCGTGTTACGAACTTGGACTAATGGGTGCATCAGTCCCGGTTCAAGCGGCCAGGGCGCCGGCCGGGCCTCGGCAGGCACCAGTCCCGGTTCGTCTGACCTCTTTAGTCCCGGTTCATGTCTGGAACCGGGACTAAAGGGCCTCGCTCCTGGCGTATCCCCTTTAGTCCCGGTTGTTGGCTGGAACCGGGACTAAAGGTTAGTCTTCTGTCCCGGTTCTAGCCATCAACCGGGACTAAAGAGATGCCTATATATATGATCGCCCCTGCCCGCTCACTCCTATGTTTTTTGGCTGGCCGGTGTGTGGGAGGTGTGTGCAGCTCTGCTCTCATCTCCTATGCACATGAGGTGTTCGATGAAATGCCCGAGCCACACTTAATCTCTCTCCTCTCCAAGCACAAACTCCAAGCTACATTTTCCCCAAGATTTGTCTAGGTTTGGCGGTGCACCAACTACATAAGTGTTCTAAAAGGTTATCAACTTCATCCTTTCATCTCTCACTGCTAGTTTAGCTCATTTCAAAAGCTCTAGAAGTAGAGTGGTTTGTGGGTTTTAGATGCACAATTTGAGCTCAAATTAACTTCTTAGAGTCTGAACATATGTAGGGTGCCGTCCCGTCCCCGTCTTCACCACCGTCGATCGCCCATGCCGATCTCGTCGCTGGCACCACCGTGGTGAGCCTCTTGTTCTTATCTTCTTTTTAAAAGGAAAAAAATTCTTACTTGTATGATTTAGATAGCTACTTGTATAATTTTCTTACTTTTATTATTATCTGTTATTATATAGTGCCATGGTTTTGGTATCCACCCCCGTCGGCTCTCATCCGGTCTATGATTCGGATGTGGTATATTATCTTTTATAATTATTTGTTTCCTTTAGTGTTTATGACAATTATGCCGACCAACATGACATAGATGTTTTTATCTAGGAGGTATGTGAACCTTAAATTCCAACCGACCCTCTGGTCGAGAGGTTAAATTTGAAAAAGAAAACAATTATTTGAAAGTAAAATTGAAAATAATTGAAGAGGAGAAGATGAAATTGGAGTTGCATGTTGCCGATGTCGTCGATGATCACAAGATCCAGATGGATGCAATGCTCTTGAAGATTAGAAATATTAGACAATATGCCATTGATAATGAGGCTTGGTATCATTACGCTGTTGGATCAATTGTTATCTTAGTTACGATTTTGATCGCATTTGTTGTTGCATTTAAATGTTTTACATAGTTGTATGTTAGTTCCAATGTATGTTTTAATTAGATGCTCTAGGGAACTGTATGTTGTTCTATGAGAACTATGTATGAACTTTATGTATTTATTTTTTCAGTAATAACATTTGATCACTACTATACTTTGGTTTTAATGTGATGACGAACTTGTATTAATTTGGTCACTTCTCTATTCATGATGTTCTGTAATGATTTTTGATACACTTAATTATATAATGCATGTAGATGCACTACAAGAAATATGTCAACTTGTGACCTTCTGTCAGTGACCCTAGAAGAATTGGTTGTAAATCTACGACCATTTGAGACTAATTGGTCATAAGCTGTTCGGGGGGCTCCAAACCCTAAACCATAATGACCATTTTTGTTAGAAAGGTCGTAACTTCCTTTTACGAAATGGTCGTAAAGAAAACATCACTGGTCCCCTGCCTTATTTCTAGTTGATCACGACAAATATAGATGGTCATAGCCTTGTAGATCATGGTGAATTGCTATGACTAGGTGCCACCTCATCAGTTTTGCCTATGTGTCATGTCTATGTGTCAATTTTTGCCCTAGGTTGTGAAGCAGCCTATATCTCTGTCATTCTCAAAATTCCCCAAAAATTTGGGCATTCTTTACTATCCAAATCATTGCCTCATGACAAAATTCAGCTTCCTAGTAAATCTTCCTCGGCAAATTTCCAAAGTTTCTGTTCAACTAGAACCATTATGAAGGAAGTACTGGCTATGCATATCCTAATGAGTTGAATTTTTGCCACATCTTCTATATTCCCAAATCATAGCTCTCCACAAAATTTGAGCCCCATCTAACAATCCATATGAGCTCACCATCCAATCTTTGTTTCTGGTAATATTTTCAGTTTGTGAAGCAACTATATTTTTGGTCAATTTATAATTGCTGAAAATTTACCAGGACATGACCCTGCCCATAGAACCTCCCGCCACCAAATTTTAGTTCATTTAATCTAGCCAATTTCCCTCAACATTTTTCCAAATTTTATGTCCAGTGGAGAGCACTGTGAAGGAAGTACCATTTATATTTATCCAAATGGTATGAAATTTTTACAGTGCCTTCATATGCCCAAATTATCACCCTCCTCCAAATTTTAGATCAATCCATTCATTCATTTGAGTCAAGCTTCAACATTCATATTTGTGTCCAGTGTGGTACTTTGCAAAGCAAGTGACACCTAGGCTCCTCCATTTGAGCTGCAAATTTTCCAAGACAATGTCCTTAGTAGATGATCATCCTCGACCAAAACGCAGGCCCATTGGGCATGTGCATTTTCCCCACCATTAATCAAACACTTGGCTGCTAATTCATGTTTGAGCTTAATTAGTTCAGTCTCCTCGTGAGATTCTTCTATTGCCTTCTTCTTCATAACACCTACCGGGGGAGTGCCCAACCCACTAGACATGCCCAGGCTTCCCAGAACGAGTGGCAACGCCACGGTCACGCGGTGAGCATGCGGCGGACATGTGAGTTTACACGCTCTGGAGTTGGGGCCCTTGGCCACCATCCAAACCTCGACGTATCATGACCAAACCATGTATTATGATTAAATAGATACTTATGTACCTATAAATGATTTTTGGAAAAAATAAAGAGCAAACTATAAGGCAGCTGCTATTGAAATTTGATCCGCTTCCTACTGAATCGGCAGAAATTTGTCTTTTTCACAAGAGGTGGATCAAAGCTTTTGACACCCAATTTTTTGTCAATTGTACATTAAATATGGCCTAATATTTTAGAAAATTGATTCGGTCCAATTTTGCAACAAATCTATGGTAGGTCCTTCACAAAAAAAAACTCATTTTGGGAACTCGAAAAATGGAAAACGAACTTTCCGTCCAAAGAAAATGAAAAGTTCCTTAGGCAACATTGTTTGCCATTCCAAGTGCACCCTTGTGCACAATATGAGATCATTTGAACAAACTATACCATGAATGCTACCATAACATTGATCATTTGGCTTGACAGCCATTGATCTTCACACATGATAGCTCGTTTCTGAGAACACTTTTTAAAAATAATTACCGTATTACAAGTTTATTATTTTTCCTGGTAACTTGGCCACATATAATGACACAATGCGAAGGTTTTCTAATTTTTTGATTTTTTTTGAATTTTTCATGCCCATTTCAAAATGCGGTCAAAACGGCGGGCATGACCGTTCCTAGCTAGTGGTTGAATCTTGGAAAACTTTTGGTGTTTCTATGATTAAATAGATACTTTTGTACCTAGAAATGTTTTCTGGAAAAAATCATGAGCAAACTATGAGGCAACTGTAGTTCAATCTGACCCGCTTCCAACTGAATCGGCGGAAATTTGTCTCTTTCACGAGAGGTGGATCAAATTTTTTGACACCCAACCATTTGGTCAACTGTGCATTAAATATGGCCTAGTATTTTAGAAAACTGATTTGTTACAATTTTGCAACAATTTATGGTAGGTCCTTCACAAAAAAACACATTTTGGGCACTCAAAAAATGGAAAATGAATTTTTCGTCCAAAGAAAATGAAAACTTCCTTAGGCAAGATTGTTTGTCATTCCAAGATGCACCCTTGTGCACCATATGAGATTTGAAGGAACTATGCCATGAATGTGGCCATAAGATTGATCATTTGGCTTGAAAGCCATGAATGGAGCCACCAACCGGGACTAAAGGGTGGGGTTATATAACCAAGCACTTCGGAAATTTCTCCAAATCTCTCCCATTTTCTCCCCCGACGCCGAACCAGAGCACGCCGCCACCATGCTGCTCTGCCCGCTCCTCGTCGCCGCCCCTGATGCCGTCCCTGCCCCGACACCGCCGAGCCCTGCCCCGACGCTGGCGCGCCCATGCCCCGACGCCAGGTGCTCCCTCCACCCCTCTTGTCGTGGGTTTGTCACGGCAGATGTCCTAGCGAAAGGACTTAGTCGTGGAGCCATCGCAACGGGTTAGCTTAAAGGGGTTAAACTGGACAAAGGACACGAGAGTTTATACTGGTTCGGCCCCTTGCGGTGAAGGTAAAAGCCTACGTCCAGTTGTGATGGTATTGTTGTGGTCTCAAGGATCTGGGAGCGGAATCGCTTTACCTAGATCTCGAGCTATTGTTTCTTGTCCTTGAACCTCCGCTGGGTCGTGCCTTTATATACACAGGTCGATGCCCGCCGGCTTACAGAGTCCCGATGCCGGTTTATACACATACCAGCTCGGTTTCTACTTCGTCATACCTTATAATACAAGTCATGAATTACATGGCGGTTTATGACTACAGGGCTTAATCTACCTTTGAGCCTTGGGACTTCAAGTCTCTGTAATAATCCGCTTTTATCCTTATCTTCATGGGCTTTAAATATAAACAATCCATTATGGGGATAACCCGGCTATCTTGGCCGGTTTATACCTAGTAGTAATAACCCCAACATTAGGCCCCAGATTGATTTGAACTGGTTCATGTCAATCTCCAAAACCTTGAGAAAATTTCTTCTTCCATATCTTCGCATAAATCTTGTAAACGGCCATGATGTCATCATCCAGAATC
Organism: Triticum aestivum; assembly: GCF_018294505.1. Lineage (NCBI taxonomy): Eukaryota > Viridiplantae > Streptophyta > Magnoliopsida > Poales > Poaceae > Triticum > Triticum aestivum. The sequence goes on along the minus strand of NC_057799.1, from coordinate 637,334,976 downwards.
ATAATAAACCGCCATGACGTCACCTGTTATTTTAAATGGTATATTCCTCACCTTCATTAACGAGCCTCCGATAATCAAGGCGACAAATCTGTCACATATCCATTTGCTAAGCTCCTCGATTCTCGCGCTTGGCCCTTATCCTATCATCCTTATAAATGCGGCCGAGGGCCCTTTCCATCTCTCCCTTTTCCTCTTCAAGTCTTCTTCTTCCTCGCGACGCCTCAGCGCCCGAACACCGCCGCCGCCGTTGACCTTCGCGTCTGCACCAACCCAGGCCGCTGCATCAACCTGTTTTGACCAGAGAACTACGACGCACCTCCGCTGTTCAGCAGCACCAGTAAGTATTCCTCTCCTCGAACGTCAGATCTGCATTAGGGTTTCCACTGTTCATCGGTGTTCTTCACCGTTCATCTTTCCTTTCCTAGATCGCATAGTTTTGATCCGAATCTGATAGCAAAGGCGAGCTTTAGTAGTTTAGCGCCCCTTTTAAACCTCAAAAAGCACCCTTTCCTGCATAAGATCCCATCCAAGCATATGTGTTCTTCCACTGTCACGGCTTTAGGTTAGATTTATTTCCTCTTTTTAGAACCGTGGCAGATCTAGATTTATATCACCGATCTATGAAATCTGTTTGCGCCATACTTAGAAATTTTTGCAAATGTGTAGCCTCTTTACCATTGTGGGTGGTTTATCCTTGAACCTGTGATAACTCATCATATACCATTAGCCATCTATTAAACCGCCAACCTGTTTTAAACCGGATATTGTACTTCCATCATTGCACCGGTTTATAAGTTATAACCATGAACTTTAAACCGGATATTGTGCTTTTTTCCAGCTTGTCACCAAAAATGGCCAAACAATTCTTTTCCTGTAATTGGGTTCCTTCCCGGGTTACGGAAACGCAGCTGGCTGGTTGTGTTACAACGGGCGCTTTAGCAAGTAGGAACACTATCCATTGGCGAGTCCCCGGCCTAGAATCTCCTCCTGAACCCAAGACGGAGAAGTTATTGTATTTGTTGATCACCTGAGCCGAGGCTTCACTCCTCCCGGATCAAAATTCTTCTGTGACGTGCTTGCCGCCTTTCAAATCCATCCCCAAGATATCGGCCCAAACTCCATATCCAATATTTGTGACTGGCAAGTATTCTGTGAAGCATACCTGCAGGAGTAACCTACTGTTGATCTGTTCCGGGATTTCTTTTATCTAAACCGCCGTACTGAGTTTACGAATGGCCCCAATACTGAACTAGGCGGGGTTTCAATTCAGAAGAGGAGAGATGTTGATTTCCCTCATGCCAAGCTCCATAGTCATCCTAAGGACTGGAAGCAGACTTGGTTCTACTGCCGCAACACAGCTCCAGTCAATGAAAATCCTTTGCCTGGTTACCGTCCACACCGGCTTACCCAAACCCATCCCTTTCCTCAGCGGTTGACGGCCCAAGAGCGAGCAAAATATGCTCCTCAACTAGCCAAGCTTAGAGCGTTTATTGCAAATGGGCTGACAGGCGTGGATTTTGTCCGATGCTGGGTTTCATGGAGCATTTTACCTTTAAGCCGGCGGCCCGGTTTAATGTGTGAATACACAGGGGATCTGAAAGACCTGCAACGCCATATTGACATCTAGCTGACTGATGATGAAGTCACTGAAGCTGTTAAAAAGATGCTTAATGAACCAATAGATGCATGCAGCAAAACCGGGCTCAGTCCTTTCTATGCTGCCAATAAACCGCCAAAGGTATAATCTTCCGTATTTCTGCCTTTAACCATCCTTTGTTAAAATTTTCCTTTGATGACTTACTATTTGTCTATACAGGCCGATGATCCATTCTGGATGAGAAAATCACAAGATAAACCGATAAAGAATCCTCGGATTAAGATCAAGGCTTCAAAAAAGCCTGAAAAAAGAAGGAATGTTGAACCGTCCGATCCTATTATTGATGATGATCCGGATTCAGAGGTAGAACTTGACTCTCTCAGTTCACTTTTTATACACCTTATTGACAATGATCATTCTCAAGATGAAGCGGAAGCCAGCCATGCTGATGAGGTAACTATTCTTTCTTCTGATTCTGATCCTGTGCCAGTACCAAGAAACCGTCGAGCCATTCTGAAAGTAAAATTTTCATGCCCTCTTTCTTATGTGGACCCGCACTTTCTTTTAAAGACACAGCAGCATGAAGCTCGCCGCACAACTCGACATAGCGGCCAAGTGGTGTCCTCCTCCGGTTTACCAAATTCGCCCCTTCGCAAACGTCGCCAAGAGGTTGCTTATGCTCCTGATATCCTTTACCCTAAAAAGGGTTACATCCGATATCCTCTTAATCCATCTGACTCAAATTATCAGGGAACTTCCCATTCATCTTCCGGTGAGTCGTCAGCGACACAACTTCCTCCTCTGAAAACCGTCCCCGGGTAAGCATAATATACTCTTAACTCTTTGGTCTTGTATTATTTTATCATATTGATCTTCGTTTTTGCTTTCTTTCAGTGCTAAAGCCAGACCAAGCTAGAAGGCTAGATTGAATAGGCCAACCGACCATAAACCGGCTACTGAGCCGGAGGAAATCCCAGAGGCTACTGACCCGGAGGCTAACACTGTTATCGATAATCCGGAACCTCAAGCAACTGATACACTTGTTGAACCGGTAGAAAATAATCCGCCAAGCCAGTCAGCTGATCCACTTAGTCCAACTGTTGATCCACCGAGCCCGGCTAAAGAATCTGATAAACCGCCAAGTCCTGCCAAGACTACAGACGACGATGTTGTCGTAACTGGCCTTGGTTTCAGCTCCCCTGGTCGTCCTGTCGCTTTATCAAAGCATAGCGCCAAAGAAATTTCTGTTATGGATAAAGGGAAATGGAAATCCGAGCTATCCAACTATTCCAACCTCAGCGCTCAAGAGCTACATTCTGGTTTTCTAAACCGCCTGTATACAAACCGTGACTTTGAAGCCGGTTTAGTAGGCCTGATGAAGGAGCGGTATGAGGTAAATGTCACTTTCCCTTTGCATAAATATTCCAATAGTCCTTTTGTTAAAACTAGTCCAATATATCAACTCTAGTAGCCCCCAAGGGCCGGTTCATAACATTGGTTTGAACTGGGTCTTGAATCGATATTTGCATTTTGCTGGTGTAGCCCCCATGAACCGGCTTATATCTTTTTAGAATGAACCGGTATATCCTATTAATCTCACCACTTATAATGATGACAATCCATCTGAATCTGAATGAATACACATTAGCCCCCAAGTATCAAGTAGATAAATTGTTATGTGCTTGAGACTTTAAATGAATAGCTGATAAGAAGCAATCCGCATTAGCCCCCAAGTGTCAAGTAGATAACTTGTTAAGTGCTTGAGACTTTAAATGTTGTAATTTATTAACTGTATGTTGCAGACTGAGTTGTCCAAAAAAACTCCGAAATCACTGATCTCCAAGGGAACATTAAGTCTCAGCAAGATGAAACTTGCAAAGTCAAGAGCACGCTGACCACCGCTTTAACAACCATGGAGCAGCTGAAGGAATCCTTCAAAGGCGAACGGGCAGATTGGGAAACTGAAAAAGCCACCTTGTTAAAATGGGCAGAAGATGCAGAAAACGCCCTTAAACCGGCCACAGAGGAACTGAGCAGCCTGAAGCGGCAGATTGATGCTATGACCTCTGCCATCTTTGGTAACAACCTCTTCACCAATCTGTAACAACACCAGCTATAAAAACTTCTGGTTTAATAAAAATTGGATCCTTTTACAGGTAGCCATGTTACTCATCTTGGCACAGATATGCGTAAAACATTGAAGGCCGTCTATACTTTGGCAGAGCAGCTTTATACCGGCGCGCAACGGGTCATCTGCACAGCTTCCAATAACCATCCGCCATCGTCGCTAATCAAGGAAACACTGGAAAAATTGTCTATGATGCCTGCCCGGATTGTGGAATTGAAGAAATCCGCTGCTAGGTCCGGTGCCCTTACTGCACTGACGCGCGCCAAGGCCTGGATCTCTGACCTTGATCCGGAAGACATTGGTAACGGTTATCCGAGCCAAAAAGAAGACGGTTCAGAATTCAGCAATGATGATCTCTGGGCTATCACGAGAGAGATGCGACCACTGGCAAGCAAGTTGGCTGAAGATATTAACTTGTCAATTTATCAGAATGTATATGATGCCAGCGGCAAGAGAATAAGTGCTCCAACTTATGATGTGGAAAATCTGATCCCGCCGATCCGTAAGCACACTTACGCTCCTGATGTTGAACCGTCTGATTTGATACATGACGAAGCTGTCTTTCAAGCCTTAACAGGGATTGATTGGACAACTATTAACTTCTAGCCATTGGGTGGAGAGAAGGAGGCTGAACCGGCGCAGGAAGATCCGCAACCTTCACATCAATCTGAAGCAGAATCATAATCCGGAACCCGGTTTAAGTTATCCTTGAAAAACAATCGTTCTTTTGGGCAATCAGAATGCCTCGTAATAGGCTAGCTTAAACAACTGATCTGATATGCCATCGTGCATACTTGTCGCACACAATATTTTTAATCCGTCATGCTATACTTGCTGATGATCTTTATCGGTGTATATCGGCCTGTTTCTGCATGAAACAAAGTAAAAACTGTCCTGGCGGTTTACCGCCGGACGGGTCATAATGCCCAATATATAACCAAGGTTGATAACCATAGCTTTAAATAATGAAATATGAAACATATCATACCTGTGATATTGAATCACTTTGTTGGTTTACCAGCATTCTTGTAATAAGGGTGACGACCCAAATACTGAGTATTGATAACTCAAATCATGTTACGCTGGTATATAATAAGTGATGCTGGGTTATGATAACCACCGGTTCATATGAATGACTTATAATCAGGCCGGGCCATGTGACGCCGGCTTAGCTCAAAACTTTAACAAGGGAGAAACAAAAAACTGACCAATAACAAAAAACCAGAGGAAAACTTGTAGTCGAGGCTTTTCAGGGGCTGCCAGGCCCAAATGCGAGGCTTTTCATGGGCTACCAGGCCGCTGAGTTAAACCGTTTTACAAAGCCTTTTAAGATGGTCCTCCATCTTTAACCAATCGCCGGTCTATCATTGACAAGTTCAGGGTCATATGCGATTGACTTGTCAAGTTGGCGGGTCATACCAGGCTTACCTGCGCGGAGTGACTGACTTAATGAAGGCAGGTTAACCCGGGGTGCCTATGTTTGAGTTGTTCTTGACAACACTCTTTGGCCCCCATGTAATGGCATTGCGCCAGCCAAAAGGTGTACCTATGGTTTGTACACAACCAAGCCCCCAGTGACTTACTGTCGTGGCTTTTGAGCCAGCCAAGTGGTGTAGCGATGGTTCAAACATGACCAAGCCCCCAAGTGACCTTCTTTCGTGGCATTGAGCCAGCCAAGAGGTGTAGCTATGGTTCAAACATGACCAAGCCCCCAAGTGACTTTCTTTCATGGCCTTGAGCCAGCCAAGAGGTGTAGCTATGGTTCAAACATGACCAAGCCCCCAAGTGACTTAAATTGACAGACTGCTGCAGAAGCTGAATCAAAGGGTAAACCGGATGTCGCTTTCCAAACAGAAACCTCCGTGTAACCATTCATGATATGGGAACAGCAGATACCCCGCTTTAGCTGGGGCTCCGGTTTATTATATTGATCATAATATATACATCGTCAAAATATGTACATGATAGGAGCCGATGGCTCAGGTGTAGTAAGGCCGCAGATGAGCTATGTTCCACGGCCGGATCGTCTCCTCCTCTGACTTGCGTGAGTATTTATGCTCTCGAACATCAATGAGGTAATATGATCCGTTGTTCAGATTCTTGCTGACCACAAAGGGCCCTTCCCAAGGCGGGGATAACTTGTGCATATCGGTCTGATCTTGGATAAGCCGAAGCACCAGATCGCCTTCTTGAAAAGTTCTGGTTTTAACTCGGCGACTGTGATAACGCCGCAGGTCTTTCTGATAAATCGCCGAGCGAGCCGCCGCTACGTCCCATTTCTCATCCAACAGGTCCAACGCATCCTGGCGTGCTCTTGCATTATCTGCTTCAACATAAGCTGCCACTCGTGGTGAGTCATGACGAATATCACTTGGAAGGACAGCTTCTGCTCCATAAACAATGAAGAAGGGCGTATAACCCGTAGATCTATTGGGGGTTGTGTTAATGCTCCATAAAACGGAAGGCAACTCTTCAACCCAACAACCCGGTGTCCTCTGCAAAGGAACCATAAGGCGGGGCTTGATCCCCTTCAAGATTTCCTGATTAGCTCTCTCCGCTTGGCCATTAGACTGGGGGTGGGCCACTGAAGACACATCAAGACAGATGTGCTCTCTTTGACAGAACTCCTCCATAGCACCCTTGGACAAATTCGTGCCATTGTCTGTTATAATGCTGTGTGGAAAACCAAAACGGAATATCACCCTCTTCATAAACTGAACCGCCGTGGCTGCATCACACTTGCTAACTGGCTCTGCCTCCACCCACTTGGTAAATTTATCAACCGCCACCAAGAGGTGGGTCTTCTTATCCTTAGACCTCTTAAAGGGTCCAACCATGTCAAGCCCCCAGGTTGCAAATGGCCAGGTAATTGGAATCATCCTCAAATCCTGAGCCAGAACATGAGCTCGGCGTGCAAACTTCTGACAGCCATCACACCTTTTGACCAAGTCCTCCGCATCAGCATGAGTTGTCAGCCAATAGAAACTGTGACGAAAAGCCTTAGCCACCAGGGACTTTGAACCGGCATGATGACCACAATCACCTTCATGTATTTCGCGCAAAATTTCACGACCTTCTTCCGGAGAAACACAACGTTGAAAAAACCCTGAAACACTGCAATGATGTAGCTCGCCATTGACAATAGTCATGGACTTGGAACGCCGGATTATCTGCCTGGCCAGAACTTCATCCTCTGGTAACTCGCCCCGGTTCATATACGCCAGATACGGGATCGTCCAATCTGGGGTGACATGAAGCGCCGCCACCAAGTGAGCCTCCGGATCAGGAATAGCTAAGTCCACCTCCGTGGGTAGCTTGACCGATGGATTATGCAAAACATCAAGAAAAACATTGGGCGGCACCGGTTTACGCTGGGAGCCCAGCCGGCTTAAAGCATCCGCCGCTTCATTCTTTCGCCCGTCTACATGATCAACCTGATAACCCTTAAAATGACCTGCAATAATATCCACCTCTCGACGATACGCTGCCATGAGGGGGTCCTTGGAATCCCAAGTGCCAGACACTTGTTGAACCACTAGGTCTGAGTCACCAAAACATTTAACCCGGCTCAGATTCATCTCCTTAGCCATCCGAAGACCATGGAGCAGGGCCTCGTACTCAGCTGTATTATTAGTACAAGGAAACATCAAGCGGAGAACATAACAAAATTTGTCACCTCGAGGGGAAGTAAGAACCACTCCAGCCCCCGAGCCCTCCAATTGCCTGGATCCATCAAAATGAATCGTCCAGTATGTGTTATCCGGTCTATCCTCCGGCGCTTGTAACTCCGTCCAGTCATTGATAAAATCCATGAGTGCTTGAGACTTAACGGCCGTGCGAGGCATATATTTTAATCCAAAAGGCCCAAGCTCAATAGCCCACTTAGCAACCCGGCCAGTCGCTTCTCTGTTCTGGATGATATCTCCCAAAGGAGCAGAACTGACCACAGTAATGGGACGGCCCTGAAAGTATTGCTTCAGCTTCCGGCTCGCCATAAAAACCCCATATACAAGCTTCTGCCAATGTGGATATCTCTGTTTTGACTCAATGAGCACCTCACTGATATAATAAACCGGCCGTTGAACCGGATACTCCTTTCCTGCCTCCTTGCGTTCCACCACAATAGCCACGCTGACAGCCCGAGCATTAGCAGCCACACATAACAGCAATGGTTCCTTGTCAATGGGAGCAGCAAGAACAGGTGGTTCGGCAAGATGCCGCTTTAGAGCCTCAAACGCTTCATTAGCCGCATCACTCCAGACAAAGTTGTCCGTTTTCTTCAGCATTTGATATAAAGGGATGGGCTTCTCCCCGAGACGAATTATGAACCCTGCCGCACACACATACACCAGGTGCCATTCTTCTTAAGTACCAGCACCGGATTGGCCAACCACTCCGGATTAAAAGCTTCAACAATGAACCCTGCCGCCAAGAGCCGGCTACCTCCTCACCAATGGCCTTGCGCCTCTCTTCATTGAACCGGCGAAGGAATTGTCGGACCGGTTTAAACTTGGGATCAATATTAAGGGTGTGCTCGACGAGTTCCCTCGGTACACCTGGCATGTCAGAAGGCTTCCATGCAAAGATATCCCGATTCTCACGGATGAACTCGATGAGCATGCTTCCCTATTTCGGATCCAGATTTGCACTGATGATGAACTGTTTGGATGAATCTCCGGGCACAAAATCAACCGTCGTAGTCTCATCAGCCGATTTAAACTTCAAGGCCGGATCATGCTCTGTGGTTGGCTTCTTCAAAGAAGTCATATCCGCCGGATCAACGTTGTCCTTATAAAACTTCAACTCCTCTGTTGCACAAACCGACTCAGCATAGGCCGCATCACCTTCCTCACACTCCAAAGCAATCTTGCGGCTTTCATGTACTGTGATAGTCCCTTTATGACCCGGCATCTTAAGCTGCAGATAGACATAACAGGGTCGTGCCATGAACTTAGCATAAGCCGGCCGTCCAAACAGGGCATGATACGGGCTTTGGATTTTCACCACTTCAAAATTCAATGTCTCTGTTCTTGAGTCATACTCATCTCCAAACGCGACGTCCAGAGCTATTTTACCAACCGGATAAGCTGATTTGCTAGGCACCACACCATGGAAAACAGTGTTCGATGGTTTAAGATTCTTATCTGTCAACCCCATACGACGGAAGGTGTCATAATATAAGATGTTGATACTGCTGCCTCCATCCATGAGCACCTTAGTGAACTTGTAACCTCCAACCTGAGGCGCCACCACCAACGCTAAATGACCTGGATTGTCAATCCGGGGCGGGTGATCCTCTCGGCTCCAGACGATAGGTTGCTCAGACCATCGCAAATAGTGAGGTACTGCTGGCTCAACCGAGTTCACCGCTCGTTTATGAAGCTTCTGATCGCGTTTGCATAAGCTGGTGGTGAAAACGTGGTACTGTCCACTATTCAACTGCTTTGGGTGACTTTGGTATCCTGACTGTTGCTGCTGCTGTCCCTGTTGGTTATAACCACCCTGGTTGCTCTGGTTGCCTTGATTGCCATGTCCACCCTGGTTGCTTTGGAATCCTGGACCGGAGTTGCCTCCTCCATAACCCGGCCCATAGGACCCGGACCCTGAACCGCCGGATGGTCCACGATCATTCTGGAAGAAATCTGAATTTTTGAATTCTCGCATGATATAACAATCCTTCCAGAGGTGCGTGGCCGGTTTGTCCTGCAATGAATGCTTCGGGCAGGGCTGGTTCAATAGGAAATTCAGGCATTCCGGATTAGGACTGGGCTCTGCCCTTCTTGAGGGCGGCTTTCCTTTATGACGCTGACCATTGCTCTGTGTCTTGGTGTTAGCCACAAAATCTGAATTATGATCTGCTTTCCGCTTACCATTATTATTGTGGCCCGTCGGATTATGGTTCGACGGGTTATGCGTCTGCCCCTTGGCGTTGCCGCTCTTCTTTCCCTTCCCTGGCTTATCGTCGTCAGACTCGGGGTCCTTGGTACTATCAGAATCAGCATAGTTAACCAGAGCAGCCATAAGTGTTCCCATGTCATTGCAGTGACGCTTGAGCCGTCCCAACTTCAACTTTAAAGGCTGGAACCGACAATTACCCTCTAAGGTTATAACCGCCGAGTCGGCATTGATGCGATCTGAAGAATGTAAGATCTCTGAAACCCGGCGCACCCAACGGGTTGTTGACTCACCTTCACCCTGGACGCAGGCGGCTAAGTCCACAATTGACATAGGCTGTTTGCACGTGTCTTTGAAGTTTGCTATAAACCGGGCTTTTAGCTCCGCCCATGACCCAACGGAATTAACTGGTAAGCTTTTCAACCACGTGCGAGCTGTTCCATCCAACATCATAGCAAAATACTTCGCGCAGGCCACTTCATCCACATCCAGCATCTCCATAGCCATCTCATAACTCTCAATCCATGACTCGGGGGGCACATCGGCGGTGTAATTAGGTACCTTACGGGGGCCCTTGAAATCCTTGGGCAACCGTACGTTGCGCAAAGCCGGGACGAGGCAGGGCACACCCCAAGAGCTGAAAGTAAGGCCTTGTTCTACGAAGGCGACCGCACGAACCGGAGTGAGCTGAAGGTCCTGCGCTGGATTAGGTCCTCGAGGAGCGTCTCTGTTCCGCGCACTCCTTTACACAGCCGGTTCATCAATGTGCTTGCTATAACTCCGGCTCGGACGTGGGGTTGAATGAATTCTGTCTCGTCTATATGAATAAGCCTGCTGCTGCATCATGGCTGTCTGAAGAAGATCCCTAGCACGCCGTGTCTCAACCGCCGCTGGGGATTCACCCTCCATTGGAATAGCAGCTAAACATGATGCGGAGGCGATCATGTTATCCAAAGGGGTGGAGAAGTGACCCGGCGGCGCCGGTACATCCTGCAGCGGGTTATTGGTCCGTCCAGGGGGATCCGTCACCCGTGGCGGATCTGGTGCTCCGGTCCTAGGTGTCTCGATCCGGTTCACCGCTGCCGGATTACTGGTTCCTGCTCCTGGCGTGCTAAAGAGATTCATTGCCTCATAAACCGGTGGCAGTTGTGACCGATGCCTTCTCCTTAACATGCCGTTTGAAGCGTTCTGATCCAACAGGAGTCGATAATTTCCCGCCTGAATCCGCTGTGCTTGTGTCTCTAAAGCGGCCCGTTCCTCAGCCATCCTAATTCCTTCAGCCGCTAAGTCCTCCTTAGCTTGAGTTATCTGATCCTGCAGCTTGGCCACCTCTGCATTATGCTGATCTTGGGTGTCGGCGGTAACTTGTGTGGCCAGTAAGGTCGTCCAGGCATCCAATAAACCAGACAAGATTTGGGCCGGCCGGCGCGCGGGGCCTCCCGCCCCAGTTGCCGATCCCGAAATTACTGCTGCCGCGGATGAAGATTGCAACGTGGGCTGAGTTCCAGCCATGAAGATCGCAACCCGGTTCGCTAGTTCAAAAGGGTCCGGAATACTGTCGCCATCGGAATAGCCCCCAAACTCGCCATCTTGCAGTTGATACAGTGACTCGGTCTCCCCGGTGGATGACTCGCCATCTGAGTAGACGACGGTCTCGCTATCTAACGCCGGTTCAAGTTCCGATCCATTGATGAATCCTACAAACGCACGCTTCACGGCGGGCTCAACCCGGGCAGGGCTTGCACGCTGAGCCGTGTCGACGAGGTCGGTGCAGTCGTCCGGCTCAGGGCCCGGTTCGCCGATCTTGCCGATGAAGACGTGAATTCCTCCAAAGGGGACCCGGTACCCGTACTCGATTGAGCCGGCCTCGGGGGCCCAGCCTGCGTCGTCGATGTAGAGCTTGCCGCGACGACTCTTGGTCATCCGGCCCACGGCGTATCCCTCGAGCCCTTCGAAATTGCCCTTCAAGAACTCGAAACCATCGTGCGATAGCCCCACGGTGGGCGCCAACTGTCGTGGGTTTGTCACGGCAGATGTCCTAGCGAAAGGACTTAGTCGTGGAGCCATCGCAACGGGTTAGCTTCAAGGGGTTAAACCGAACAAAGGACACGAGAGTTTATACTGGTTCGGCCCCTTGCGGTGAAGGTAAAAGCCTACGTCCAGTTGTCATGGTATTGCTGTGGTCTCAAGGATCTGGGAGCGGAATCGCTTTACCTAGATCTCGAGCTGTTGTTTCTTGTCCTTGAACCGCCGCCGGGTCGTGCCTTTATATACACAGGTCGATGCCCGCCGGCTTACAGAGTCCCGATGCCGGTTTATACACATACCGGCTCGGTTTCTACTTCGTCATACCTTATAATACAAGTCATGAATTACATGGCGGTTTATGACTACAGGGCTTAATCTACCTTTGAGCCTTGGGCCTTCAAGTCTCTGTAATAATCCGCTTTTATCCTTATCTTCATGGGCTTTAAATATAAACAATCTATTATGGGGATAACCCGGCTATCTTGGCCCGTTTATACCTAGTAGTAATATCCCAACACCTCTCCTCCCTCTTCTCTTTGAATTCATAAAAAAGGAATGAGGAACAAGGGGGAGATAGCTATCAGATCCATGTCTTAGTAGTCATATTGATGCTCTTGATGAAATGTTGTCATATTGATGCTCTGATGTAATGTTGCTGAAATGCTGCTGAAATGATGTCAAAATACTGCTGAAATGTTGTCATATTGATGCTCGATGATGTAAACTTAGATTATGTTGAATTTGTGATGTTTTCATGTCAAAATGTTGCTGAAATGATGTCAAAATGCTGCTGAAATGTCGCTATCTTGCTGTTGGATGATGCAAAGTAAGATTATGTTGAGTTGGTGATGTTTTCATGTCAATTGGCTGTTGAAATGTTATAAAACTTGCCAACTTTGCTTGTTGGTTGCTACTAATCTAGACCTCATATGGATATGATTCCTTCATGTGATTTGGTGTTTGTGATGTGTAATTTGATGCCATGCTTTTGGTTGCTATGTTACCTTGCTGTAGCTTGTTTAGTTGCTACTCTGAAGTTGCTATCATGTTATATCTGTCAGCCTGTTAACAGAATGTTCCATTTTTTAAAATCCATAGTAAATGATCTATACATCATATGAACTTGTGCCAATGGAGTATTTGAAGATTGCTAGCCAGTTTCATAAATTGTAAAATTGTTATGCTTGCTGTTATGTGCCTCCCAAGTCAGCATCATGATGTTGTCAACGCCCAATTTTTCACTAAATCTGAAATCTGTTATATCTTCTTGCCATGTTCTCTTGATGCTACCATCATATCCATGAGTCTTCTGAACATGATCAATAACCATGTTTTGTTGCTTATGTTATGCTCTATCATGCCATACCTTTTGATGCCATGTTCTTACCCTGTAGCATATTTAATTCTTGCCTCAAGTGTGCATATTAAATCTGTTTCTGCCACACCATGAATTAGTTTTAGTTCAATAGAACCTTGCATTTTGCATTGATCCTATTGAAATATTTTTAGTTCAACAGGGGCTACTATACTTGGGTTATGGCTAATTTTTTTCAATCGGTGGAATTATTACAGGTTGTGGTGTTGCATCTCCGTGGAGTTGGTCCCTGAGCGATCGTCCCTCTGCTGTTCGACAAAAGGTGTCCATTTATTGTATGTTGACTTTTGTTCATAGGATGATGGTTGGTTCATTTGTTGAGTTGTGTATTCATCCATGTGTATAAATCTTGTATTCATTTTGTATTCATCTTGTGTATAAATCTTGTATTCATCTTGTCGTTAAAACATAACCCTGATATATAACTTTGGTTTTGAGGCATATGAAAACATGAGAGAGGGGGTCGTTACAACATAACCCCGATAACTTCGACATGGGGGGTCATTAAAACATAACCCGATAACTTCGACATGAGGGGGGGTCTCGTTAAAACGTAACCCCAATAACTTTGATTTTGAGGCATATGCAAACATGATTTGCACGTCGGACAGGCATGAGAGTGGCAGTCCGCAAAGTATCCTCTCTCGAAAGATAGGACGACTCATCAGACATGAGGGGTGAGGAGTCCTCACCGATCGTCTGAAACCGACTGTTATAAAACTTGTCAACTTTGCATGATGTTTGCCACTAATCCATTGCTCATGTGCATATGATTCCTTGTTGTGATTAGTTCTATGTTTGCCACTAATCCATCTCTCATGGTTGTATATTACCATGTTGTAATATTTGCAGAAACTATGGACAGAGACTTAGAAAAAGAAGAGTTGTTGGGGGATATAATCCGCGACAAAGGTGATATCAGCTTGTCATTTCTCAACGACACCGATGGCGAGGAAAGAGAGGATGACGGCTCCGGTGATCGAATGGAGGAGGGAGGAGATCATGATGGCTCCTGTGATCAAATGGAGGAGGGAGGAGATCATGACGGCTCTGGTGATCGAATGGAGGAGGGAGGATATGACGGCTCCGCCGGTGTTGGATCCTTAACTGTTGCAAAGTCCGGCGAGGAGGGAGGAGATCATGATGGCTCCTGTGATCAAATGGAGGAGGGAGGAGATCATGACGGCTCTGGTGATCGAATGGAGGAGGGAGGATATGACGGCTCCACCGGTGTTGGATCCTTAATTGTTGCATCCAAGAATGGAATAAGAAGAAGGACCCTGAAGTTTCTTATGCCGACGATAGATAGAAAGATGAGCTTTGGAACTCGCTGCTGACAAATTTCAGCTTACCACCAGAGGAGGATCCAAATAACCCAGTTATACAGCCACAAGTCAAGTCGTGGGCTCTTAAGAAGATGGCAGAACTATTCAAGAACTGGAAGAAAAGCTTGAACAAGTTAGTCAAGAAAAACGAGACTCCAGAATTCACCGGTCAGTATGCGAAGATAAAAGATCACTGGCCCGCATTTGCGGCATACAAGAAATCGGAGAAAGCTAAGAAAATGTCAGAGACAAATAAACTAAATGCTGTAAAGAAGAAGTATCACCATGTTATGGGGTCAGGTGGCTACAACAAAGCCCGGCTACGTGGGACAAAGCTGAGAACGACCTGCATGCCAAAGGGGTCCAACCAGCGACATCAAACTGGCCCGAACGGGCAAGGACTTGGTTCTTCGGGGTTGGGGGAACTTTGGACCCAGAAACAGGGAAGTGTGTTTTCACGAAAGCTCAACTTTAAACACGTGTAAAGAAGCTTGAGGAAGCAATCCAGGAAGCGCAGGAAGGGAGGTTCCATCTCGACTGAGAGAAGGACGAGCTGTCAAAGACCCTCGGGAGTCCTGAACACCCTGGACGAATGTCGGTGTCAAAACCGGCGGATCTCGGGTAGGGGGTCCCGAACTATGCGTCTAAGGTCGATGGTAACAGAGACAGGGGACACAATGTTTACCCAGGTTCGGGCCCTCTCTATGGAGGTAATACCCTACTTCCTGCTTGATTCATCTTGATGAATATGAGTATTACAAGAGTTGATCTACCACGAGATCGTAATGGCTAAACCCTAGAAGTCTAGCATGTATGACTATGGTAATCAGTATCTTGATCCGGACTAAGCCCTTCGGTTTATATAGACACCGGAGGGATCTAGGGTTACATAAGGTCGGTTACAGAGAAAGGAATCTTCATATTT
Source organism: Triticum aestivum (assembly GCF_018294505.1). Lineage (NCBI taxonomy): Eukaryota > Viridiplantae > Streptophyta > Magnoliopsida > Poales > Poaceae > Triticum > Triticum aestivum. The sequence continues at coordinate 637,319,703 of NC_057799.1, read as the reverse complement.
GGTCGCCAAGCTTGCCTTCCACGCCAGGGAGAGTCCCATCCGGACACGAGTGGAGTCTTCGGTCTTCGTATCTTCGCAGCCCATCAGTCCGGCCCATGGCTAATAGGCCGGACGCCCGAGGACCCCTTAGTTCAGGAATCCCTCAGTAGCCCCTGAACTAGGCTTCAATGACGAGGTGTCCGACGCACAGATTCTCTTCGGCATTGCAAGGCGGGTTCCCTTTTTCCGAACTCCAAGATAGTCTTCGGATGAAACGAATGTATCCGGACCTATAACACAAGCACCGCACACAGCCGCAGAGAGTATAATATTCCATGAGTCTAATCCGCTGACAACTTTTTTGTAATGTGACATCACATCCACCCGGTCATTGTTGCGAACCGTTTTCGTCTGCCATTCCGCGTTTCGAGATGCGGTTTCCATTGGCACGTCTTGTCAAAGCAGAGATAGTGTCCCCTTATTGCGGGATTCTCATCAATACGGGTGCGGGTAACCCAACCGTGCCATTTGCACAACCCTTGGGAATAGGCGAGTTTTAAGGCGAGTGGGGAGGCACTTCATATTCACTGCCTTTATAAGGGGATAAGGATTCCCTTTCTTCACCCACACCTTCTCTCCCTCTCTGTCCTTCCATTCTCGAGCTCCAGCGCCCATGTTCCCAGTTCCCATCTTCTCCTCCTCCAGGAAGCACTCAATCATGTCCGGATCCGGAGGCCAAGGCAAGTGGATGGTCTCCTCCGTCAAGGAGAAGGACATCACCCAGCTTCGGGCGGCCGGGTATCTGGCGAAAGGAATCGCCCACCGTCTGCCCACCAAGGGGCAAGTCATCCCCACCCCGAAGCCTACTGAGAGGGTAGTTTTCCTCCCTCACTTCGTTGCGGACTGGGGTTTCCACTTCACCCTTTCGTCCGCGGATTGATGTACTATTACGGGCTAGATTTCCATGATCTAGCCCCGAACTCCTTCCTCAACATCTCGGCATTCATTGTCGTGTGCGAGGCCTTCCTCCGCATCTAGCCCCACTTTGGCTTATGGCTCAAGATCTTCAACGTGAAGCCGAAGGTGGTGGACGGTCAGCACGCGGAGTGCGGAGGCGCCATTGTGAGCAAGATGCCCAATGTCACTTGTCCCACAAGCACTTTTGTGGAGACTGTCAAGGAATGGCAGAAGCAATGGTTCTACATCACAAAGCCACGCGGCGCCAATTGGGCGGCGGCTTCCGAATTCAAGTCCGAAGCTCCAATGCGGCTCACCTCCTGGCTAAAGAAAGGCCTGAACTGGTCTTCGTTGGACGAACTGACAGCGCTGAAAACGCGCATCAAGAGCATGGTGGATAAAAACATCAAGCTCGTCGATGTGATTCAGGTGATGCTGGTTCGCCGGATCCTCCCCTGCCAAAGCCGGGCCTGCCCCTTATGGGAATTCGATCCGGCGAAGCACCAAACCCTGGAAAGGCTCTTCGGAACTACTCACGAGGATGCCTGGAAGTTGCTCTTTAAGGGCAATGAGAAGCCGCCCGTCATAGACTCGGACCGCGGGCACGATCTTGCCCACCCCGCTAATGCGGTAAGACTTTCACGTCTCAAGGCTCATCCTCCACTTTCTTGCTCAAGGAGGGTATCTAAAAACTTTACTGTTTACTTTTCAGGCATGGACAGAGAAAGCGGAGCGGATTCAATGTCCGGCTCCGTTTCCCGAGGAACCAGTCATCCCACTTCTGGAGAAGATGCTGGTTCCAGCGCCCTACAAGGCGCTGGAGAAGAAGGCCAAGAAGAAGGCCAAGGGGACCAAAGGCGGCCCTTGCCGCAAGGGTACTTCGGACGTGACATCCGAAGACGACGAGGATCTCTCCTCCGCCGCCGAAGATGACGACGACGAGGAAGAAAGCCACTCTCCCCCGGATGGGGGGAGAAATAAGAGGGCGGCGTCCACCAATCTGGAGGCGGGGGCGCCCAAGAGAGGGAAGGGCCCCCTTGCAGATAACTCTGCGTGGGACGTCGACAACAGCCTAGAGCGACCCCCCCGAAGCAAGCCCCTGGCTCCATCGTAGGTACTAAAGACCCGCGTACATGTATGTATCCAGCCTCTCCTCTTTATGGTATTAACATGTTTAGTTATGCTATTGCAGTCTGACCCACGATAGCCTCCAGCGATCCTCCTCAGGAGGTTTGTTGGATTCAAAGGCGATGGCCAGCGAGTCACCGCCAGCCGCTCACTCTCCCAAGGCCAAGGGCGACAACAAGGTGACGTCCCAAAGGACCTTCTCTGGCCAGGGAGAGTTTCAGGAGGCTGTCAGGGTGGCGCCAGTGGGCGAAACCTCGGTCGCCAGACACATGGGGAAGCAAATCCCCACGGGGACTGGCGATGGGGGCTATGTTCAGTTCGGCCCCCAGCCGGAGACGGTTCCAGAGACCTATACGGCTCCGGAATCCGGTGAGCAGCCTCCTTTGAGAGAAGGAGGTGCGCCTATCCCACCGGTGTCCTCTGTCCAACCAGAGGCACTGGATAATCTACTGGAAGCGCTGCGAGGCGCTTCCATTGTGGATGAACACCGTGTCCTTATGGGTACGGTGATTGAGAAGGTTCAGTCCATCAAGAGCGGACTGACCGAAGCCTGCAGCAATCTGCTGACTGGCTTTGAGGTAAGCGACGCAAAAGAAAGAGTCCCAATATAGACAGTAGCCCTTGAGACACTGTCTGGTGTTCGGAAAGAAAAAGCCGGACAGAGGATCAAATACCCTGCAGGGAACTAACTAAATATGTCTTATGTGACTGGGCAGGCGTCGCTGCTGGCCGCGACCTCACATACTGCCGAAGTCTCTGGACTGAAGCAGAAATTGGAGCGGGCCGAGGACGAGCTCGGCCAAGCGAGGAATCAGCTGGAAGACCAGCAAGGTATGTAATGATTCGCTATATATTTCGAAAGAATAAACGATGTTTTATTCACCGTAATGTCATGATGTGTGTAGGAGCGATGACCGAGGTCGAGGCCCTAAAAAAGGCCCTGGCCGAAGCCGAGGGGAAAGCTGTCAAGGAGCAAGCTGCTCGTAAGAAGCTCAAGGCCAGGCTTAACGAGGTGCAGCAGGAGCTCCAGGATGTTGTTAAAAATGCGAGACCTTGGAGGGCGACGTTTCGGCTCGAGACACCGAACTCGCCAAGGCTCGCCAAATCGCAGAAGAGGCCCGGGTTGAAGTCCAGGGCGCACTCCAGGAGATCCAGGAGGCCAAGAAGATTGCGGCGGGTAAGGTGTTTAGTATGCAAAGCAAGTATGTGAAGAAGAAGTATTTCTTACTAACCCGGATTCGGAGTTCTCCAGGGGCGTTTGCGGATTTGCCACGCAGCGCGTCCGACGCTGCGGAGTTCTTCCGGGCCGAAGAAGGGAGCTCAACGGAGAAGCTGTTCTGGTCGCAGTACCTTGCACCAGAACATCCAGTGCCCTTTAGCGATCAGCTGAAACAACTGGTCGAGCTGCATAGGACGGCCGAACTGGCCATGAAGGATTTGATAATCCGGCTGTGGCCTGCCGAAGCTAGACCCAGCAGCTACTTCGGCCTCGTGAGCAGCTGGTGAATGCATGTCCTCGGCTGGACGTTGTCAAGCGGTCGGTCTGCATCGAGGGCGCGTGCCTGGCCTTTTCCCATGTCAAGGTCTGGTGGGCGAAGATGGACGCCGTCACGCTTCTGACCGATGGGCCACCGGAGGGCAAGGAGCACCGCAGGACCGAGCTGTATTTTGATTGTGTCCTGGAGGGATCCCGCATTGTTGCGGAGCAGTGTGCGAAAGACGTGATCTTTGAATGAGTACATTCATATTTGTCTCGCCCTGTATTATGAAACAAAGACAATTTGTGTAATATAATGCTTTGTGTTAAATTTTTACTTCCTGTGCGGCCGTTATTATTAAATCTGAGGGTTGGCTAGTCGTCGGCTTCAGCCCCCTCGTAGGTAATACGGGGGTGTTCAGGATGGAATCTAAACACTCTTGATCCAATTATTTGGTCCTTGAAGGATGTGTTTAGCGCAACGAACAAGGCAATCGGACTATAATGCTTTATCACCCTCACTTAGCCATAGGAGTCCAACAATAAAATTTCAGGCGCAACCCCTGGTATTCGGAAATCCGAACTGGCGGGGTATTGTAAACACGTGATCGGGTAAGTACCGATCCGTCGCGTGATGCGGGAAAAAACCTCTAGCAATTTGAAACCTCCGAACAGCTGACCGGCTCTCGCCGCATCATGACAGTCAGTTTTCGGCTTTCTCTACTAAGGTGCTCATCCGGATAAACCGGGACACAATCGCAGTAGTTCTCCCTTTACTAACCTAGCCGATATAGCGGAACATAAGGTAGTAAGCACAGGAGCCGGGCAACCCAACTATTGACCAAAGACATGATTCGGAGCCAATGCATATAATGCTAAATTCGGGGTGCCGAAACTGTACTGTAAAAGTGTTCGGACTTTGCTGCCGTAGTGCGGGGCGCTACGAAGCCCCTGGCAATTATGAAACGTACCAAAGTGTAAGGGTGCTATGTGATAAAATTATCAGCAAAAAACAAAGGAGAACAGAAAGAAGGCAAAGGTAATAAGCTGGGACCTTAAAATTTTGGGCCGCGAACTGTTTCCATTATAATTTGATAAATACGGCAAGGCGTATTGATACAAATGATGCGATAAGCAACAGACTATTTAACATGCCAAAACCAAGGGAGAGCAGCATGTGGGTCCTGAAGACAGGTAGAGTGATCGTTTAAAGAAACCACCTAGGAATTCCCTCGTGCGTCTGTGCTTCTTGCCATCTTGGTGTATTGATCCTTTGACGGGACCAGTGATCAGGCCGTCGGGGAGGGCCTGTGGAAAAGAAACCTGAAAAGGAGAAAAAGTAGATAGTGAAAGTATATGTGTCCGGGAGTGGTCGAGCCGTACTATGGATCACAAGGTGGGTATGCCTCCGTCTATGCCCATGGTATTTTGAGTGTGTAGTTATATACGTGCGGTACGAATGCCGCCACTTGATTTGGGCTGGGGCGGAGGCCGAATTTCTAGTCGAGCTCTTGACGAGGTAAACTGTCCTGCTGCAGAATAGTCCGAACCCTCTTAGTGGTGCCCGGGAGTTCGGCTGCTGAATTAAGGTTCTGCTTGAAAAGGCCGCTCTGTACCTCTGCTGCCAGGGCAGCGGTGTGCTCCTCGGTACGGAGGGAGCGTTCCGTGTTTCCATTGACTGTTATGATGCCGCGTGGTCCCGGCATCTTGAGCTTGAGATAAGCATAGTGTGGCACCGCGTTGAATCGAGCAAATGTGGTTCGTCCAAGCAGTGCGTGATAGCCGCTGCGGAAGGGGACAATATCGAAGATTAGCTCTTCGCTTCGGGAGTTGTCCGGAGATCCGAAGACAACCTCTAGTATGATTGAGCCCGTACAACGGGCCTCTACACCTGGTATGACTCCTTTAAAGGTAGTCCTTGTGGGCTTGATCCATGATGGGTTAATGCCCATTTTGCGCACTGTATCCTGATAAAGCAGGTTGAGACTGCTGCCACCGTCGATCAGGGCCCGCGTGAGGTGGAATCCTTCGATGATTGGATCGAGGACCAGTGTGGCCGACCCGCCGTGACGGATACTGGTCGGATGGTCTCGGCGATCAAATGTGATCGGGAAGGAGGACCACGGGTTGAATTTTGGGGCGACTAGCTCCATCGCGTAGACGTCCCTGAGTGCGCGCCTGCGTTCCCTTTTGGGGATGTGGGTAGCGTATATCATGTTAACCGTTTTGACCTGAGGGGGTGATACGTCTCCAACGTATCTATAATTTATGAAGTATTCATGCTATTATATTATCTGTTTTGGATGTTTATGGGCTTTATTAAAAACTTTTATATTATTTTTGGGACTAACCTATTAACCCAGAGCTCAGTGCCAGTTCCCGCTTTTTCCCTTGTTTCAGTGTCTCGAAGAAAAGGAATATCAAATGGAGTCCAAACGGAATGAAACCTTCGGGAGAGTTATTTTTGGAACGGAAGCAATCCAGGGGACTTGGAGTGCACGTAAGGGAAGCAACGAGGAAGGCACGAGGCAGGGGGCGCGCCCACCCCCCTGGGCGCGCCCTCCACCCTCGTGGGCCCCTCATGGCTCCATTGACGTATTTCTTCCTCCTATATATACCAATATACCCTAAAACCTTTGGGGAGCAGAATAGATCGGGAGTTCCGCCGCCGCAAGCCTCTGTAGCCACCAAAAACCAATCGGGACCCTGTTCCCGCACCCTGCCGGAGGGGGGATCCCTCACCGGTGGCCATCTTCATCATCCGGCGCTCTCCATGACGAGGAGGGAGTAGTTCACCCTCGGGGCTGAGGGTATGTACCAGTAGCTATGTGTTTGATCTCTCTCTCTCTCGTGTTCTTGATTTGGCACGATCTTGATGTATCGCGAGCTTTGCTATTGTAGTTGGATCTTATGATGTTTCTCCCCCTCTACTCTCTTGTAATGGATTGAGTTTTCCCTTTGAAGTTATCTTATCGGATTGAGTCCTTAATGATTTGAGAACACTTGATGTATGTCTTGCGTGGGATAACCGTGGTGACAATGGGTTATTCTATTGATTCACTTGATGTATGTTTTGGTGATCAACTTGCGGGTTCCGCCCATGAACCTATGCATAGGGGTTGGCACACGTTTTCGTCTTGACTCTCCGGTAGAAACTTTGGGGCACTCTTTGAGGTTCTATGTGTTGGTTGAATAGATGAATCTGAGATTGTGTGATGCATATCGTATAATCATACCCATGGATACTTGAGGTGACATTGGAGTATCTAGGTGACATTAGGGTTTTTGTTGATGTGTGTCTTAAGGTGTTATTTTACTACGAACTCTAGGGCTGTTTATGACACTTATAGGAATAGCCCAATGGATTGATCGGAAAGAATAACTTTGAGGTGGTTTCGTGCCCTACCATAATCTCTTCGTTTGTTCTCCGCTATTAGTGACTTTGGAGTGACTCTTTGTTGCATGTTGAGGGATAGTTATGTGATCCAATTATGTTATTATTGTTGAGAGAACTTGCACTAGTGAAAGTATGAACCCTAGGCCTTGTTTCCTAGCATTGCAATACCGTTTACGCTCACTTTTATCATTAGTTACCCTGCTGTTTTTATATTTTTAGATTACAAAAACCTATATCTACCATCCATATTGCACTTGCATCACCATCTCTTCGCCGAACTAGTGCACCTATACAATTTACCATTGTATTGGGTGTGTTGGGGACACAAGAGACTCTTTGTTATTTGGTTGCAGGGTTGTTTGAGAGAGACCATCTTCATCCTACGCCTCCCACGAATTGATAAACCTTAGGTCATCCACTTGAGGGAAATTTGTTACTGTCCTACAAACCTCTCCACTTGGAGGCCCAACAACGTCTACAAGAAGAAGGTTGTGTAGTAGACATCAGGGGGGAACTTCTTCTGTCCCCCAGTGTTCGGTGGTCGGGTATCCTCGTCATCGTCCTCGCTTTGCGACCCCTTCTCCTTGTTCTCAGCATTTAACTTGTCGGCCTGTTTGAAGACCCAACAATCTCTGTTGGTGTGATTGGCTGGCTTTTCTGGGGTGCCATGTATCTGGCACGGACAATCGAGTATGCGGTCCAGACTGGATGAGCCCGAATTGTTCTTATTGTACGACTTGTTCCGCTGATCGGACTTGGAGCCACTGAATCCGGCGTTGACCGCCGTGTCATTGGTGTGGTTGCCATTGTTTCGACGCTTGTGCCTATTGCGTCGGAGCTTGCCGCTGCTGTCCTTGGCTTCAGCGGTGCCAGGATAGCTTGCATTATTGTTGCAACGGGCTAGCCAACTATCTTCGCCCGTGCAAAAGCGGGTCATAAGTGCCGTAAGAGTCGCCATGGACTTCGGCTTTTCCTGCCTGAGATGTCGGGCGAGCCATTCGTCGCGGATGCTATGCTTAAAGGCCGCTAGGGCTTCGGCATCCGGACAGTCGACTATCTGGTTCTTTTTAGTTAAGAACCTAGTCCAGAATTTCCTGGCTGATTCCCCAGGCTGTTGGACTATATGACTTAAATCATCCGCATCCGGAGGCCGGACGTATGTTCCTTGGAAGTTGTCCAAGAAGGCTTCTTTCAAATCTTCCCAGCTGCCGATAGAGTTTTCTGGCAGGCTGTTCAACCAGTACCGGGCTGGTCCTTTGAGTTTTAGTGGGAGATATTTGATGGCATGGAGATCATCACCACGATCCATATGAATATGGAGGAGAAAATCCTCGATCTAGACCGTGGGGTCTGTTGTCCCATCATATGATTCGATGTTTATGGGTTTAAACCCTTCTGGGAATTCATGATCCATTACTTCATCAGTGAAGCAAAGAGGGTGTGCGGCGCCTCTATATCGGGCCACATCACGACGTAGCTCCGATGGAGTCCGCCTGCGGAGTTCGGCCCGAGAGTGACTAGGCTTGTTGCGTCCGAATAGGTGGCCGTCGTCACGTGTCGGGGCACGCCCTCGCGATCCGTAGATCGATCTAGTATGTCCTGCATTATTATCCAATTTTTGCCGTAGGTCGTAGGTATGTCCCCGAGCTATTTTATCTCTACCCTTATGGTGAGGTGGAGCAGGCTGGTGTTCGGCTTGAGTTGCCGCTTTGTCCCGACCCCATGGTGGTCGGTCAGCCGCATTGCGCGATGATGGTATGGGCTCCAACGCCTCATCATCAAACTGATGTAGCAATTTACGCTGCGGGTAACTTTTGGCTGGGCGCTTAAGGCCGTATTCTTCGGCTGCCAGGACATCAGTCCATTTATCGTTGAGCAGATCTTGATCAGCTTGAACTGTTGCTGCTTCTTTTTCAGGCTCCTTGCAGTGGCTATTAGCTGGCGCTTAAAGCGCTCCTGCTCGAGGGGTTCCTCAGGCACGACAAAGTCCTCGTTGCCGAGGCTCACCTCCTTCTCGGAGAGCGGATGATAACTACCGTCCTCCGAGTCTTCATTTATGGCCTGTTCGTCAGGGCTGACTTGCCCATCCTCCTGATTGTCCTGTTCGGCAGTTTGTTCGTCGTGGTCTTCTACGTCTTCGGCACCGTCCGGAGTGTTGTCGTCTCCTGTGCCGGTGTTGCTGTGCTTGCTGCGGCGTGGTTTAGAGTGGCGCCGCTGACGCCGGCGCTTTGGTTGTGTCTTAGGGGGGTCACCCTCCACTGGGTTTTCCTTGTCATCACCGCTATTATCTTTTGGCGTATCCACCATGTATACGTCATATGAGGAAGTGGCCATTCATTGTCCGGTGAACCGCGTGGCTTGCGCCTCCTCTTCTCCGGCATCGTTGTCCGTATCGTCGATGTCTTTGGAGTCGTAATCGAGTGTGTCGGTTAAGTCACCGACAGTGGCTATGAAGTGGCTGGTGGGTGGGAAGCGAAATTCTCTGTCATCAGCCTCCAGTTCGAGCCGGACATAATTCGGTTGTGAGTCTTCCGCCAAGGAAAGATTTTTTAATGAGTTTAAGACATCACCGAAAGGCGAGTGTCGGAAGATGTCTGCGGCACTGAATTTGAAGATCGATAACCGATCGAGCTCGGCATCCGTGGACGCATATGGTTCGGAGCTTGTAGCCAGAAACGAGTCCGGAGTTCCGGTGACACAGATATCACATGAGGCTAAGTCTGTGTGCTGCTCCAACGCCGCGGAATCTGTGGCCTCCGTGGCGGGGTTGAGCTTCCCGTCCTCGGATGGCGCGATCTACTCCGGATCTAAGGCCAGAGTAGTTACAGGAGCTATCTCCTGGATGTGGTCCGATTACAGATTTAAGTCATGTTCATCGAGGTGACAAGGAGCGGCTGCCGCGGTCTCGAATCCGTCGAAGATCAAGTCTCCGTGGATGTCCGCGACGTAATTCAAGCTCCCGAATCTGACCTGACGGCCAGGGGCGTAGCTTTCGACCTGCTCTAGATGGCCAAGCGAGTTGGCCCGCAGTGCGAAGCCAGCGAATACGAAGATCTGTCCGAGGAGGAAGACTTCCCTTTGGACAACATCGTTGTAGATGATCGAAGGGGCCATCAAACCTCTTGACGATGGCACAGTGGAACTCTCAATGAAAGCACAAATGTCGGTGTCAAAACCGGCGGATCTCGGGTAGGGGGTCCCGAACTATGCGTCTAAGGTCGAGGGTAACAGGAGACAGGGGACACAATGTTTACCCAGGTTCGGGCCCTCTCTATGGAGGTAATACCCTACTTCCTACTTGATTCATCTTGATGAATATGAGTATTACAAGAGTTGATCTACCACGAGATCGTAATGGCTAAACCCTAGATGTCTAGCCTGTATGACTATGGTAATGAGTATCTTGATCCGGACTAAGCCCTTGGGTTTATATAGACACCGGAGGGATCTAGGGTTACATAAGGTCGGTTAGAGAGAAAGGAATCTTCATATTTGGTCGCCAAGTTTGCCTTCCACGCCAGGGAGAGTCCCATCCGGACACGGGTGGAGTCTTCGGTCTTCGTATCTTCACAGCCCATCAGTCCGGCCCATGGCTAACAGGCCGGACGCCCGAGGACCCCTTAGTCCAGGACTCCCTCAATGAACACGGGGCACATCAGGCTCCATTCCGTGGAAGTATGGGTTTCCGGACAACAGTGCCACTTATAGAAGCCGAGGGAGAAAGAAGAAAGAGGAAGCAGACCAGATGAAGATGATGGAAGAAAGATTAGTGAAACTAGAGGAACTTGAGAGCCAGCGAGCTACCGGCCTACCATCTCAGCGGCACGAAGATCCTTCATTCGATACTGCCCACGAAGCTACCCCACCATCTCAGTGGAAAAGTAGCGTGGCTTCCACTGAGTTCATTCAGCCTGATATCACGGCTCATCACTACCCCGTGGATGGTATCACGGAGAAGGAACATTGTGAGCTAATGGCGAAATGCCATGACCTAACCTTGAAGGTGGCAGTCGGCTATGTCTTACGTCCTTGACCTGATGCAACTTTCCATTTCGCTCCGATTCCAGATGGCTTTGCTGTTGTCGGGGTGGATGAAATAATGAAAGGATTTGAGGGGCTGGAGCTTGACTACCCTACATGTGAAGGGGAGATTGATCTGGAAAATGCCTTAAGGACTACCTGTCTATGGAGAAAGGAAAACATCCTGCTCCAAACTAGACGACGCCTCAGCAGACTCAGCCGGAGGAGGCCCCTCAGCAGACTCCTCATAGTCCAGCTTTGCTATCTTCGCTGCCTCAGACGTCTCCGACGCGTCAGCCGTCTTCGCCGCATCAGCGGAGTCCGACGGAGGAGCCCCCTCAGCAGAATCCTTCTCCGCCTCAACTGTCTCCGCCGCGTCAGCGGACTTCGCCTCCTCCGCCGCGTCAGCGGACTCCGCCGCCTCAGCAACGGCGAAAGAGAGCCGCCGCCGCTCCGGCAGCTAGTAGTACAACAGGGAAACAATTCAAAGCTAGTCCAAGCCTCAAGGCTCCTGCCAAGTTACCATATGAGATGACTGTCGAGGAAAACAACGACATCATGGCTGCCGATGTGAAACGCCAGCTTGCACCGAAACGTCCACCTCCAAAGGAGAAAACATATCCCGTAAAAGTGAAGCGTTGACTGGATGCTCTTAAGCGACCACCACCGCCTCCGTCGCTATCAAACTATGACCACTATATTGAAAAGACATTTGATGAAGCGAGGCGGTCGGGAAGCTTAAGTACAAGTGGTGCAAGAAGTGGGAAAACAATTCCCCAGCTCGGCGAATAGGAGAAGCAATCGTGCCCCCTGCTCAAGGTTTTTACCCGCATCGCTAATGATCCGGGGGTAGCGCCGCTCATCCTGGTTACACTCTTGGTGATTACTTACCCGATGATGTACAGTTCGAAATGGCTGAGGTAGTAGCGCCCTTTACATACGAGCACGGGATGCCTCTCGTCAAACATGAGCAGCTCCCGCATCTATCAACGATGATGCGAAGATTGCATGACTGGTACTTGGAAACCCGCAAGAAGGATGGGACCGACAGTATCTTGCTAGGAATTAAAGATGAGCATGATTTCACTGGATTTGACCTGATGTACGTTGAATTTGTAGAATTATTTCAGTTATACAATCAAGAAGCCACCGACAAAACTCTCATGACTTGCTACTGTCTGTAAGTATTACTTCTGTAATCAAGTCTCTAGCTCAGCTTGTTCATTGCATGTATATATAATTATCCTCACTATATTATGCAAATTGATGATCGCCGAATGCAAAAGAGGTCGACAAATTTATGACATTGGGTTCATTAGCCCAAATACCGTAAATGAATATACGCTACAAAAGAAACCCGACGATACTGAGGAAAACTTGCTAAATGTGTTACTTCGACATCAAAACAAAAGGGAAATACTCTTTCCTTACAACTTCAGGTGAGTGTTAATGTCTTGTGCATATTCTGTTTCACTTACTCGAGGTTAAGTACTGTAATTGATGAGTTATGCGTGCGCATCTTTCACTTTATTCTACTATCCATTAAGCTTGACGCGAGACTAGTAACTGTTTTGGACTTGAGACGTATAGAGCCTAAGGAGTGGGCGGACATGAGTGAAATGCTCCAGAAGTAAGTTCAAACATTATCGCACCATATCGGCAACTTTCGTTCATTTCCTGATATCAAGTAATCATTTTCTTTCCGGACAGGGTTTGAAAAAAGTTCACCAGAATGGTACCGGGTCTACAGAAAAAGGAGCTGCGATTTTCACACCCCAAAGAAGTAGTACTAGCTAGTTCCGCGCATCTCTCATTGATTCTAGTTTCATCAATACCATTATCATAATTGATTATCATTTTAATTGAACTTGATTCTCGTAAAGTGCTTGTGGCAGGCACCCGGGAATAATTTATGTGGATACTACATTTGCGAGTTCATTCGCCACTCGACCTCTGAGCAGGGCATAATTTCAAAACAATTAGAAGTACGTAACAATATTCAGAATTTTATTTTATTACCATCAATTGGGTTGACTTTCATTCATATCTATGTATTGACCCCCTTCTTTAAATTAGATCTGGGAGAAGCGGAACTAACTCCTACCAAATGATCGCATACGAGGAATTCAGGAGGAATTGGCGGGATTCTTTGTTGACCACGTCATACCTGAAGACGGAGAATACCATCAGAAATTGCAATGCGATTTTGGTGGATGATGTTAGAGATCATCAACGTGTACTATATGTAGTAGCGTCGAATAGATATACGAAAACTTGTTGTTCGACCAACAAGCACGGAGAAAGAGAGGTCACTTCTCTCTATATATTGATCATGGCGATGTTGTGTAATTAATGGTTCCTTCATTGCTTACTAGCTACCGTCAAGTTCTCTCTATCTGTAGTAGCTAGCGTCGACCAAGCATGGAGAAAGAGAGGTCACTTCTCTCTATATGTAGTAGCTAGCTCACACAATATGAAACCCCTGAACCCTCCAAAACCCCTAAAGCCCTCCTTAAAAAAACAAAAACCCCAAGTCCTGGCAGCTGCTGACGCGTGGCTGCCATTTAGTCCCGGTCGGTGTTACCAACCGGGAGTAAGGTTCCTCCTGCCTGGGCGCCCCACGGCGGCCATGTGGAGCCCCTTTAGTCCCGGTTCGTAAGACGATCGGGACTAAAAGTGGTGGGCATTAGTCCCGATCGTTTGGTCCCGGTTGCAGAACCGGGACTAAAGACCCTCTGAAACCGGGACTGATGCCATGTTTTCAACTAGTGTGGGATGGCCGCTGGACAGGATACATCACAGGGTACACCCATTGGCGGAGCTTTATGGGGGCCAAAGGAAACTTTTGTGTGTACCCCTAATTATTAGGTTTGAATATCAAAGATTTCTCAGAGTTCATGGATACCTTATCTTTTCGCCCCTCAACTCTTATTAGCCCCCTCAACAATCTTCATCAAGCTCCGCCGCTAGGTACACCTACACCTAGGCCAGGTAAACGTTCTTGCTTGTCTTCATATCCATTGCTTACTCATGGTGTGATGTGCACTAGTTGTATGAGAACTAGATTGCCATGTATTTACATTACCTATGATGCAACATCTAAGATGGTTTGCGCAGAGATGTCTTGTGATTCTTTGGCACTTCTGTGCATTTACATTTCCTATGCCACTGATCTGGCTTGTGATTTTTGTTGTTTTTCTATGGTCAATTGTTAAGTATGAACACATTCCAAGCCTTTGCGGTGTTGCATGCTAGCATGTGGTTTACGCGGACGATGCATCTCATTGTGGAGCACCATGCATATGTTGTTCATGCAAGACATTATATCTTCTTCGTGATAAATGAACTTGCTGTCTTTTGTATAATGTGAAATTAGTGCAATGGCTCAATGGACTGATGTGATGAAAATGCAGGGCATATTTTCACTGGATATTACTGATCCCTGGAGTCATGCTGTGAATTACAACAAACACGGAGACTACAGGCTGAAACACTACAACAACGTACGGCAACGACATCAAAGACGATGGAATCAAATCAGCCTCCTCTTGTAGATGAGCAGCTTCTTGCAGCTATCGACGAACATGCTGCGATGCAAAATCAGACCAACAACCAACCACTTGTTAATTTGTGAACGTAAAAGATGTTAACTGGCATTCAGATGCAGAGATGGGTGCTTACTCCCACGGGAGGTCGCCGGCGAGCATGAGGTCGCCGTCCTCGTCCTCGTAGGCCACGGCCAAGCCCAACTGCTGGCCAGCCAAGCTCAAGAGCGCAGCCCTCAGCTCCGCGTACCCTCCGTACGCCCTGAGGTCCACCTGCCGCAGGTAGGGAGCTCCTTGTATGCTCACCTTGACGTACCTCCTATCCGTCGCCGCCAACGCACCGCCGCTGCTCGGCAGGCCGAGCCGCAGTTGGGCGTCCACGGGCTCCATGGATGGACTGGGAACATGCAGAGAAAAGAGCTTGGGAATTCAGACTGTGTTTCATTCGTTGTCTTGACATGTTACAGCATCTACAACCCATATATATATAATATAATCACCCCTCTCAAACGTCCGTGGACGTGTCTGGGCGCTTCCGCAGATATTGATCATTTATCCCTTATTTTGCTGCTTCCACAATCGTCTTCCTCATATCCGAATCCTCAAATCCATGCAACATATATGCAACTTAAACTAACAACTATGTAGATGAACACGCTAATAGCAACAAATATGACTAAATTCTAGCTTACCGGACATATATAGTCATTGGACACCAAAAGATCAAAGTTCATCGCCAGACAGTGCAAATTCATACTAACAATGATTGCAAGACATAGATAAAACGGAGGCAAAGAAAGGTGGAAGAAATCACAATTTCCTCGCCGGCGCCTTCCCCTTGCGGTCGCTGGTGCGACTGTACCCCTTCGTGTAGGCGTCCGCAGCCGGAGGGGCGTCGCCATCAGAGCTGGAACCGTCGGAGGGCCGGGTGAGGTTAGAGTGGTCGTCGTCGGAGGAGATTATGCCCGTCATCCCCGGACTATGCGCTCCTGTGCCTTGGCCATCCCGCCCGCCTTCTCTTTGGCAGCTGCTTCCGACACAGCCTCGCGCTCCGCCAGCTCGATTACGAGCCGGAGCGCTTTGGCGTTCTTGCCGTGGAGCCGCCGAGCGTCGGTCCCTGCCGTCACGAGGGAGCATTGGAGGACCGTCGCGAGGAGTTGGTCCTCTGCATCCAACGGCGCGTGACCATCGCGTCCTCCATGCCGCCCTATCCCTCTCCAGCTGCCACCGGCGGCATGCAACCCGCGCCCCAAATTCGAACGTCCTCATCCGCACCGACGTGGGCAAGAGGAGTAATGGTGCCTGACGACGCCATCCGGATCCTCACCGGATGCAACACTGCTGCCGTCGCTGGCCATCGATCGGAAGGGAGGGAACAGGCAGAGAGAGAGAGAGAGAGAGAGAGAGAGAGAGAGAGAGAGAGAGAGGAGTGGGTTGTTGACTTCGGTGTAGGTTCGTTCATTCAGAGGCTATTAACGGGGGAGAGGGTGGGCCAGAATGGGCTGGTCCGACGCGTTCGGGCCTCGCATACCCGCCTAAGGTCTGGGATAAATATGATGGATGCCGGTTTGAGGAGCCTGTCTGAATTATATTTTTGTCACCGGTCACTAACCAGGCCCGATGTAGATGCTCTTACAACCATGGGCCTTATGCCCTATTTGTTGGGCTTTTATTTTTGTTTTTGCACTTTTTCCATTTAAAAAATCCACAAAAACTCCTAAATAGGGCTTTTTGTTTCGGCTTTTGGTATATGAACAATGGTATAAGCCAAAAGCCCAAGCAAAAAACACCTATTTATGAGTTTTTTTTAGTTTTTTTACCAAAGTGAAAAAGCTACAAAACATATGGCCCCGTTCGTTTGGGCTTTTGCAGCTTCTTTATTTTGACCAAAAAGCCACAGAAGCTCCTAAATAGGTGCTTTTGGAGCCAAATATTGTTATATTGATTCATCAAAAGCCATAAAAAGTCTAAAAGCACCGATTTAAGAGCTTTTGTTACTTTTTGATCAAAATAGAAAAGCTATAAAAACAGAAGCAAAAGTCCAAACAAATAAAGCATAAGAGAAGTCTGAACAAATGGATATTACACACACGCACCCCAGATCCAACTCACAGCTTGCACACAAAGGCGCCTGCCAAACCTACCTGACCCTACACTACAGACACAACCACCCCACATCCATATGTAAACAAAACTTGGACACCTGAGTGGGGAAAATATCAGGCCACCTGAGTGATGGCCTCATCATCGTCTTCGCCGACATCCTGCCCATCCTTGTGAACATTTAATACAGCAGGCTTGGAGCCATGACACGTCAGCTTGGTATGACCCCGCACCTTCGTCCAAGCCGTCGCACCGTCGCCATCACCGACGACCCCGGCCAGGACCCACGTCGTCACGCAGCAAGGTATGGATGTATCATTCTCCCATTCATTCGAAATTTCAGCGTGTTTTTCACGCACAAGATGGATGCCACGTACGTAGTTCAAACTATTACTGTACATTACTTACTGGCATGCATGCATTCAGAGTTTAGTGAAGGCGTCTTGGTTTTAAGTTTTAACTGCTTGCCTGCCCTGGTCAAGACGAAGTACAGCTCATCTCCCGTCTTCCACCCGCGTTTTCGCTCTTATCTTTACACGACACATACGCCAAAGAGACCAAATTTCTAGCCTAGATTTAACCAAAGCACCGGCCGGCTGGTACGGTCTAACCCTGAATTAATTCAAAGTGTGTACGCATACATGGCAGTGGCATCAGCCAGCCATACACACGCAGACACACACGCATGCGCGCGCCTCGTCCGCTTGCTTTCGTGCGTGTGCATTAATTGCCTTGCACAACGACAAGGGAGGAAGCAGACAAGCGAGCGCATGTGCACGCACGGCCAATACGTACTTGTCTTAGAGCAACTCCAATGCGTCGATGCAAATGGACGGTGCTTTTGTCCGCTTGGGTCGGCCGCCCGCTCGGCGTCTGCCTCGTTTGAGATTTTGGTCCGTAGTGCGCCGCACACGCCGATCCGTTTCATGTCCGCACTCAAATTTTAAAAAAGGCCTGCGGCCATAGTTCATGCCAGCGGCCACGTCGTTGCCCGAAGTTCATGCCGGCACCATGCCAGTGCCGGCATACAAATGTCAGCTTTAGAAAACACCACACAGTTCGGCTGGCGCGCTTGCCAGCGGCCGGCACACATGCCAGCACACAAAAAGGGCGGGAGTTCGACCACGCTATCACGGCCGTGGTCATGCCAGCACACTTGCTGGCATACAAAAAAGGATGGCGCTCGCCGCCATAGGTCACTCATCGTCGAACTTGAGCACGTCGGCCTGCATCTTCTTGAACCACAGCCTCTTCCTTGGTAACACGGTGCTGAGATCCACCGTCATGATCTCCATCCAGGTCATCATGCTCACGAGAGCCACTTCTTTCGCCTTGGTCTTGGCGTTGGCGGCCTCGATCTCTAGCATCTTGACTTGCTTCTCCGCCTCCATCTCAAGCATCTTGGCTTGCTTCTCCGCATCCATCTCAAGCCTCCTCCTTTGGATCTCCATGAAGGCGTTCATTTGTTCTTCTTTGTATCACCGACGCTCCTCCTCCCTTGAGTCCTTCTTGGTCATCATGCCCTCCACGCTTGCGATCAAGGCGTTCGATGCCGCATCCCGCTTGTCCTCCTTCTTGGAGTTGGTCTTCCCCCGCGGCCTTGCCTTCTCGCTGTCGCCAACCTCCTCCACGGCTTGCCCCCCCCCCCCTCCCCCCACGCGACTTGAGGGCGACATATTGCGCCTTGAACTTCTCCTCATCTTTGATGACCCTCCAACAATGGGAGAGGTTGAAGGACTTGCCTTCGTGTTGGACCTTGAATGCCTCCAAAGCTTGGAATGCCTACAAATAAATTGCATGCAAGCATATTGTCAAATGGATATGGAAATGGACATGCAAGCATAAACGGAATGACACAAAGAGGGTTGCTTGATAGCATACCATGTCTTGCATGCCGATGCCGCTCATGGGGCGTGCCTTGACGCTCTCAAGAGTGGCACAAAACTTGTTGCACTCTTGTTGGATCACCTTCTAACGCTTCGAGATGGACACCCACCCGCGCGTGCTTTGCATTTGGTACGGCGGAAACTTCTTGCGCTCATGGGACTCACGATGGACACGAGTCCAAAAGGTTGATGACTTTTGTTCGGCACCGGTCTTGGGGTATTGCCCAATGTCCCTTCAACACTCACAAATGAGCTTGTCTTCGGCCGCCGTGTATGCCTTGGTCCGCCTGCTCTTACTCTTCGAGGGTTTTGGGAAAGTGAAGGGAAATGGTGGAGGCAGCCACCGACCAGCGGGCCAAGGGAGGAGTAGGCGGGCGAGCGCGCCCGTCCGTCTCGTGTCCATGCCGACGCAAATCCACCTAAAAAATGGGCTGGGAATGGGTCGGCAGATGGACGAAAAGCGGACGCGCGTCCGTTTGGGCCAGCGCGTTTGGTCGGCTTTTCTGTCCGCGCCGACCCAAATGGACTCGCGCGAACGAAATGGATCGCCGCATTGGAGTTGCTCTTAAGGATGGTCACGTGGTGGCAAAAAGGACAAAATTGATCGGCGGACGAAATCAATTCACAAACTGAATTGTCTTGAATTTTTTTTCACCCAGCTGACCCTTTTTTGTGGCGCTCGACAGCAACGCGCCACATTACACTGTGCAGTGCCTCATGGTTAGGCGCCACACATCTGGCCAGCGTGGCACCCCCGGTCCAGGCCCGACCCCACAGCCAGCAGTGCAGCGCCACTCGTGTAATGTGTAGCGCCTAAGAGCTAGGCGCCGCACTTGTAATGTGCAGCGCCTAACAGTCAGGCGCTGCACATTGACTTAAGCTGCGTCGGGCCTGCCCTCTCCATCCGAACCAGTAGTTATCCCTCCCCATCTCTCTGTTACAGAGAGCAGCGATGGTGTCCCTCTCCTCTCCCCCCCCCTACATCCCCTCTCCAAAATCCAGCAGGTGTGATGTTCTGAGGTGGTTTTCGTAGGCTCGATGGAGGCCTAGGGTTTAGGAGAGTCCTTGGCTTGGGTGCCAAGTCTTGTGGAGTCTTCCTTATATATGTCATGGTCTGCCAGAAGTGTCCCATTAGTGAACCGCCATGAGGGTCCTCGACCCGACCCACCTGGTCAGGAGACGATGTAGTGAGTACCTCCTAGTCCAAGACACAGTCACCTTGTTTGGACGATAATGCGTAACCGAGTAGTCATCAAGCCATATCTTCAATTCCAAGAAGGTTCCAAACTTAGACCCGTGAGAAATCCCATTCGTGTCGTGTTCCAAATCCCGGCGAGAAGTTGGCCTAACTCCAATAAATATTTAAAGATAGCCGCACGACCGTAGTTAATCTTTACCCTTGTTCAAACTTCTTTCACAAACAGATGAAGGAGACAACACCATGATTGACATCATGTTTTTTTCTAAAAAAAGTAGCAATGATATTTTATTTTAAATGAAAATGACTTCATAGACTTTTTAAGAAAAAATGTCAGTTTTTTTGCCGGATAAATGACATTAGAATAATCATCACATTTATTCATATACCCGAATATTTTTTAGATCATCAGGAGGGCACCCCCCCCCCCCCCCCCCCGGCTCCAGTTTATAAAATGAAACCAGCGTACCACACAACATCATGCAAAACCATGTTCCAAAAGCAGGATTATCAAAGACTACTTATTTATTACATTTCCAGAGGTAGTTCTATCAAGCTAGATCAGGTGCAAGCGGGGAAAGCAGCGAGACCATCTTCATCCTGCCATTAAGCTCCGCGCACCACTTCAGCGTATGTTCCTCGGAGTCGCTTCATCACCTGCGCTTCAGGTGAGCAGGGCAGCTCCAGAGGCATGACTGGACTGAGCGTGCTCTGCTTGGCAGTCCATTTTCCCAGGCTTCTTGGAGGGGAGATTGGGGTAGCGTCATGCCCCGTCTTGCATGAGTTCACCAGGTTCAGCTTGGATTTTAGCATCTGGCTGAAAACACCTTCAGTGTTCTGGCCAGCTGTCATCACCCCACTGTGATCTGCATGGGAGACTTGAGGATGGAGGAGACTTCCCCACAGAAAGCCTCCACTTTCACCAGAGCATCCCCTTTGTGGAGGATTACCCATCTCCTCATTGCAGCCAGGATTTGCCTCCATACATGTTTAATATCCATCCAAAATACATTATTAAAAACTGCCCCGGAGCACACAGGAGCAGATGGAGTTGCGAGCACTACATTTTTATTAGCTCGCCAATATTTGGCAATAGAAAAGTAACCAGCCCCCAAATCACATTTTAAGGATCTCAGAGACTAAAAGCCACATTTGCCTAGCAACTACACAATCAAAGAAAAGATGATGAATGTTCTCAGTTTCATTGCAGAAAACACATTCAGGGGGTTTAGTGATCCTTCTTTTTGCTAGGTTATATTTGGTCATTAGCTTGTTATGAGCTAGTAACCAGAGAAACACTTGCACACTAGGGGGGTGACAATGGACCAGATCGAAGGGATAAACACAGGTTGCACCCCTCTGAAGTTAATGATACTATAGAGGGACCCTATGGTGTACTCTCCTTTGCTCTCAAGTTGCCAGATCAAGGAATCACAGTTCCCAGTGAGTTGGATGCCCTTGGTGATCTGTTCAAGCTCATACTAGGATTCCATCATAGTAGGGGGTGAAATTCTCCTAAAGGTTAGCTTTATGTTCTGACCATCCCAGACCTCAGCAACAGTAGCACATTGCTGGTGACAAATGGTATATAAAGGCCAGAATTGCACAGACAGAGGGGATGTGCCAAACCAAATGTCTTCCCAGAATCTGATTTTGGCACCATCACCCACTACCCATCTAAACCCAAATTTCAAAGCTTTAGCAGCCCACATAACACCTTGCCAAAACCTAGAGGTGTTTTGTGCTTTGCTAGCAAAGATGTTGGGAGAGTTCTTCACATATTTCTCTTTGATGATGCTCTTCCAGAGCTTTCCCTCATCTTTAACGTATCTACTAACCCATTTCCCTAACAAACAGAGGTTAACATCCTTTATGTTATGGATCCCTAGGCCACCATGCTCTTTTTTCATGCAGACTAAATGCCAATTTGCAAGATGGAGTTTCCTATTGCCTTCAAAGTCACTCCATAAACACTAAGCTAACTGGTTGTTAATTAAATCTAAAGCCCATTTGGGGAATTTGAAGAAGGAAAGCAAGTACACTGGGATACTAGAGAGGCAAGCTTTAATTAAAGTAAGTTTAGCAGCATAGGAAAGAAGTTTCCCTCTCCAACCTGCCATCCTTTTAAGGATTTTGTCTATTAGAGGTTGTAGGTCCTCTCTTCTCAGTTTGTCATAGTGTAAAGGAATCCCTAAATGTTTTATAGGCAATGCACCCACAGTGCAACCCATAATATCAGCAATATTACTGATCTCTTCTTTAGGAATCCCAATGGGGATTAATTCACTCTTGGCATAATTAATCTTCATACCAGAGACTCTCTCAAAGCAAGTTAGAATCATTTTCATGTTAGAGGCTTTCTGCTCATCTCTATCCAAAAATAGGATGGTGTCATTTGCATATTGCAGGCAAATGACCCCCCCCCCCCCCCAGGCATAAGTTCAGAGCATAACCCCCTAATCATGTCATGAGAAGATGATTTGATGAGCATCCTAGTTAGCACATGTACTACTAAATTGAATAAAAGGGGGGACATGGGATCTCCTTGTCTCAAACCTTTACTAGTTGCAAAGAAATTCCCCTCTACACCATTAATCTTGACACCTACAGATCCCAGATGAGTGATTTGTTTGATCCACTTCACCCAGAGTGGACCAAAACGCCTTTTCTCTAAAAGGTCTATGAGAAAACCAAGGTCAACCTTGTCAAAAGCTTTCTCATAGTCCAATTTTAGTACCAGGCCTGGAGTCCCAGATTGGTGAGTGGAGTGCAGCACCTCATATACCCGAATATGTGTGTGTGGAATTGACAGAGGCACAACTACCAGCCATCCAATTCCAACAGCTATGCACAAAGAATATAATTCCAAAAGATCTTTTCACGGATAAGGCCTGAGAAGAAACGTATCGCAGACCTTTCAGCACTGAACTATTTCCAACGAAATAGTGATACCATCATTCAGTGATATGTATACTTGTGGGACGACCAATAGATGAAATTTAGGCTCACTAAAATTCCATATATTTCTTGAAATATATAATTCTAAGACAACATAAAACATCCACCACATTTCATTAACTACTATGGCCCTGCAGCTCCAGATATATAATTTTCAGTTTGTAACCTACGCTCAAAACCATGCTTTTAACTACAAATATAGACGTTCATATCAAAGAAGACTCGACTTCATAAATAGAACACTGCGCTTATTGCATCTTTGAGACAGGCATTGGTGTTTCCTCTGCCAGCACTGTGCTGACAGTGGAATCATCAATGTTATAAAGCGGAAAGATTAACTTATGCAACCCTATTCTCTATGTTGTTGATTTTAAGTAGAACAATATAGACTGTATTGATTATCAAGGCTAGTAGCAAGAAAGAAAACACATGAAAGCACCTTCCATGGTGTGAAAACCTCAAACATATGTACTAAAACCGCCCGGCCACATCAGTTTCTCCGAGGGGTGGTCATCACAGTTGCTCCTACAACTGAAAGAGACGTTACGACACCAACCAATTAGGAATAAGTCAACAACTGCTGAATTCTTAGATAGAAAAATCTTAATCAAGTAGCTCATTTTTCTATCATAGAGCGCATTAGTAGGACCAAAAATAAAAATTAGACCAAGAAAGGAGATGGCATAAATGAATAAGAAACATAGTAATAACTTGATAACGGCTAATCAGGGGACATGTGCATGCATAAGCAAGCTCAAGGGATCATTATGTCTAGTTCGCATCAGCCGTGGAATTGATGAACTAATTATATAATGTAAATGCAATACTAAACTAAGAAGAAGTACACACTCTAATCAATCAATTACTGTAACACATCATCCATGCATGTGCACGATTCATGTTTGTCCCACACAAACATGGAATCAAAAGAAGATATTACCCCTATTTGAATACTCACATACTGTCGGTTTTCAGAGTTATTTCTTCAGCCATCAACATGAGCAGTTATGAAGAAATATATGTTTTCTTTAGCATTACCTGACTATCAACCATGTACTTCCAAAATACTGCCAACATGAATGGATACAACTTGACATACCTCAAAGCATAATCAAAATGATCAACAAACAGAGATCTGATTTTATGATTCCTCAAATGCAATCTGTAGCACACTAGTTACATGGCATTGGAGTATTGCAGAAGTACAATTGTTCTAGTAAAACCACAATTAACAAAGTCAATTGTTCTGTATGTGACACTAATTAAGTGCTCCTCCAATGGGCTTAGCCTAGCTTGTCAATCGGTAGAACCTTTATCCTAGCAGAAAATGACAATACACTAACACACCAACTATTATGGCAAACTATCAAGCTGTACTATTAACTTCCAATAGAGGAACAACAAACACTTTTGACAATGTGCAACATAAATGATAGCATCCTTGCATAATAGAAATACCTGAGATGCGATGTGTTTTGATGTCATATAGTACAACTCTTTTCACCATCAGTACCAATTTTTTTAGTCTTCACACCCTTAGGCCGAGAGACTTAAAAATTAAAATTGCTCTTCAAAAAGGGTAGTGGTGATACTAATCCACTCTAGTTGTAGTAGTTCCCCTGAAAAAAAAGTAAGCCAAACAAAGCAGTTTATCGAGTCTGAACCTGATGATTATGGTTTTTTAAACTGGAAAACGGAATGATAGAACAACTAAAGTTATATCCTCATGGCACACTGCTTGCATTCACGGCACATTTCCTTCCAAGGAGCAGATTTATGTTCAGTGACATGAAATCAATTAGAGTAAGTACCGAGCACAAAAAAGCGTACACGAATCCACCCATGGCAGCAGCACCTAAGAAAGAGTGGTGCAGCTTCTGGGCCGGATTTGGCCAGAGGAGCAGCGCCATCAGTTGCCGCTAGATTTGGAGGGGTTATCCACTTTAGGGTGCCAGCGAAGTGGCCTGGTTGAGCACAAGCAGACGTCCATTGAGTGCAGCGATGGCAACGGGACATATAATGAGCACGCACCACAATTATAATTCAGATCATACGTGAAGCAGAAGAATTGGAGGAAATTAACTACACATGAACAACCTTGAATTTGTGCAATGAAATTATGAACCGCCTACTACAATTTTTTCCAAATAAATACCCATTAGACGCTACAACACAATTGTTCAATAATTATTGGTAACACATAGTAAAATTTCTAAACAACATAATGTAACAACCACAAGCTAGCAGAAATTAAAATGGCCACTCCTGCAAAAAAGGCAGATAGCTCACAGTACTTATATGACTTAATCCAAATTCGCCATTCTTGCAAAAAAAAAGGCAGATATCTTCCAGAACTGCTTTGACTTAATCTATCAAATGATATGCATGACCACATGAACTCGATGCTACAAAATCTCTTGCCGAACTGAAAAATTGGAGAAGGGGAAGAAGCGGCATGCACCTTTCTCATGAGTAATATGGGATCCAAGGTTGGTAGTGGCGTTGTATCCTGTTGTGCTCTAAAGGCACTGCGGCGAGGTGTTCCTGCAAGTACTACTTATCATATCAGAACTACCAAGGCTTCACCGAAATACCTGCTTCATCTCAGCTACTCATCAGCCGAGGCGCACGAACCATGGTGAGGAGCGGATCGAAGAGGGCAACAAGGCTAGGTTGCCAAATCTCGAGTAGCCAAATCAAAAGAGGCGGGCGGCATAGGGCAACCAGCTGCTGCGTGTCAACTACTACTCCGTCCCATAATGTAAGATGTTTTTTGACAAAGAGTATTTCTTAAATTGTTGTAGCTCCGCCGTTGCACAGAACCCACCAGAATCGAGCCGAGCAGAGCAAGGGAGCCACGCGACACGTAGTACCCCATGAGCCCCTTCCTAGTTTTTTTTTTTTTGAGGATTGCCAACACTTTATTGATCAATGTGAATGTTTATGGGAATACATGTTGGGTCATGAGGATGAATAAGCCACAAATGGCGACCCTGATCAAGCATAGCCGAGTGTTTGGCAAGGTTGTGAGCTTCACAATTTGATGCTCTTCCTTCGAAAATAACTAAACAGCTAACAAAATAACTAGCCCTAGAATTAAATTCTTTGACAATGGCCTTATAGACTCCTCTTTTACCTTCATTGATATCATCTACTACGGTCTTGCTATCACATGCAATAATGATCTTTGTCAGCGCGAGGTCTTCTGCTAATGCCAATGCTTCATGACAAGCTAGCATATCTAGGGTTGCCAGTTCTGTTAGTCCTGGTAGAACGATCGACGAAGACCCTAAGTAGCCTCCATCTCTCCCTCTGCACACTGCGGCTGAAGCGCCTACTTCCCCATTACGGGAGAGCCCTCCATCCACATGAGCCCCTTCCTAGTGGCCACCACGCCCAGCTTGGCCAGAAAAGCCCAGGCCCACCCCCACACGCCGACCAAACAGGCCCACCCTACGCGCCTGACATGTTCAAAATCGAGGCCACGGGCGAAATCGATCACCTCGATCGCTCCTGGGTGATTTTGCCCAGGGAGCTCAGTGATATAGAAGATTGTGAGTACAAACTTTCGTGTATTTGCGTACGTCGAATGCAGCAGGGGCGGATCCAGGATTTAAATGGCACCCAAGGTGCAAAATAATTCAAACGTAACTACATTATTAGGGTGACCTTTCCCATATCTCGAAATTTGTATTGCTACTGCAGTACTCCCTCCGTTTCTAAATATATGCCTTTTTAGAAATTCCAATAAGAACTACATATGGATCTATATAGACATATTTAAAGTGTAGATTCACTTATTTTGCTCTGTATGTAGTCCGTATTGAAATCTCTAGAAAGACATATTTTACACCGGCCTATTTTCAATAACTATCTTTTGTGTAAAAATTAAATTAATATGGTCCATTGTATTTATATTTACTTATTTTATTTTATTGCTTTCTTTTTTTCGTCGCCCTTTCGGTGCGCCAATTTCACGATCTCTCTAATTAATTAAAACCATTTTGACACTTTAAAGTTGTGGGGTATTGCACTGTACTCTTCACACCCCCTTGTGTACCCATATTAGGATCTCGTGCAAAACGAAAAGTTGTTCCGAACCTTAACGCGATTTGATGAATCTCTTGTTCAGTAAGCATGGAAACACCTACCGCTAGGTTTTCTTCGTAAAAGCGATGATTCCATTTGCACTATCCTATTTGTGTTTTACTGTTAGAATAACTTGTAATAGGATTAATACTCCTACTCGGTTTGTAATAAGGCTAGGTCAGATGCGGCTTGGCTCTTATATATACTTCTTGTACCGGCACAATATTATATCAACAATTATTCAATACAATTTAACATAGTATCAGTTTAGGTCTTCGATCGATGACTTCCGCCTCTGTTCCGATTGAGACGATTGCATCTGGCGCCGCCACCGCCGGACCGATCGTCGCTGAATCCATCTCCTCTGCCCCGCTGCATGCAACGCCATGCATGCCCCAGCATGGCTAGGGGCCGCACGCTCCTGCCTCGTTAGCACATGGTTACGGGCTGCATGCTGCTGCATCGTTCCAAATGGCTGGCTTTACCCCGCCGCCCGCGCATGGCTACGGGCCACACGTTTACGGCGCCATGCAACACGGCGCGTCGCCCGCAGAAGCCGCAGTCGGGCACTACTCTGCGTCATCTACGAGGCACTACGCGGCTGCGTCTGTGACTTCGTCCAATACGTCGTCCGCGGCTCTCTGCAACACACCTGTGGTGTCATACAGTACACTGGCGATCTACGACGGGTACCAGCCGGCTCCTACGATCGCACCGTACTACGATGCTCCTGCTCCGCCCCTGGCTTCATCAACTGCACCACCACTGCCACCCGGATGGCGCCCATCTCCTGATCCATGGACAGGGCTAGTCCAGGCGTGGCCTATGCCCTGGTCCGCCCCTACGCCATATGGTGCCCCGCCTGCCTATACCGGTGGCTGCCAGCCCGGTGCTTGCCCTCACACCGGCACGCCCATCCTTGCGCCCCTACTGCCGACGCCACCACACCCGCAAGCTCCCATGACTACACCGGCCTCTACTTCGACTCTGAGCTGGGACCAAGCTGCTTTTCTGCAAGCCATGAACAACTTTGCTGCACAAGGGAACTCAGGTACGGATTGGATTTTTGATTTTGGTGCTTCTCGTCATATGTCTGCATCGAGTAATTTGCTTTCTTCTTATTTACTGTGTCGGTCAGGCTCAAATCCAATCCCCAATTAAGCCTTTGCATCTTCGTGATGTTCTTGTAGCTCCTGTCCTTATTAAAAATCTGATTTCTGTTCGCCAAATCACCACTGATAATCTTGTTTCTGTTGAGTTTGACCCCTTTGGTTTGTCTGTGAAAGACTACCGGACCAAGGCTGAGATCGCTCGATTCAATAGCTCCGGTGATTTATATTCTCTCCATGGTGTTCCGGCCGCTGCTCCTCCAACATCTATGGTGGCCTCTGTTGATCTGTGGCACCAACATCTCTGCCATCCCAATAAAAATGTGTTATCCACACTTCTTAGTGAATTTTCAATACCTCGTAATAGAGACTCTCATAATTCTTCTATGTGTCAGTCATGTCAATTGGGTAAACATGTTAGCCTTCCCTTTAGTTCCTCTCAATCCTCTAGTACTTTTCCTTTTGAATTACTTCATTGTGATCTCTGGACATCACCAATAAAAAGTGTATCTGGTTTTAAGTACTATCTCGTGATTCTTGATGATTTTACTCATTATGTTTGGACTTTTCCTTTACGCAACAAATCCGACGTTCATAATATATTTCTTAACTTTCAGCGCTATGTCTCGGTTTACTTTTTCCTCCCTATAAGATTCATAAAATGTGAAAATGGTCGTGAATTTGACAACTTTAAAAATCAAAATTTCTTTCTACAATATGGATTTCTCTTGCGTTTCTCCTGTCCTTATACCTCCCCTCAAAATGGCAAAGCCGAGCATTCTCTTCGTACTCTTATTGACATCATTCGCGCTTGTTCACAATTCTATGCCTCCGACGTTCTGGGCTGAGGCCCTCCACTTGGCACATATTTACTCAATATTCGTCCATCTAATGTTAACCCACAAACTACTCCTTACTTCTCTTTATTTCTCTTTCATCCAAATTACTCCGACGTTCGCGTCTTCGGTTGTCTTTGTTTCCCAAACTCCTACTCCACTTCTCCTAACAAACTTTCCCCACGCTCTACCCCGTGTGTCCATCTAGGTTTTTCTAACGAGCACAAGGGTTATCATTGTCTAGATCTTGTTAGTGGTAGTGTTCATGTGTCTCGTCATGTAACATTCGCTGAAAACATTTTTCCCTTTTCCGAGCGTCAACAATTAGGTCCCAACTCACCCACGCCGTCCACTAATCCCTCTCGTCGCATTCATCTTCCCTTCTTTCACCCGCCGACCTATCCAGCGAAACCTGCCAAATTCTCTGCCGCAGTAGCGGATCCTGCCGCGACCACTTCTGTCATCACCTCTGTCCCGGCAGAGGAAAATACATTCCACTCTGTCGCGGCAGACCTCCTACCGCCGCAGTCTTCACCGCCATCTCCCGCGTCCGCTTCCTCCGCTGCGCCGGACGCGTACACCACATCTTCCCGCACTCCTCCTGCTCATGCTATTCCCATTCCAGCTCCTACTAACGATCATACCATGCGCACACGTGCCAAGTCCGGGTTTCGTTTACCTGCAAAAGATCGTCTCAATCTTCATGCATCTATATCTCCTTCCTCTCTACCCAAATCTTACAAATCAGCTCTCCTAGATCCTAATTGGGCCACAGCTATGAAAGATGAATATGATGCCCTTCTGCAGAATAACACGTGGCAGTTAGTTCCTCGTCCTTCCAATACAAATATCGTTTCGGGCAAATGGGTTTTTCACCATAAATTTAATTCTGATGGGAGTCTTGCACATTATAAGGCTCGATGGGTATGTCGTGGTTACTCTCAGCAACACGGCATCGATTATGATGAGACTTTCTCTCCAGTTGTCAAGCCCAGCACTATTCACACTGTCCTTAGCATCGCCGTCTCTTCTTCCTGGCCAATTCATCAACTAGATGTTAAAAATGCTTTTCTTCATGGCTCTCTTCAAGAAACAGTCTATTGTCAACAACCTCTTGGCTTCGAACATTCCTCCTATCCTAATCATGTTTGTCTTCTTCAAAAAACTCTTTATGGTCTTAAACAAGCACAACGTGCCTGGTTCCAACGCTTTTCTACTTATGCTCAAACCATCGGTTTTACCCCTTCCCGTTCTGACACTTCACTCTTCACCTTTCATCACAACACCAACACTGCTTACCTTCTTCTATATGTTGATGATATTATCCTCACAGCTTCCTCACAACAATTTTTAGATCATATTATCTCTCTTCTTCGCCACGAATTCTCTATTACAGATTTAGGTCTTCTTCACCACTTCTTAGGTATTGCTGTTACCCGTGACTCCTTTGGTCTTTTCTTGTCTCAACGTCAGTACACTCTGAATTTTCTTTCTCGTGCTGGTATGCTTGATTGTCAAACTTCCCGTACCCTTGTTGATACAGGTTCCAAACTCTCTGCCGACGGTGATCCTTTCTCTGATCCTTCTCTTTATCGTAGTCTTACCGGTGCACTTCAGTATCTCACTCTCACTCGTCCTGAAATTTCTTTTGCTGTCCAACAAGCTTGTTTATACATGCATGATCCTCGTATTCCACACTACAATCATGTCAAGCGTATTCTTCGGTATCTCAAAGGCACACTAGACTTAGGTCTTCATATCAACAACTCCTCTCCCACCTCCTTGACAGCTTACTCTGATACAGACTGGACTGCTTGTCCAGATACTCGTAGGTCCACATCCAGATTTTGTGTTTTTCATGGTAATAATTTGGTTTCTTGGTCTTCAAAAAGGCAGGTTACGGTGTCCCGCTCGTCTGCTGAAGCTGAGTACCGCGCTGTGGCTCATGCGGTTGCTGAAACGGTTTGGTTACGCCAGTTGCTGTCGGAGCTGCACCGTCCTATTGAGCAAGCTACCATTGTTTACTGTGATAATATTTCAGTTGTCTACATGTCAGGGAATCCGGTTCAACACCGTCGCACCAAGCATATTGAGATCGGCATTCATTTTGTTCGAGAGAAGGTGGCTCTCGGTCAAGTTCGCGTTCTTCACGTGCCTACTTCTGCTCAGTTTGCTGATATCTTTACTAAAGGCCTGGCGACTACTCCGTTTCAAGACATTTGCTTCAATCTCAACGTCGTCGAGCCTACCGTTGACACTGCGGGGGATGTTAGAATACAACTTGTAATCATGGGCGGATCTGGGCCCCAGGCAGCCCAGGCAGTGGCCTGGGGCGTGACAAATTTCCCAGCCTATATATCTAGAGGAAAAAAACTGGCCTGGGGCGCAGCCCACTTCATACCCCTGTTGCTGGGCCATTAGCCAGCCCAATAACAAAAAAGTGAACGAAAACAACAAAGACAGAAGGGCCTGTGCTGCTGGTACGTAGCATACGAGAGTCTTTTTTTACCAGAAAAGGAAGATGTTTTGACGTAGCGTACGTAGCCCGTGTTAGGCTAGTTGATGAAGAGATTTCTCTTGCTAGCCACTGTTTCCAAATCCCAATTTTTCTTGCTAGTTTTCTTTTGCGGGGAATTTCTCTTGCTAGTTGCCACTATTTGATGCTTCATTGAGAAAAGATCATTAATTCTTAATGATTTTCCCTTTTCATATTGTATTCCTTAGTTTTGTAGGTCTGCAGAGAACATAAATGTGGAATCCGGTTTAGTAATTCACATTTTGCATTTGTTATTAAACCAGCTAAGTTAAAAAAAATGCCGGGATGCACCGATTTGCAATTCAAAATTTATACTTTTTTTGAGAAATTTATAAAATGAACACCAGATATAATAAAAATTACATCCCGGTTCATAGACTACCTAGCAACGACTACAAGCACAGAACCGACCGAAGACGCGTCGCCGTCGTCGCCCCCTGCTTGACTTTTATATGCTTTGAAACTGTATTTTTCAGGGAGGGGGGGGCGTTATTTTTTGACCCTTAGTTTCTCACCTGGGGCGTCGACCAATCCTATCCTGGCTCCGCCACTGCTTGTAATAGGATTAATACTCCTACTCTGTTTGTAATAAGGCTAGGTCAGGTGCGGCTTGGCTCTTATGTATACTTCTTGTACCGGCACAATATTGTATCAACAATTATTCAATACAATTCAACGGTTACAATTTGTTACAGGACCATGAGAAAATTCTTATGACCCACGGGACGGTCCTGCGGAAAGGTTCAATACATAGGGTGCTGGTCCACCCACTTCAAGCCGATTGGAGGGAGTCATGCGAACGCATGCGCTCAAACTTTGTCTGGCCTCTCACCATGACCAACCCAACACAAACCAAGAGCAATCCACCATGGTCAGACCCCTCTCCACCGTCGGTCAAAGGGATAGACTAAGCGGGCTCACAGATGGGCGCATCATTGAAAACCGCGTGAGAATGTCAGAACACCACCTCACCTACATGTCGCACAAAGATACGTATGAAAGGGTGGTGCAATATTTAAATACCGAATGCAAACTTTGATGTGGCATCAGTCTCACAAACCAGACAGTCCCACGAAAAGGTTCTGGATGTAGGGTACTGGTCCCCCCCCCCCCCCCTACGAGCTGAACGGAGGGAATTCTGTGAACGCATGTGCTCAAACTTGGTCTGGCATCTCACCATGATCTATTGCATTATAAACCAAGAGGAGTCCACCATGGTCAAAACCCTACTCCCACCTACATGTGTCGTCGATAGCCGCGCGAGGAAGGGCTTGAACACTACTCCCACCTACATGTGTCCCAAGAATATGTATACAAGGTTGGTGCGATGTTTAAGTACCATGTTCATGGCTTGGATGTGGCACCTGCCCCACAAAACAGCCAGTCTCGCGGAAAGGTTCAGGACGTAGGGTGCTAGTCACCCCACTTCGAGCCGACGGGAGGGAAACGTGTGAACGCATGCGTGCAAACTTGGTATGTCATCTCACCACCGCGACACAAATCAAGACGAATCCACAATGGTCAAATCCCTTTCACTGCCGGTCAAAGCCCTAGACCACGCGGAGCGCGTCGTCAAAAACCGCGCGGGGTAGGGTCAGAAGTCCGCGCTAGGGAGTTCAGCATGTCGTGCACCTGTTTCTCAATCTCACCCTTTTGCGCCTGTGAGTAGCGGTAAGGCCTGGTGTAGATGGGAGTGGTGTCGGCCTCGAGATTGACCCCATGGTCATATTGGCGGCACGACGGGAAGAAGCCTGAGGGCTCGGCGAACACGTCGTCAAATTCAGTAAGCACTTTCTGAATGTTGCTGTATTTTCCTTGTTAGATCGCTCGACTGTGACCAAGGCCGCGGTTCATATAGCGTTAGCAACCTCCATCGATGCAGCTCGTACGCGCCCAGCTCTGAAATCGGTGGATGATCCGTTGTTCTGATGCCTTGTAGCTGAACCATTCCTGTACGCTGCCTGTCTGTCGTAACTGAACCAGATGGTACATCTGCACCTCAAATTCTTCAGGCCCAAACTCCTCTTCTACCGCTGCTCTGAATATGTGCCATGTCATGCCGGGATGCGTCTGACGATATGCTTGCAGCCACATCGCAGTGAAGCCGTCCATGTACAGTGCCACACGATGGTGACCCAGCTGTGCGGCCGCACCATGTAGAGCTCAAAGTACGAGACACACCGCTCCAGCAAGATGCGCGGCGTATCCCCCCTTCAAACCATGGGAAGCCGTGTTTGGGCGGCTTGATGAAGTAGTCGCCTGAACGGTCGTGCTAGCTCTGGGGTCGTAGCTAGGTAAGGAGCTGACGTGGGAGAGGGGGAAGGAGATCACACAATTCACCTTCGTTGTCGTCCCTATGTCACACACGTTTACAAGTAGGCCACCACGGGCCACGGCACACACACGCGTCTGAACTTGCAAGCCCGACTCCAACAGGCTGTTGCGAGAGTTTCAGAGTCTGAACTTGCCCTCGTTTCAGAGTTTCACCTGTAGATGCATCTGCAGACGTGACACAATCATGAGCTAACAGATGCTCTATCTAACTTAACTATGGTGAATCAAATGCTAGATGCTTATTCTCTGTGATCGACCGACCCAAGAGACTGAAGAATGCAGAGGACGACATGACTGACACTATCGTGCAACAACACCAAACAAGACGTAGAAATAACATAATAAACGCATCTAAGAAAAGCACCAACGGCAACAACGACACGGAGATGTTGCGTTGCTGCCCTAGCTAGCTCTAGCTGCTTGTCACCGTCGTCGATCGCCTCATTATCCTGATGCTCCTGCAGTCGGGGACGAACATGTCCCAGGGGAGGTCGCCGGCGAGCAAGAGGTCGCCGGCGTCGTCCTCGTAGGCCACGGCCAGGTCCAGCATGTGGCCGGCCAGGCCCAGGAGCGCCGCCCTGAGCTCCGCGTGCCCTCCGTATGCTCTCAGGTCCACCTTCCGCTGGTACCGGGCTCCTTCCACGCTGACTTTGACGTACTTGCTCTCGGTGCAACCGGCCGACGACGCACCGCCGCCGCAGCCCGGCGGGCCGAGCCGCAGCTCGGCATCAACGGCCTCTCCCTCCATGGATGGGCTCGATCGGGTGGATGGCCTGCAGATTTCCGGAAAAAAGAGGTCGGAAATGGGGAGGGTAAAGGTAAACTAATGGTCAGCCTACGGCGAACGGGGGTGGCATCCTTCTTCTTGCTTATGAAGGTGAGCAGAACAGATACCGTCGAGGGTCGCGGGCGAGGGCGAGCTCCAAGCCGAGGGTCGTCGGCGCCGTGCCGACGGTCGTCCGTAGCTGGGGATAGCCGATGGAGGGTAGTCGCCGGCGCCAGGTGGGAGGAATGAAGACCGCCTGAGATCTGGGCTGCATATATAGCCGGAGGAACGCGGCTGTCTACTGACCTCACCCTCACGGCCTCACATGCTCGCTGCAGGGAATGGGCAAGAGCTTGCTGAGCCGAGAATGGCAGCCCTGTCGTGATGCCGGTATCTGGTTGCTGAGCCGAGAATGGCATGCATGCAGCTGGCGAGCTCCCTCCTATCCGTGAAGAAGAAGGAGAAGGAGACTGGGAAGAAAAGAGATCCGTCCGGGCTGTGGGCCGGGATGAAAAATTGAAAATGGCAGGCATTCCCAAACTGCTCTAACACATGCTCCGGGCGTTTTGGCCCTTGTTATGCATGCCACCAACAATTTCCATCCATCATCATGTATGTGCGTCAAGTACGTTTGCTCGCACCATTCGTTGGTTGGCTCGTGTCCTAATCATCATCAGCATCGTGCGCTCGCCCGGGCCATGCAGTGGGCTGAAAACGGACAGTCGCTATCATGCTCATATCTTGTTGCCGACCCGAAAATGGCAACCGATTGACGACGCTCTTCTCCCCTGCCTGCCTCTATCTCCTCCTCTGTGGCCCTCACGCGAGTAAAGTCTGTTTTAAACCTTGAACTCGTAGACCTCGTTGGAATTGAACCTCCACCTTTCAATCCCTGAAATCGGTATCCTAACCTCTGTAATCCCGGTCAAGATCAACCCTGGACCAATTTGGTGCACCGGGAATATATCAATCCTGCCCGGGATCATAGTCTGCTCTCGAACGTGCGGCCAGGTCGGCGGCACGACACACCTTGCCGGCGACCGGCGGAAAGACACCTGGGGAACGTTGGGGCATACCAGAGTTTGGTACGCACCGCAGTGCCAACTGCTGCAAGTGCTTGCAACGAGGTGGGCATAGGCAGCTCGAAGCAACAACAGCGAGAAAGAAAAATATGACATGTAGGATGTAGGGCCCCTAAGTCGGTGAGAGAACCTGGTAGTGGTAATCCCGGTCAGGATTGCCTATTTTCGTGCGACAAACAGGTTTAGGATCAGTGCAAGGTTGATATTGATCGGGATCAAAGAGGTCAAAGTACGGACTAAAATAGACTTCACTCCCCTCACGCCTCAACAAACCGACCCTACAGGCCTACACCCACACGAACCCAACCCAACCCGGGCAAGCGAGGGCATGTACGTACGTGGGCCTCCTCTCGCCTCGCATCGTGCCAAATCGGCCGGCACGCACGAAACTACTAGGAAAGTTGGTGCGCATGAATGCACGGCCATGGCGTGTGTACGTACGATCGGCGCCACCCACGTCCACGTCGTCCATGCATGGCCTCCGCCTCCGTACGTACGTCGTCGCCGTCGCCGCCGTCGGGCCCCTCGCAGATATCTCGCTCGCTCGGTCTGCTGCTTGGCAGCGCGCGCTCTGGCTCCTGCTCCTCCTCGCGTCGTGTGCTAAGCTCCTGTGTCGCGTACGTAGGTACGTACGTGTCCAGGAGTACACACTTGGGAGTGTGATGGTGGCAAGTTTAATTCTTCTTCTTTTTATACTTTTGGTCCTCGCGCTTGTAAGATAGAGACTTTATGGTTTCTACTAAATGAAATCTGAGAGGAAGCTCTCTTTATAAAATAAAAATTAAAATAAATCCCTTTTTTTTGTTACTATGTGGTTAGTTTAGTTTCGGGGGTTGTGTCTACGCCCGGTAGACAAGCAGTGCCGGGAGGAGTCAGGGCAGATTCCCGGAGTAAAGGACCAAGATGGCACCCCAAGGGTACTACGACAACCGCATGCATTATCACCGCCCATGTCGAGAAGCAAAGCTTTTGCTCGGTCCCTCCACCAACCACGTCGCGGGAACAAGCCACAGACCCACCCCTAACGGGGGAGCACCACGAGGGGTTGGGAACTCCAGATCTAGATCAGCGTCAGGCCGCCATCGCCGGCGACAGCTTCGCAATGACCACTAGCAACCGCATACCACGGTACCCACATGGTCAAGCACACCACCAACACCTGCCTCAACGCTTCCCGCCGGAGAGCCAGCCGCGAACCCACGAGGACCGCTGTCGGGGCATCCATGGCCTCGAATCCTCCCTCACCCTAGGTGTGCAACCATAGACCACTAAAGAGACCGGTAGGAAAGGCCTCATCTTCCCACACCTCGACAGGCCCCAAGCCCATGCCAACAGAGGCATTGTATGATCTTCCTACGTACAGAATGAACCAACCTCGGGAAGGGGTAGGGGCGGGGGGTAATGCCACAACCATGCACCAGACCCTGGAGGGAGCTTCGACCATCGACACTGGCAATCAGTGATATCAATGGTTTTCGCGAAGGACTCATATAGGGGGCATAATCCGAGAGTTTATTGATACGTCTCAAACGTATCTACTTATCCAAACACTTTTGCTATTGTTTTGGCCTATAATTTCCGTGACTTGAATGAAACTAACCCGGACTGACATTGTTTTCAGCAGCATTCTCATGGTGTTATTTTTGTGCAGAAATAGAAGCGCTTAAAATTGGACTGTGTTTGTTGAGGATTTTTTCCAGAAAATAAGAAGGCCAGCGGACTGAAGATGGACCAAAGGGGGCCACCAGGTCTCCACGTGGCCTGCCAGCGCAGGTCCCCTTGGTCGCGCCATGTGGTTGCGTTGGGCCCTCGAGCACTGCCTTACGATGATTCCTTCGCCTATAAATCTCATATATCTTAGAAAAAAATCATAGAAAATCCATGATGCATTTTATAATACGGAGCCGCCGCCACCTCCTGTTCTTCCTTTGGAGATGCGATCTAGAGTTTGTTTTGGGCCCCGGGGAGGGGGATTCGTCGCCATCGTCATCACCAACCCTTTTCTAACAACAATGTCATGATGCTTCCACCCATATGTGAGTAATTTCCCAGTAGGCACATGAAGGTAGATGTGAATCAGATGAGATTTCTTATGTAATAGGTACCATATTTGTTAGGGCTTGATGCCTAATATCCACTATGTTCTGGGATTAATGTTGCAATGATCTTGCTATGCTTAATGTTTGTCACTAGGGAGCGAGTGACATGATTTTAGGTATGAACCCTATGTGTTTTCATGAATGAGGGAGTCCTGGGCTAAGGGATCCTCAGGTCGTCAACCTATTACACATGGGCTGGATTGATGGGCCACTATGGGCCCAAGCTAGAGAGCGGACTCTCGACCGGACAGGAGATCTTCGGAGTCGTGGTGTGTCCTCCAAGTCAGGTTTAGCGTGATCTTTCCTTCATTGTAACCGATGGCTTGTAACCCTAACCCTACTGGTGTCTATATAAACTAGGGGGTTTAGGGCTTTAGGAGGAGGCTACATTCATCACCTCATACCTTAGGGTTTAGCTCGTTTGATCTCGAGGTAGATCTACTCTGTAACCATACCATACATCAAATATAATCAAGCCGGACGTAGGGTTTTACCTCTTCGAGGGGCCCGAACCTGGGTAAATACCGTGTTCATCATCCCTTGTTCCCCATCGATTTTAGATCCACAGCTCGGGACCCCCTACCCGAGATCCACCGGTTTTGACACCGACAATGAATATATTTTTATTTTGGACCATGCCTGCAAGTTGTATGCACCTGTAATCGTTCTGAACACGAGACTCCAAGGTGAAAATAATTGGAATATTAACGAGCACTAGTAGAAAATAGGGCATTGGTTCGGCCCTCGTAATACCATTAATCCCGGTTCGCTCACGAACCGGGACCAAAGGAGGCAACTATCCCGGTTCGTGAGCCCAGGGGGCCGGCCGGGCCACGTGGGCCATTGGTCCCGGTTCGTCTGGACCTTTTGGTCCCGGTTCCACGCACGAACCGAGACCAATGCGCCTCGCCCCTGGCCCATGACCATTAGTCCCGGTTTGTGCC
Organism: Triticum aestivum; assembly: GCF_018294505.1. NCBI lineage: Eukaryota > Viridiplantae > Streptophyta > Magnoliopsida > Poales > Poaceae > Triticum > Triticum aestivum. The sequence continues at coordinate 637,281,260 of NC_057799.1, read as the reverse complement.
ACAAACCGGGACTAAAGGGTTGGTCCTCGTTGCGGTCAGAGTTCAGTCCCACCTCGCCAACCGAAGGGCGCTCACACTGGTTTATAAGCCCATCCCTCTCTGCCTTGTTGAGCTCCTCTCAAAGTGAAAATAGATGCCCTTATATAGGGAATTTGACCTAAATTCAGAGTAAATTTCTTTGAAATTCATAGAAATTTATTATGAATTTAGGTTGAATTCTCTCTATAGGCGCATCTATGCTCATTTTTTTATGTTGGGGTTGGCGATCTTTATAGACTTTTTGTGTGTTGAATATGGACCATTCAAAATCAGTCTCTGCTTTGAATGGTTCATTTTGAACACACAAAAAGTCTCGAGTTCAAATAAGTTCAAGAAAATGAAATCCCTTTGTAACAGATGAGTTTTCGTCCGAAACACTGATACTTCGAAAGAGATTGTCCATTTTGTTCACGAAGTGCATCCAGCTTTTGCCGTAACCCTCTCAACTTTTTAGCACATGCTATGTGGGTGAAATGATGATCCCATGCCAACTTTCAACCTTTTCAGAGCTCATTTGTAGGGCTTTTCAATTTAAGGGTCATTTAGCTCAAAACAATCCGTCACTGCATGAAAAATAACAAATGAAGTCAGAAAGGGTTGAAAATTGATGATGTGGCTTTGAATGGTGCATTTTGAACACACAAAAAGTCTGGAGTTCAAATAAGTTCAAGAAAATGAACTCCCTTTATAACAAATGAGTTTTCCTCCGAAACCCTGATACTTCGAAAGAGATTGTCCATTTTGTTCACGAAGTGCCTCCAGCTTTTGCCGGGACCCTCTCAACTTTTTAGCACATGCTATGTGGGTGAAATGATGATACCATGCCAACTTTCAACCTTTTCAGAGTTCATTTGTAGGGTTTTTCAATTTCAGGTTCATTTGAAATGCTTTTCAATTTTAGGGTCTTATAGCTCAAAATAATTAGTAAATGCATGAAAAATAACAAATGAAGTCAGAAAGGATTGAAAAATGATGATGTGGCTTTGAATGGTGCATTTTGAACACACAAAAAGTCAGGAGTTCAAATAAGTTTTAAAAAATGAAATCCCTTTGTAACAGACGAGTTTCCGTATGAAATCCTGATACTTTGAAAGAGATTGTCCATTTTGTACACGAAGTGCATCCAGTTTTTGTCGTAACCCTCTCAACTTTCTTGCACATGCTATGTGGATGAAATGATGATACCATGCCACTTTCAACCTTTTTAGAGTTCATTTGAAATGCTTTTCAATTTTAGGGTCTTATAGCTCAAAATAATCAGTAAATGCATGAAAAATGGTGCATGAAAAATAAAAAATAAAATAAATAAGTAATTAGAAACAAAATAATATAAACTTTATTAAAATATATAAGTAGAAACAAAATAAAATAAACTTTAATAAAATTTATGAAACTAAAATTAACAAAGTATTTTCTGTTCAAAACATTATAAGAAACCTCTAGTATTATTGAAACTAAAATTATATAAAATTGATGCAACTAAAATTATCGAAGTATTTTCTCTTCAAAATCATTAAAAGCAAAAAGAATTTTCATAAAGAACTTTTTTTGTTAGAAACTTTAATAGCAACAAGAATTATCATAAAGTAAAATAAATAAGTAATTAGAAACAAAATAAAATAAAATAAATAAGTTTTTTGTTGTAAGTAGAAACAAAACAAAATAAATAAAGCAAAAAATAAAACAAAAAACAGGCAAAAAATAAAAAATATGCCACCTACTGGGCCACCACGGCCTGAATACGACTATAAACCCATCGATGGGCTAGGATTCAGGCCCGCAGAAGGCCCAGTAAGCCCATCAGGCATAGCAGTGACAATTAGGCCCGTAAGCCTGCAATGGAGAGGAGCTCGAGAGGGGTGCGGCAGTCGGGCTTATAAACCACTGCGCGCCCCTCTCAACTAGCGAGGTGGGACTAAACTTTCGACGCGGGCGCAGCAACACAAGGCCTTTGGTCCCGGTTGGTGGCACCAACCGAGACTAAAGGTGTGCATTGGTACCGGTTCGTGGCACTAACCGGTACCAATGCCCCCCCTTTAGTCCCGGTTGGTGACACCAACCGGGAACAAAGGCCGCCGCTTCCCTCCCTTTGGGCTGCTGAAAAAAGGCCTTTGGTCCCGGTTGATGGCACCAACCGGGACTAAAGGTCGCATTCGTCCCGGTTGCTGTCACGAACCGGGACCAATGCTTCGCCTATATAACTAGCACTTGTGAAATTTTTCATTCAGTTCGTCTTCCCCGCCCCGACGACGCCGCTAGGCTGCCCCTCTGCGCCTCGCTGTCGCCGTCGTCGCCCCTGCCTCCGACGCCATCACGCGCCGCCCAGACGCCGTCCCGCGCCGCCCAGACGCCGTCGCCGCCCCGCGCCCCCTGCCTCCTCGTCGCCCGTCACCGCGCCCCTCACCGTCGCCGTCGCCGCCCCCTGCCTCCTCGTCGCCCGTGGCCACGCCCCTCACCGTCGCCCCCGTGCCCTGCCTCCTCGTCGATCGCCGCCCCCTTAGTGAGCTCATATGAATTTTCCTAATTTAGATGTGTAGTTAATTTAGATGTGTAGTTAATTGAGTTGTTGTAATTTGTTCATAAATGAATATGCAAAAGTTAGAATTTTTTTCTGTTCATAGATTTTTTTGTGATATTATTGTTGAATATGCAAATGTTTGTGTGTTCATATATATGCAAAGAATATGTCAATTTTTTTATAGAATTTTTATAATTTTTTTCTGTTGTAATTTTGTTCATAGAATTTTTATGATTTTTTTCTGTTGTAATTTTGTTCATAGAATAAGAAGAGAAAGTGTTTAATATAATTAGTTAGAAAAATAATAGAACTAGTTAAACTAGTTTATTTTTAGTAAGTACTACTTTATTCTATTTATCGTAAGTGCTTAGTAGTTGAACTAGTTGATTTAATAAAACTAGTTTATTTTACTATAGAAGTAGTTTATTTTTAGCAAGAAAATTAATAGAACTAGTTTATTTTTTTAGTTAAAGCAATTATTCCCGCATCGACGTCGACGATGCCAATCCCGCATCCTTGTTGTCGACTCGGCGGAGGAGGCCGGCTTGATCAGAGGGGCCATGTCCGGGACTGGGCTCCGCCGGGCTGGTTTTGGGAGGTGCTACCTTCCGGGGGGGCGTAGGTTGGTGAGGAGCCAGCCCGTCATTGACCCGATCATTGTTTGGTGGCGGTCGCGTGGGCCAGTGATGGTGCCGAGGCTTCCGGACACCGCGGAGGTGGTATGTCACTGTGTCAGCGAGGAGGACGAGCACGTCCGTCGCTACATGGTTGCGTTGGAGTGCAGGTTCGACGATACCTGGCAGGTTCTTCAGGGATCTCACTGGAGCTATGATCCTGTGATGGTTCCTTCTCTTTGGGTATCCACCGCCCGCGCCGATACCCATCAGGCACTACGGTTCTAGCTGTACTAGCGATGCTATATGTATGATAGTATTCGAGGTGTATTAGTGATAATATTCGACGATGTACGGACGCATGGAGATGATGTAGTTTTGCTTATAATTGAATGCATCCTAATTTGAATACTACTTTATTTTGTGATTTGATTTTGCTTATTGAATGCTCAAATTGGAAAACTACTCCTACTTTGAATGCTAAAATTGGAGAGCACTATGCAAGGCGTATGCATATGATTAGTTGATAGCTTATAGGGTTTTTGTTTTCGCAGAAATCTAGGAGCCCCCTCCATCATCCCCGCCGTCGTCCCCGTCACCGACCCCCTCCGACCTCGAGGTGAGACCAGCCATGAACCGGTTTTAGAAAGATAATTAAACGATATTTCGGGTTGAATTTAAGTCTATTGAGTCTCCACCGTATATGAGAGGACGAAGAATCCCGACTGTTGTCGTGGGGGTAGCTTCTCCTTCGTTCCCGTGTGCTAGACAATTTGGTGTAATGCACTCGGGAACGAAAGGAAGGAGCTACCATCACCGACGGTCGCAAATGTCTGAGAGGAATCAGTGAGGGAGAGTTCCACCATATATATATGAGAGGACGAAGAATCCCGACTGTTGTCGTGGGGGTCGCTTCTCCTTCATTCCCGTGTGCTAGACATTTTGGTGTAATGCACTCGGGGATGAAAGGAGGAGCGACCATCACCAACGGTTGAATGTATACACCACGTGAGCTGAGAGTTTTAAAGAAAAGACTCGACAAACCGATAGTCAACCCGTGATGAATAATAATGATCTAACTTAGGTTTTTTAGTACATATATTTAATTGTAAACATTTAATATTTGAATTATGAACATAGGAAATGTCGTACTCGGACGACGAAAGTCTCCCGGGGGAGTGCGACTGGTGCCACGACGACCGAGGTCTGTGCGACAGGCCTCACCTGGATGAAGATCGGCGCTTCAGTATTAAGCTGGAGGAGACCTTCGATGTTGAAACGGTACGCAACGACGACAAGTGTTATTTTTTTGTAATTAAGCATGATTTCAACTATTTCAACGTGTACTTTTCATCTTTTACAATTCGACTAGCTTATCCCATGCCATGCAAGACACTACGTCTTGGAGAGGATGGGTTTTGAAGACCATGAAAGTATGGAAACAAAGAAAATTCACCTAAGGACCCATCATGATATAGATTTTGAAGTAAATCTGTATAATTCTGAGAGCGTAACCCATTTTGGTTGCAAAAATTGGGAAGCATTTTGCAAGATGTATGGTTTTGATGAGGGTATGCTTGTCACCATGGATCTTGGTGATCCTGACATCGAGCAAGACAATATGGACATTTGGGTCCTTGTTGATACGCCTCCAATTCTACCGCTATGTGAGTTTCTCAAACATAGTTATTAGCTAATTTATATTGTTCATTTCAAAATAGTTGACAGCTTATTTTCATTGACAGCTTATTTTGATTGTTCAAACAATGTGCGGAACATGGTAGACAGAACCTACTACACCGATGGCTCTGAGTTAACTTATAAGGAGAAAACTCATCTGGTCGGATTTTGTACTGATCTTGAGAATTACAATATCTATTGTAAAACTCCTCCACATTATGGTCAATACGTGCCACTAGTGCACGTGTTGAACTACGGTAACTACTATGGAGATACCCTGGTAAGATTTCTTACTATTACGACATCCGTGCATCTTTTGCATACTTCTAAAACTAGTACATCATTGCTAACTATGAAGTTATTACTATGTTTTTCAACAGATAATCCCAGAGGATTGTGTGCCTCATTTGATGTATCAGAATGGTAGCCTTGATGTTTTGAACATACAACCAGGTCATCCTACGAATCTCAACTGTCCATACCGGATTTCTAAAAGAAGTGGAGACATGAAAATCAAAGAATGGAAAAAATGTATGGACAGTCGCAAGGAGGTTCTTGGAAGCAAAAGGAAGCGAAGCGCAAAAATTGGAGACAGGATGATCTCCATTCTCCATAATGGAGAGTCGGGGTCTATATTGTTTTATGCTATTTTACCTTAAAGAGGGTATTTAGGTCCTACCTAATACTGATGATCATGTGCTAAGAACAATTAAGTAGGGTTGGTTCGATGACTATGAGGATGATGATCGTATGACTTGTTATTAATAACGAGTAGAAATTGTATGATGATGATTAGTAGGACTTGTTATTATGATGATGCATGATGCGGGCATGAAGAGTTATTATATATCAGTGGGTGAAATGAACATGGATTGGAATGAAGTGAAGGCAACAAGCATGTGGTGCATGTCGAAAGTAGTACTAATCCAAACTTGATCAAGTTAGGATTAATATTACTTTCGACATGCACCACATGTTGCCTTCACTTTAGTCTAAGCCATGTTTAGGCATAGCAGTAGCGTTGGTAAATCAAGCACGGAAATAAGAGAGGACAGTTCTCTCTGTTAGCTAGCTTACACACCCTAAATTACCCCCTAAACCCTCCCCCTTTAAAAAAAACAAAAAACTCAGCCACTGAAATGCTGACGCGTGGATGCCTTTTGGTCCCGGTTGGTGTCACCAACCGGGACCAAAGGCCCTCCTGCCTGGGCTGGCCGCAGCGGCCACGTGGAGGCCCATCTATCCCGGTTCGTGTAAGAACCGGGACTAATGGGCTAGGGCATTAGTAACGACCCTTTAGTCCCGGTTCAACAACCGGGACAAAAGGCCCTTACCAACCGGGACAGATGACCCTTTTTCTACTAGTGGAGGATGACTTTACCTTGAGAACTACATGTAGTCATTGATCGTTAATGCTTTGATCCGGTCCTCTATTAAAAGGATGTTATTGGTTACCATTAATTCCCATTAGGATACCGCTGGAACCGGAGGGTAGAACAAAAGATGTTGTGCAAGTTCTTATCACAGGCACGTACAACTATATATGACATACATGCATACATATAATTGATGAATTGGAGCTGGCTTGTTATCGCTCTATGTTATGACTGTTACATATTGAATCTCATCTGAACAAAACCCGCCATCTACTTCCATGCCCACGCTTTCCGCTTTTGTTGCTCTCTTTACAATTACTACTTCTGCAATCTGTTACTTTACTGCAATACCGTTACTACTACCTTTTTGTTACTGTTTTGCTACTACCGCTATTATATTACTTTGCTACTAATTAATTGTGTCAAGCAAGTTATCTATCCAAGTGTGGTTGAATTGACAACTCAACTGCTAAGGCTTATAAATATTATTTCACTCCTTTTGTGTCGTATCAATAAATTTGGGTTAAACTACTTCCCTCGAAGACTGTTGTGATCCCCTACACTTGTGGGTCATTCCTCATCTTTGTGAAATTAGCAGAGCAGGAAGTCAGGTAGGGCGTGCACATGAGGGGACCGTCCATTGATAAAGTTGATGGAAGGGAAGAAATAGATTCAGTGGTTCCGCCGTGGAGTCAGGAGCAAGGGTGGGGCAGCTAAAACACATCCCACTCGGGTGCCCCTCGTCGTGCTCCTAGCCAAGGCAAGAGCAAGTTGTGGTGCGGGTCATGAAATTGTTGGCCGGCGGCAAGACAAAGGGGAGGAGGGTGGTGATAACCTCGTCCTGCCCATGGGGGGAGATGAAGGAAATATGCCCTAGAGGCAATAATAAAGTTATTATTTATTTCCTTATTTCATGATAAATGTTTATTATTCATGCTAGAATTGTATTAACCGGAAACATAATACTTGTGTGAATACATAGACAAACAGAGTGTCACTAGTATGCCTCTACTTGACTAGCTCGTTGATCAAAGATGGTTATGTTTCCTAGCCATAGACATGAGTTGTCATTTGATTAACGGGATCACATCATTAGGAGAATGATGTGATTGACTTTACCCATTCCGTTAGCTTAGCACTTGATCGTTTAGTATGTTGCTATTGCTTTCTTCATGACTTATACATGTTCCTATGACTATGAGATTATGCAACTCCCGTTTACCGGAGGAACACTTTGTGTGCTACCAAACGTCACAACGTAACTGGGTGATTATAAAGGTGCTCTACAGGTGTCTCCGAAGGTACTTGTTGGGTTGGCGTATTTCGAGATTAGGATTTGTCACTCCGATTGTCGGAGAGGTATCTCTGGGCCCTCTCGGTAATGCACATCACTTAAGCCTTGCAAGCATTGCAACTAATGAGTTTTTTGCGGGATGATGTATTACGGAACGAGTAAAGAGACTTGTCGGCAACGAGATTTAACTAGGTATTGAGATACCGACGATCGAATCTCGGGCAAGTAACATACCGATGACAAAGGGAACAACGTATGTTGTTATGCGGTCTGACCGATAAAGATCTTCGTAGAATATGTGGGAGCCAATATGAGCATCCAGGTTCCGCTATTGGTTATTGACCAGAGACGTGTCTCGGTCATGTCTACATAGTTCTCGAACTCGTAGGGTCCGCACGCTTAAAGTTTCGATGACAGTTATATTATGAGTTTCTATGTTTTGATGTACCGAAGGTTGTTCGGAGTCCCGGATGTGATCACGGACATGACGAGGAGTCTCGAAATGGTCGAGACATGAATATTGATATATTGGAAGCCTATGTTTGGATATCGGAAGTGTTCCGGGTGAAATCGGGATTTTACCGGAGTACCGGGAGGTTACCGGAACCCCCGGGGGGCTTAATGGGCCATAGTGGGCCTTAGTGGAAGAGAGGAGAGGCGGCCAGGGCAGGGCCGCGCGCCCCTCCCCCCTAGTCCGAATAGGACAAGGAGAAGGGGGGGCGCCCCCCCCTTCCTTCCTCTCTCCCTCCTCTTTCCCCCCTCCACTCCTAGTCCAACAAGGAAAAGGGAGGGAGTCCTACTCCCGGTGGGAGTAGGACTCCTCCTGGCGCGCCCCTCCTGGCCGGCCGCTCCTCTCCCCCTTGCTCCTTTATATACGGGGGCAGGGGGCACCCTAGAGACACAACAATTGATCGTTTGATCTTTTAGCCGTGTGCGGTGCCCCCCTCCACCATAGTCCACCTCGATAATACTGTAGTGGTGCTTAGGCGAAGCCCTGCGTCGGTAGAACATCATCATCGTCACCACGCCGTCGTGCTGACGAAACTCTCCCTCAACACTCGGCTGGATCAGAGTTCGAGGGACGTCATCGGGCTGAACGTGTGCTGAACTCGGAGGTGCCGTGCGTTCGGTACATGATCGGTCGGATCGTGAAGACGTACGACTACATCAACCGCGTTGTGCTAACGCTTCCGCTTTCGGTCTACGAGGGTACGTGGACAACACTCTCCCCTCTTGTTGCTATGCATCACCATGATCTTGCGTGTGCGTAGGAATTTTTTTGAAATTACTACGTTCCCCAACAGTGGCATCCGAGCCTTGTTTTATGCGTTGATGTTATATGCACGAGTAGAACACAAGTGAGTTGTGGGCGATATAAGTCATACTGCTTACCAGCATGTCATACTTTGGTTCGGCGGTATTGTTGGATGAAGCGGCCCGGACCGACATTACGCGTACGCTTACGCGAGACTGGTTCTACCGACGTGCTTTGCACACAGGTGGCTGGCGGGTGTCGGTTCCTCCAACTTTAGTTGAACCGAGTGTGGCTACGCCCGGTCCTTGCGAAGGTTAAAACAACACTAACTTGACAAACTATCGTTGTGGTTTTGATGCGTAGGTAAGAACGGTTCTTGCTCAGCCCGTAGCAGCCACGTAAAACTTGCAACAACAACAAAGTAGAGGACGGCTAACTTGTTTTTGCAGGGCATGTTGTGATGTGATATGGTCAAGACGTGATGAGTTGTAAGTTTTTGTATAAGATGATCATGTTTTGTTGAAGTTATCGGCAACTGGCAGAAGCCTTATGGTTGTCTCTTTATTGCATAAGATGCAAGCGCCAAATAATTGATTTACTTTATCGCTATGCGATAGCAATAGTTGCAAGAGCAATAATTGGCGAGATGACCATGTCACGACACATTGATATAGATCAAGATGATGGAGATCATGGTGTCATGCCAGCGACGATGGAAATCATGACGATGCTTTGGAGATGGAGATCAAAGGCACAAGATGATGATGGCCATATCATGTCACATATTGTGATTGCATGTGATGTTTATCTTTTATACATCTTATTTTGCTTAGTTTGACGGTAGCATTATAAGATGATCTCTCACTAAATTATCAAGGTATAAGTGTTCTCCCTGACTATGCACCGTTGCGAAAGTTCTTCATGCTGAGACACCACGTGATGATCGGGTGTGATAGGCTCTAGGTTCAAATACAACGGGTGCAAAACAGTTGCACACGCGGAATACTCAGGTTAAACTTGACGAGCCTAGCATATAACAGATATGGCCTCGGAACACTGAGACCGAAAGGTCGAGCGTGAATCATATAGTAGATATGATCAACATAGTGATGTTCACCATTGAAACTACCCCATCTCACGTGATGATCGGACATGGTTTAGTTTATATGGATCACGTGATCATTTAGAATATTAGAGGGATGTCTATCTAAGTGGGAGTTCTTAAGTAATATGATTAATTGAACTTAAATTTATCATGAACTTAGTCCTGGTAGTATTAGCATATCTATGTTGTAGATCAATAGCTCGCGTTGTTGCTTCCCTATGTTTTATATATGTTCCTAGAGAAAACTAAGTTGAAAGATGATAGTAGCAATGATGCGGACTGGGTTCGTGATCTGAGGTTTATCCTCATTGCTGCACAGAAGAATTATGTCTTTGATGCACCGCTAGGTGACAGACCTATTGCAGGAGCAGATGCAGACGTTTTGAACGTTTGGCTAGCTCAATATGATGACTACTTGATAGTTTAGTGCGCCATGCTTAACGGCTTCGAATCGGGACTTCAAAGACGTTTTGAACGTCATGGACCATATGAGATGTTCCAGGAGTTGAAGTTAATATTTCAAGCAAATACCCGAGTTGAGAGATATGAAGTCTCCAACAAGTTCTATAGCTAAAAGATGGAGGAGAATAGCTCAAGCAGTGAGCATGTGCTCAGATTGTCTAGGTACTACAATCGCTTGAATCAAGTGGGAGTTAATCTTCCAGATAAGATAGTGATTGACAGAATTCTCTAGTCACCATCACCAAGTTAGTAAAACTTCGTGATGAACTATAATATGCAAGGGATAATGGAAACGACTCCCAAGCTCTTCGTGATGCTGAAATCAACGAAAGGTAGAAATCAAGAAAAACATCAAGTGTTGATGGTTGACAAGACCACTAGTTTCAAGAAAAGGGCAAAGGGAAGAAGCAGAACTTCAAGAAGAACGGCAAGCAAGTTGCTGCTCAAGTGAAGAAGCCCAAGTCTAGACCTAAGCCTGAGACTAAGTGCTTCTACTGCAAAGGAACTGGTCACTGGAAGCGGAACTACCCCAAGTATTTGGCGGATAAGAAGGATGGCAAAGTGAACAAAGGTATATTTGATATACATGTTATTGATGTGTACTTTACTAGTGTTTATAGCAACCCCTCAGTATTTGATACTAGTTCAGTTGCTAAGATTAGCAACTCGAAACGGGAGTTGCAGAATGAACAGAGACTAGTTAAGGGTGAAGTGATGATGTGTGTTGGAAGTGGTCCCAAGATTGATATGATCATCATCGCACACTCCCTATACTTTCGGGATTAGTGTTGAAACTAAATAAGTGTTATTTGGTGTTTGCGTTGAGCATGAATATGATTTGATCATGTTTGTTGCAAAACGGTTATTCATTTAAATTAGAGAATAATTGTTGTTCTGTTTACATGAATAAAACCTTCTGTGGCCATACACCCAACAAAATGGTTTGTTGGATCTCGATCGTAGTGATACACATATTCATAATATTGAAGCCAAAAGATGCAAAGTTAATAATGATAGTGCACCTTATTTGTGGCACTGCCGTTTAGGTCATATTGGTGTAAAGCGCATAAAGAAACTCCATGCTGATGGAATTTTGGAATCACTTGATTGTGAATCACTTGATGCTTGCGAACCATGCCCTATGGGCAAGATGACTAAAACTCCATTCTCCGAAACAATGGAGCGAGCAACAGATTTGTTGGAAATCATACATACTGATGTATATGGTCCGATGAATATTGAGGCTCGCGGCGGGTACCATTATTTTGTGACCTTCACAGATGATTTGAGCAGATATGGGTATATCTACTTGATGAAACATAAATCTGAAACATTTGAAAAGTTCAAAGAATTTCAGAGTGAAGTGGAACATCATCGTGACAAGAAAATGAAGTTTCTACCATTTGATCGCGGAGACGAATATTTGAGTTGCGAGTTTGGCCTTCAGTTAAAACAATGTGAAATAGTTTCACTACTCACGCCACCTGGAACACCACAATGTAATGGTGTGTCCGAACGTCGTAACCGTACTTTATTAGATATGGTGCGATCTATGATGTCTCTTACCGATCTACCACTATCGTTTTGGGTTATGCATTAGAGACAGCTGCATTCACGTTAAATAGGGCACCATCTAAATCCGTTGAGACGATACCGTATGAACTATGGTTTGGCAAGAAACCTAAGCTGTCGTTTCTTAAAGTTTGAGGTTGCAATGCTTATGTGAAAAAGTTTCAACCTGATAAGCTCAAACCCAAATCGGAGAAGTGCGTCTTCATAGGATACCCAAAAGAAAATGTTGGGTACACCTTCTATCACAGATCCGAAGGCAAGATATTCATTGCTGAGAATGGATCCTTTCTAGAGAAGGAGTTTCTCTCGAAAGAAGTGAGTGGGAGGAAAGTAGAACTTGATGAGGTAACTATACCTACTCCCTTATTGGAAAGTAGTTCATCACAGAAACTGGTTCCTGTGACACCTACACCAATTAGTGAGGAAGCTAATGATGATGATCATGAAACTTCAGATCAAGTTACTACCGAACCTCGTAGGTCAACTAGAGTAAGATCCGCACCAGAGTGGTACGGTAATCCTGTTCTTGAGATCATGTTACTTGACCATGACGAACCTACGAACTATGAGGAAGCGATGATGAGCCCAGATTCCGCGAAATGGCTTGAGGCCATGAAATCTGAGATGGGATCCATGTATGAGAACAAAGTGTGGACTTTGGTTGACTTGCCCGATGATCGGCAAGCAATTGAGAATAAATGGATCTTCAAGAGGAAGACGGACGCTGATAGTAGTGTTACTATCTACAAAGCTAGAATTGTCGCAAAAGGTTTTCGACAAGTTCAAGGTGTTGACTACGATGAGAGTTTCTCACTCGTATCTATGCTTAAGTCTGTCCGAATCATGTTAGCAATTGCCGCATTTTATGAAATCTGGCAAATGGATAAACAAAACTGCATTCCTTAATGGATTTATTAAAGAAGAGTTGTATATGATGCAACCAGAAGGTTTTGTCAATCCTAAAGGTGCTAACAAAATATGCAAAGCTCCAGCGATCCATCTATGGACTGGTGCAAGCATCTCGGAGTTGGAATATACGCTTTGATAAGTTGATCAAAGCATATAGTTTTATACAGACTTGCGGTGAAGCCTGTATTTACAAGAAAGTGAGTGGGAGCACTACAACATTTCTGATAAGTATATGTGAAAGACATATTGTTGATCGGAAATAATGTAGAATTATTCTGCAAAGCATAAAGGAGTGTTTGAAAGGAGTTTTTCAAAGAAAGACCTCGGTAAAGCTGCTTACATATTGAGCATCAAGATCTATAGAGATAGATCAAAACGCTTGATAAGTTTTTTCAATGAGTACATACCTTGACAAGATTTTGAAGTAGTTCAAAATGGAACAGTCAAAGAAAGAGTTCTTGCCTGTGTCACAAGGTGTGAAATTGAGTAAGACTCAAAGCCCGACCACGGCAGAAGATAGAAAGAGAATGAAAGTCATTCCCTATGCCTCAGCCATAGGTTCTATAAAGTATGCCATGCTGTGTACCAGATCTATTGTATACCCTACACTGATTTTGGCAAGGGAGTACAATAGTGATCTAGGAGTAGATCACTGGACAGCGGTCAAAATTATCCTTAGTGGAATAAGGATATGTTTCTCGATTATGGAGGTGACAAAAGGTTCGTCGTAAAAGGGTTACGTCGATACAAGTTTTGGCACTGATCCAGATGACTCTAAGTCTCAATCTGGATACATATTGAAAGTGGGAGCAATTAGCTAGAGTAGCTCCGTGCAGAGCATTGTTGACATAGAAATTTGCAAAATACATACGGATCTGAATGTGGCAGACCCGTTGACTAAACTTCTCTCACAAGCAAAACATGATCACACCTTAGTACTCTTTGGGTGTTAATCACATAGCGATGTGAACTAGATTATTGACTCTAGTAAACCCTTTGGGTGTTGGTCACATGACGATGTGAACTATGGGTGTTAATCACATGGTGATGTGAACTATTGGTATTAAATCACATGGTGATGTGAACTAGATTATTGACTCTAGTGCAAGTGGGAGACTGAAGGAAATATGCCCTAGAGGCAATAATAAAGTTATTATTTATTTCCTTATTTCATGATAAATGTTTATTATTCATGCTAGAATTGTATTAACCGGAAACATAATACTTGTGTGAATACATAGACAAACAGAGTGTCACTAGTATGCCTCTACTTGACTAGCTCGTTGATCAAAGATGGTTATGTTTCCTAGCCATAGACATGAGTTGTCATTTGATTAACGGGATCACATCATTAGGAGAATGATGTGATTGACTTGACCCATTCCGTTAGCTTAGCACTTGATCGTTTAGTATGTTGCTATTGCTTTCTTCATGAGTTATACATGTTCCTATGACTATGAGATTATGCAACTCCCGTTTACTGGAGGAACACTTTGTGTGCTACCAAACGTCACAACGTAACTAGGTGATTATAAAGGTGCTCTACAGGTGTCTCCGAAGGTACTTGTTGGGTTGGCGTATTTCGAGATTAGGATTTGTCACTCCGATTGTCGGAGAGGTATCTCTGGGCCCTCTCGGTAATGCACATCACTTAAGCCTTGCAAGCATTGCAACTAATGAGTTTGTTGCGGGATGATGTATTACGGAACGAGTAAAGAGACTTGCCGGTAACGAGATTGAACTAGGTATTGAGATACGGACGATCGAATCTCGGGCAAGTAACATACCGATGACAAAGGGAACAACGTATGTTGTTATGCGGTCTGACCGATAAAAATCTTCGTAGAATATGTGGGAGCCAATATGAGCATCCAGGTTCCGCTATTGGTTATTGACCAGAGACGTGTCTCGGTCATGTCTACATAGTTCTCGAACTCGTAGGGTCCGCACGCTTAAAGTTTCGATGACAGTTATATTATGAGTTTCTATGTTTTGATGTACCGAAGGTTGTTCGGAGTCCCGGATGTGATCACGGACATGACGAGGAGTCTCGAAATGGTCGAGACATGAAGATTGATATATTGGAAGCCTATGTTTGGATATCGGAAGTGTTCCGGGTGAAATCGGGATTTTACCGGAGTACCGGGAGGTTACCGGAACCCCCGGGGGGCTTAATGGGCCATAGTGGGCCTTAGTGGAAGAGAGGAGAGGCGGCCAGGGCAGGGCCGCGCGCCCCTCCCCCCTAGTCCGAATAGGACAAGGAGAAGGGGGCGCCCCCCCCCCCTTCCTTCCTCTCTCCCTCCTCTTTCCCCCCTCCACTCCTAGTCCAACAAGGAAAAGGGAGGGAGTCCTACTCCCGGTGGGAGTAGGACTCCTCCTGGCGCGCCCCTCCTGGCCGGCTGCACCTCTCCCCCTTGCTCCTTTATATACGGGAGCAGGGGGGCACCCTAGAGACACAACAATTGATCGTTTGATCTTTTAGCCGTGTGCGGTGCCCCCTCCACCATAGTCCACCTCGATAATACTGTAGCGGTGCTTAGGAGAAGCCCTGCGTCGGTAGAACATCATCATCGTCACCACGCCGTCGTGCTGACGAAACTCTCCCTCAACACTCGGCTGGATCGGAGTTCGAGGGACGTCATCGGGCTGAACATGTGCTGAACTCGGAGGTGCCGTGCGTTTGGTACTTGATCGGTCGGATCGTGAAGACGTACGACTACATCAACCGCGTTGTGCTAACGCTTCCGCTTTCGGTCTACGAGGGTACGTGGACAACACTCTCCCCTCTCGGTGCTATGCATCACCATGATCTTGCGTATGCGTAGGAAATTTTTTAAAATTACTACGTTCCCCAACAGGAGAATGGTGAAGACGCTGGCTTTGTGGGTTCCTTAATGATGCGGGAGTATAAGTCAAAATGCAGTCCTGGTTAGCGTCTCACATTAGCGAAACCACTTTCATGTTCTTAGGGGATTATTCGTCTAGTTTTTTAAGTTGAGGGGGGGAGGGGGGTTATGCTATCGTCTCGTGAAAGGTAAGGGCTGGATATACACTTATTTCGTTAAATTTAACTTCAGACTAAGCAAGGTAGGAACATCTTGTGCTCCATTCTGAGTGAGGTATGAACAATTACAAAGGACAGTCCTGGTCGTCCTTACCAAGCGTGCTGACCACTGGAGCAGCAACAGGTAGTTCGTCATACAATGAGTTAAATGCTTATATATTTTGGTGATGGCTTTTTGAATTTAAAATTCGTTTAAGCATGGTAGCCAAAAAACCGCGACATTGTTTAGATTTCCGGAAGACGGTTCTTCCAGCCCCTCCCGGAGAAAGCCGGCCTTGCACGGCATTATACAAGAGAAATGGTCCTGGGTTCCACGCAGAGGCAGAAGGAAAATACTGGAGAAATAATTCCAGATACCAGCATGCAACGCATGTTTCTTGTTGGTTGCTGGCTTGCTGCATCATCAATCTTGTTGTGTTGCAATGCAATGCAATGCAGGCAGGCAGCCATCTCTCAATAGTGAGACACAGGGCCGGCCCATAGGCCGGGGCAACGGGGCGACCGCCCTGGCCCCCTGGGAGGTAGGGGCCCTGACCCAGGGAGTAGTATACTAGTATAGCTAGTATATGTAGGAAAAGAAATGAAGGAGTCGATCGCTTCGCTGCGCTACTGTATGTCTCTAGCCTCCTCGGCTCCTCCCACAAATCCTCCACCCGAGAACAACGCCGCCGCTCCCATGCACTTCCAGATTCGAGGCTCCGCTCCCGTGCATCCATTAATGGACACCAACAGTGCTATTCCCTTCCCCAATCATCTCTCCCCACCAAGTAGACGTTTGAGGCATCACCGCATCAGAGATGGTACGTCTCTCTTTTGATTCGCTGTTAAATAGCCCGGCTCTCCGCCTCCGATTGCTCCATCTGACATCTCCATATCTTCTCTTCCTAGTTCCTACTCTTCGGTTGGCCTATTCTTCAAAGCTTCATTGGATCCAGGGATGAGAAGGGGGGCACGGGGAATGAGTGTTGCAGCCTTGCAGATTTGGGAAGCTACATCGACAATTCGACATCAAGCCATATGACCATATTCAGGTGCTTTTGTTCCCTGTATTGATTGTTTTTCTGTAATTATTTGGTGACATGTCTTCTAGAAAATGTTTATCAGTGAGAAAAGGAAGTGAAAAAACTAGAGAGATGAACTGGTTATGATCTCAGAAAAGTTCAATTGACAACTTTTTTTAGAACCAGTAGTTCTTCGAAGAACTTAAAGTGTTCGGAAGTATATTTGGCTTCTTACTTGGCTCAAAAGACTTGAAGTTATTGAATGATATTAAATTACGCAAATGTTGTGCTAAATTTGTAGAAATGTTTTCGGACAATTATGCTAAATTAGATGATCTCTTCTTGAAATTACGAGCACGGCAAATGACTTTACCAGAATCTGATGTGCCATTGCGTGCTATGGAGATTTTCGAGTTTGTTAGAGACATCGACAAGGTTTTCATACTTAGAAGAGCGAGATGATGGTCTCTTTGTGGCACTTAGAAGATCGATCTTTTGTAGAACTATAATCTTTTCCATACTATTATGATGTAGTTCTTTGGACCGTTACAAATAAATAATTTGTGGCATGTATTTTTTAGTTCAAAGACCATCATATGCTATGTACTGAATTGCTTTAAAATTACAATATATTCTGAATTTTTATTTGTCCACAAGTGCCCCATTTTATCGTCTTGCCCCATGCCCCGAATATGTATGGACCGACCCTGGTGAGACAGGGCTTCCCCACACTGCCATCCATTGTACTGACCGCTGTTGCATGGAGCCCACGACCGCGTACGTACGTCCTCCATTTTGTCTCTCTCTCTGACTACCCCTCCTCCCATTAATCTATCAATAACTCACATAGGCGTTTGAATTTATAGGAACGGACATGTTATCTTGCAAGTACATATGTATACCATTTTTTGGCTTAAGAAGCATGGACTATATTTAGATCCCTTTGTTGCCTGCTAGATGGTTTTGTGTAAACCAAAAAGTCACCAAATATTTTCCAGCTATCTCTTGAGTGATTTTGCTTGTTAGTAATGTTTACACTACCTAAATCCTAAGCTAGGGTTTATCAGTAATTAGATATACTTAGGTAAGTAGAACTGTAGAAGTCTAATAATAAAGGTTCATGTACATCACAACCTCTGTTCGCTTGATTACATGATCACATTTTTTGTTGGGATTCTTTTCTTATTTTCCTCCCCTGAACCAGGACATCACAACCTCCGTTCGCTTGATTAAGTGGCTTTGATCAGTTGGTGTAAATACTAAGGTTTTTTATGAAGAGCAAATCATAAAGTCATATATTGTAGATTTGTAGACTAAAATAGCCGTTCATCCTCACTATTTGATTTTGGATGTCCCTCTTAATGTTTCTCCAGCTGACTACAAAGTTGTTGTTTTAGTTGCTGCCGCATATTTTTATTTTGTTGAATGTGGGAGAGAAAGTTGTACATTTCGGTTATCATATGATTAGAAATATACCTTGCTCCCTATCTTTTTGGATATGCACTTCTGTTAGTTATGTGAGCTATGGTTGTCCTGTTACATGTACTTCTTGGGGCAGTAGCACTACTCATCTGCATGTACAATGTTTATTTATATACAAGACAAAATGACTGCAGACTTGGTTTATATTAGGTCTCCTTTCCAAATATGGTTCTGATTTTTTTTCTTTGATGCCAGGTGCCACATTGTGCAGAACAAGGAGAGATTGTTGAGGCGGAGCCGTGACGATTGTGGAGGTCATGATCATTAGTTCATCGCCATGAAGCAGAAGAAGTCGGTATAGCTTTGCCATGGCGAGGTTCTCACCTGCCTTGCCAGTACTTATTTTTATATGCTCGGGCTTAAAATTGGTTTTGTGGCATCATGGATAAGGCAAATATGACAACTGTCTCTACTGTTCTATTTTTTTGGGCAATTTCTTTTCCACTGGCCCATTATAACCTCTGTTAGATAATTTGCAACATGCTCACATGGTAAGGGTGTCCTAAACTGACGATTCATGTTTCTTGTGGAAAGCCACCTATCTATTTTTCATGTAGGATTTTGGCTTAAAACTGGTTTTGTGGCATCATGAATTTCATTATGTTCTGGAAGTCAAGGTTCTGGTCGATTGATTTATGT
This sequence comes from Triticum aestivum, assembly GCF_018294505.1. NCBI lineage: Eukaryota > Viridiplantae > Streptophyta > Magnoliopsida > Poales > Poaceae > Triticum > Triticum aestivum. The sequence continues at coordinate 637,262,250 of NC_057799.1, read as the reverse complement.
CTTGAATTTCCTTATGTTTTCCTTTGTGGTCATCTGTCCTGTGAGTTATTGTACATGCACCTCCATTCTTATGCTGAAGACAAAATTTGTGAATGATTCTATAGGAGTTTGGAGTACTATGAGCATTTCTGAAGGTTCACACCATGGCGACTGCTGGAGCAAGCATTCACCTCAATGCAGGGGACATCTGGTTGATAACAATCTTCTCCCGTTTAGTTATCCTTTGCTGCTCCATTTTAAATCTCCTCCTGCTTAAAAGTTTTTTGTTCCTTTCTTCTTGCTGAGTACTTCATGGCCTGGTTGTGTTTGACCCCTTCGTGGTGCTGACTGGTGTGCCACCCCGGTGAGATCCAACATGAAGAATAGGAAGTAGAGAGGGAGGTGGGGAGAACTTGTGTAAAGATGATTAGGAGGTCATGGATTTGTGTACCTAGCTACCATACCTAATATTGTGTCTGCTACACATATTTATTTTTATGGTTTGCTTCCTAGTGTTCTAAGATTTCCTGCCAGCAATACCTCCATCAAACCTAGGAAGACAATTGTTTAGTAATGTATTGCCTTTTGTGCCATGCTTGTGAATATGCTTTTTTGGGTCGCAAAATTTTATTTGTTTCCATCCTAGGTTCACTTCCATCTCTTTAGAATTGTATCAACAGTTCTTTCGGACAACGCCTCGACGAGCAAGATCTTACAGAGCTATCCAATACACTACTTTCACCGTATGTCATAGAAGAACTATATATATATATCGGTTCTCTTAGGCTACTTTGAGGACTTGCTTTTGGTATATCATGTGACATTTTCTATGACATGCTCAAAGTGATGTAATTAACGAAACCATTATTGTTATTAGTGGTTAGTTCCTCCTATATCTTTCTTTGAAAAATTCAAATGATGGAATCAGTGGTCTATATTTCCTTCAGTCTCTCGAATATATATTGCATAACCAGTAGTGGACTGGTGGGTGATGCCATCGTGTAACAACTTGAATCGAATATGAATAGTGTTCTATCAAGTTGGATATAATGTCACTGCATTGTAAATAAGTTATTGTATGCTGCAATTCTTCTTTGTTTTTGGTATACTGTTGTAAACCTGCACACTTTTCCCTTTCATCATGTCAATCTATCAAATTTGAAGTGTGACCTACTGTGTTGGATGGTTGCCGGGTTGCGTATGACCACACCCCGCAGGGGTGCGGGGTGCGACAAGCCGCACTTTCCATCTAGTCTAGTACTACTGCTTGCGCACGTCCGACCTCCGACGGTACGTGGTTTGAGAGCAACGACTTGACTGAGCATATATCTCGGCCGATCGATATCTCACCGCCGGGCGGTGTCATCTACTCCCTCGGTCCCATATTAATTATCGCTGAAATGGACGTACTATCTAACTCAGTGCTAGCTAGACACACGTGGCACATAAGAAACTTTCGAAGCCATCCGACTCATTTGGTCCCTTTTTGTAGTCAGGCCGGAACGCACGTGTTTGTATACCCCATCCAAATTACCAAAACACATGTACCTGTTTTTTTTTTAAGGTTCCAATTTTCTCATTCAAATTTGTTTCAATCACTTTGTGTCAGTTTCAACCACTTTAAATTTTTTGAAGTCTCAGCCACCACGCATGTGAAGTTCCAACCTTGTTATGAACCTGAGTGGCTAATGTGATAATTTATCTCCTAACACCGTGTTTCAGGCCATAACTGAACACATCCAAATACACTTTGAAAGTTACTCAGAAGTTAGCATACTGTAGAGTTGGTCGGTCGATGGTTGGTATCTTGAGTTGTACCTAGTCGTGGCAAGCTAAAAGTTTGGTGACAGACGAGAATTCAGAAATCAGTCTAGAATCATACTCCCTCCGTCTCATAATAAAATAGTGTTTTTAGACACCAGTGATCAGCTCTGCTCTCCCTTTCAATTCCATTCAGTCCTTTCTACGTGTTCACATAAAATCCGTGCGCAGTTCTCAGATACTAGAAACAATTTCTGAAAATAACAATTTGCCCTCCGTTCCGTAATTATTGGCTGAAACCACGATAATAGTTATGGAACAGAGGGAGTACAGTATACATTTACCACATAGTGACAGACATTCAGCACCGGGTTGTTTTTTGTTCTGCTCTGCTCCGTTGGTCTCCTCTGTTTTTAGCACTGCTCTGCTCCGCTCCGCTCCGCTCCGTGGTACTCAGGGTCGTTGTTGTTTGGTTTCCTGGCATGGTTGAGTGGCTCGTCCTATCTGTTGTGAGACTGCATCATCAGTTCCCAATCAAATTTCCCTGGAGAAATCAAATTACCTCTGATGATTATGAAAGATAGCATCCTCACAACAAATAATTCTTCCTTTGAGAAACCGCAATGGAGATACGCATTGTCCTTGAGCTTCCGACTCGACGATGCCAAAATCTTATTATCACCACATGTATCGACATCACTACCAAACCAGTACTTCAGAGTTCAGAGTACAACAAGCAGCAGCAGCAACTAATAATTAGAGAAAAATTTGCGCAGGAATGACACCTGCCAAACACCATACTACAGGTAATAAAAGAGCTCTATATAACGGAGTCCTCTCCCTCCTAATTTACCAGCGCGGATCGGATCTATGCAACAAACTGCAATACTGACGGTACGGTGAGAAGACCAGAGAGGAACAAGGGACCCAGGTTTCGCCACGGCAGCAAGGACCAGGGCGGCGCTCGGGTCACCGTGCCGATCACTTGACGGTGCAGATCTTGATGACGGAGGCCATGCCGATACGGTGCAGGACGACGACGGCGTCGCCGGCCTTGCAAAGCTGCTTCTTCACGGCCGACTTGAGCGCGGCCTGGAGGATCTCCTCCGTCGACTCCGAGTCGGTGGCCTTGGCGGAGCCCTCAGCGAGAAGCGGGATCAGGCCTCTGTAGATCAGGCTGTGCCTGGCGGGGCCCTCAGAGCTGACGGTCCAGTCGAACGAGTCGGTCGTCAGCACAGGGACGACCACGGACAGGATCGGGACCCTGGGGCGGTACTTGGCGACCAGCTTCGCCGTGGTGCCGCCACGGGTCAGGACGACGATCAGAGTAGCCCTGGCCTTGTTGGCGGTCCGCACGGCGGAGGACGCGAGGGACTCCAGCGGGCTCATCGGGAGGGGCGCAGCCTTGATCATCTCCTTGAAGACGGCGTCGTTATCCAGGGAAGACTCTGCCTCAACGCAGATGCGCGCCATGATCTTCACAGCCACCTCAGGGTATGCTCCAGCAGCGCTTTCGCCACTGAGCATGACGCAATCAGTTCCATCGAGCACAGCATTTGCAACATCAGTAGCCTCAGCGCGGGTTGGCCTGGGGGACTTGATCATGGACTCGAGCATCTGTGTCGCTGTGACCACAGGCTTCCCAGCAAGGTTGCACTTGTAGATCATCATTTTCTGTGCAAGGAATATCTTCTCGACTGGAATCTCCATTCCAAGATCACCTCTAGCAACCATAAAGGCATCGGTTTCCCTCAGAATGTCATCAAAGTTTACAATGCCCTCTTGGTTTTCAACCTACAGATTCAAGAAAGAAGTCAGATACATAACGCCATAGCGAACATGGTCACAGGCATATACACGGTAGATTTTGTCAACATGGCAGTCAAACAAAGCTTAGTAATCTGAACAATTTCACAAGTACAAGGAAAAAACATTATCAGGGGAGATGCAGGAAAAGAAGAGCCAAAACTCGCTCATCTAACTGCACAAGGTTTAACCAGATGTGCTCATTAAGGAAAGCACAAAGAAGAGAACAATTTGTGTATTTTTGCCTAATGTTTTTACAAACAGGAGCAGATGTGAAACAGGCCACAGGGAAGAGCCAAATAGTTCATGGGTTCCAGAATTGAGAATTCCAGCTCAATGTAAGAAAGAAACATCATCTATGGTTGCCTTGGTACTTAACTAAAAAAGAGGCAAAATTTGCTCAGCTAATTGTCCAAGGTTTAACCAAGCATGTCGTTAAGGAAAGCACAAATAAGATAATCACTTGTGTATTTTTTGCCTAATAGTCCCTCTGTAAAGAAATATAAGAGCGTTTAGATCATTAGAGAATATAAGAACGTTTAGATCACTACTCTAGTGATCTAAACGCTCTTATATTTCTTTACGGAGGGAGTACATCATAGATAAGACTACAATGGTTTTTACAAACAGGAGCACATGTGAAACAGGTCACAGGGAAAGAGCTAAGGAGTTCATCCAGTGTGTATTAAGTATTAACAAAAAGCTTGACTGCAAAACAGTTAGGCAGTTCAACCTCAATGTAAGAAAGAAACATCATCTATGGTTGCTCTGGTACTTAACTAACATGAAGAAACATTTCATCATCACAGAGAATATCAAAGAGTTCAGCAAGGACAGGAAAAATAAACACTAAGAAAACAGATAAATAACTGAGAGTAATAAAATACAAACCTTTGACATTAACTTGATGCGCTTTGCATGCTGTCCAAGAAGCTGTCTGACGGTCACCAAATCTGATCCTTTGCGGACAAATGACAAAGCAATCATGTCAATGTCATTAGGCACACCCCATCCCAAAATGTCCTCCTTATCCTTCTCCGTCAGGGTAGGAAGGTCCACGACAATTCCTGGCAGATTACAATTCTTCCTCTCTCCAAGCATTGCAGTGTTCTCACACCTACATCTGACAGTTCCAGCTGCTGGGTCGCAAGACAGAACAGCCAAGGAGATGGTACCATCAGCACATAGTATGACATGCCCAGGCTTCACATCCTGAGGAAGTTTCTTGTAACTCATGGAGATCGTGTTCGTGTCGCCCTTGATATCATAGTCGGTGGAAACAGTGATTTCTTGACCCTTTGTCAGTTTGATTGGTTTACCATCCTTCAAAAATCCAGTACGAATCTCAGGTCCCTGCAGTAATGAAGAAAATACTCAGTACAGATAATCATATAATGCCCTCAAATACCTACTAACAAGAACCCAATCAGAATGTAGGCTACAGATTACACATCATATGAAACGGTCTTCCCTTTTTTGCAAAAAAATATTATATGAAATGGTCACCAAAAAAAGCACTGCAATAACAGCAACTGATTGCAAGGACCAGTCGCATTGAGCTTACTGAAGTACTCCCTCCGCTCACTATTATAAGATGTTCTAACTTTTTTCTAAATCAGATGTATGTAGACACGTTTTAGTGTATTTCTTCACTCATTTCAGACCATATGTAGTCCATATTGACATATCCAAAAAAAATTAATAATAGTGAACGGAGGGAATATAAGAAATAAAACCATTAGATTTAAACATGTTATCTGTGAAGATAAGCACCACAAGATGAAGAACTAGTAATATAAATGAGATGAAACATTAAGCCATTATTGTGCACTCCCTCCGTCTCACAATATAAGATCGTTTTGTAAGCTGTTTTAGCTTACAAAATGATCTTATATTATGGGACGGAGGGAGTAATAAACAACTACTGGAGCAAGTTTTGTTACTACCAAATAAAACCTCTCTGTAAGTGTATCAATCGCTTCCTTCTATTTGTGTGCATGAACAAAAGCTCCTATGAGAGCCAGCAATATCGTAACACCAAGATCTGGAATAAGCAGCCGCTAAACCATCCTTAAAATATATTTACAAGTAATGCCTGGTCAGTTAAACACACAGTAAAACCACTAGTGAACAGAGTAACTGAACAACATGCAGACAATATGCAAAAGTTGTGTTAACCAACATGATGTGTATTATAAATACAGCAGGCCGTTCGGAGCCAAGTCTTACGCAACCGTCTCCAGCACTACGCAATCAGCTGCGCGGCGGCCGCTGATGACGGCGGCGGGATCTGTAGGCCGACGACAACACAACACAACACAGATGCCGCTAATGATGGCAGCAAGATCAACAGGGCCGACGACACCACAACGTGGATGCCGCCGCTTAGGCCACGCCATAGCGGGTCATGCTACATGCCATCCCATGATATATTGATTCCATTTCACCAGCATCGCAAATGTCCACCAGCCCAATCAATCCTAGATCCAACCTTCGACGACAAGGCAGAGCCCTGAGGCCAATCTAACGAACCACACATGTACGTAAATGTAGCCTAAAAAGTCAAAACCACCAAAGCCGTAGTCCTAATCCGACCATGCTGCTGACATGCGGCTGCCTCCGGATCACCCCAATCGAACTCCCGATCGACAGATCAGTAGATCGGAGGAGTCCAAACCTTCCACCCTCGAACCAAAACCAACAGAGGCCAGCCCACGAAACGGCCCGATCCGGCGAGCCAAGGTCGCACTAGCGGCGGGGCAGGGGAGGGGAGATCGAGACGGGGCCGGGGTCGGGGATGGTAGTACCTTGGTGTCGAGCATGACGGCGCAGAGGATGCCGGTGTTGTGCATGGCCTGGCGGAGGGCGTCGAGGGTCTCCTTGTGGTACTCGTGGGTGCCGTGGGAGAAGTTGAAGCGCGCGACGTTCATCCCGGCGCGGAGCAGCTTCTCGAGCATGGGCACGGAGCGGGAGGCCGGGCCGAGCGTGCACACCAGCTTGGTCCGCGGGGTGCGCGCGTCCGCCGCCGCGTCCCGCTCCATGTCCGCCAGCACCGCCGCCATGTCGATGTTCGCCATCTCGCTCGCGCGCCTCCGATCCGGGGGAGACGAGGGTGGGGTTGGGTTGGGGGTGTGGGGGGATGACGATGAGATTTGGATTTGGTCGCGGGCGGATGGATGGATGTTTTATAGGAATGGAAGGGGGGATTTGGGCGATTCGGTGGGCGAAGAGGCGGAGGGAGGGAGGAGGAAGACGGGATTGTGGTTGTGGACACGTGGTTTGGCCGCCGAGTGGAGAGGTGGACGCGGCCGCTCTCCGCCACCAGTGCTTCCTTCGCCCCGTTAGCCTCAGCTGTTTTCCACGTCTTCTTCTTGGGGAAGAAGTTGTACAACTTTTTTTCAAACTTCTAGAGTATATTACTTGTAGAGGAAAATTCTCTAGCATTTAAAATCGCCTTGGGGAAAAAGGAAAACAATGGATTTCTGATGGGAGGTGATTTTAGGAGAATGGAAAATAATTTTGAGTGCTTGTACCTTGATCATCCGGCTCCCGTGTCGTTTGCCCTCGGCGACCCGGGAGACACAGTCGCCACTGTCCTCTAGATCCCCCCCCCCCTTGTTGTTGTCGCCGCCGGCCTCTGCCGCGGCGTTGGCGGGCCCACACCAAAGGCTCGGGACGTTTGTTCATGCTCGATTTGTGCGCTCTTGGTAATCAGCTAGTGGATAGCCCCATCTCAGACCCGGCCAGATGTGAGTCGGGCCTCGATCTAGACAAGTGACGAGCGGTGGTTGTCGTCCTATGCTACTCGTACCTGCCTAGCGCTAGGAAACGCGTGTTCTTGGCTCGTTACGGCTTTAGAGCGACCTGCATGTTGTGTGTCGCTCGGATCCGGTGCGGAAGCGGCTTCAGCGGCTTGCGCTGGAACCGCGTTGCATTGACCGGTATGAAGTCTGTGGTTGGGAGTGACGGTGGCAGGATGGTGGTGACTGGTCCTAACTCTTCCTACTTCTGGTGCAGGTTCCTGAGGCGTGCTCGTTGGTACCGTCATTCGACCGGTTCCATAGAAGAGCCTGATGCTCTCATCTATAGTCGGGTTACTGAGTCCGTGAGCCTCTTTGGATCGCCTGATTCCCTTTTGACACCCTCCCCCCACTTTGAGAGGTTTTGTCGGGTGGCAACCAAATGGCCAAGCTCGTAGTGCTCTATTACCTCGATTGCTCAAATGAAGATGAAAGTTGAGGTCCTCCTTCGTGTCGGTTGTAATGTTGAGATTTTGTGTTAGAATGGTAGCGATACTCTACTCTTCATACCCTAGTAGCTCCATTGTTTTTCCCATTGTGTGTTGTTTTTTCTTTTTCTTGCTTTTCCTTGTAATTTCATGGGTCTGCCGGCTCCTTTCTTAATGAATGAAATGTAGTGTTGCTACATTTCATCCAAAAAACTTGCATCTCAGTTACGGCCTGAGTTGAATATATTTTGGTTTTCGGTCGGCGGAACCTAGGGGAGGTAACCCTCGGATGTTTTTCGGTCTACATTAACGACTTCCCCACCGTTCCTTTCATAAGATCCCGGATTTCAGCAAGTTTGCTCCGCTAAGACAGGCCTAGATGCAGCAACGAGCTTTGCTTGGTACCCTCAAGGATTTAAAGTTGTATTTCAATTTATGTAAAGGAGTATATGACATTGTGTGTTTGGTTGGGGGGTAATTAGAGTTAGGGAATAGGAATTAAAGGGGTATGAGACTTCAGGGGGATTGGAAATTTAAAAAAAGAATAGGCATGGGGCTTGAGACTCCAACTCCCATTGTTTTATTATTAACAGAGGTTGGGGTGAAAGTTGGGAGAGGATTGTTTTAGTGAGTCAATCTTAACCCTTCATCATAACTGTCTAGTCCCTTGTCAATTCCCGTGAACCAAACAAGGAATACAAATTCTCCTCAAATTCTCACGCATAATCGCTATCATGCGTCAAACAGGGAATTGGGAATAAAACAACTCGCCCCATGTGCTACACTAAACTCCCACTCCCATTCTCAAATGTTGCCAAACGCGTTCTTGGTATTTGAAACAATACCATTACAGCTACTATATTATCAAAAACAATAGTAACGAAAACCGAATTAACAAGCGCCGTTGGCGAAGACGGTGATGGCACTACCACTTGGACTGCGAGCAGGAGCCCCCATCCCATGGAGCGCTGGTGGGGAAGCATGTGCCTGGCCGGGGGCACTAGCGGCGACGTTGCGCGGTGGGGTCCGCTCTAGATCTCGAGGACGGATCATTCGTCCCCATGCGATGGCATATGCCGTGCCGGTGGCGGTGGGCAAACCAAAACCAGCGAGCGGCGCGACGCACGTCAAAAACCGGGGACCCGCCCGAGCCGAAGCCGAGCCTCGGTACCACTTTCCACCGGTCGGGTCCGGTCCGTCCATGCGCCGGCCCCGCCCATCGTTCTGGACCCCTGCACCGGCCGCTCTGGCGTCCGACGGAGAGTGTGCTGTGCTGCACATCCATCCCTTGGGTCAACCAACCCATGCGCATGTCACTGCGGAAAGCGCAGGGAATAGTTCCCTTTATTTAATCGGGCGGAAGCAACCTTGCGATTCAATTTTGCCTTGCAATTTCTTTCTTTCTTTTCTAAAGAGAACAAGGTTCTTTCTTTGACCATCTCCATCCGTGTCACGGGCGGTAGAGTTTTACAACGGTCCTTGTCTTTCACAAAACCATGGAACAATATACTGTACTAGTGAGGTAGCGCCCGTCATACGAGAGATCCAACTCTTATTTTTCCAGGGAAACCGAGATCCAACACTTCTTTTAAGGGAGTATATATATCGTGTTTTAGAGTTTACTACAACGGTTGTTGTCTTATTTTTTCTTCTAATGACATAGTGCAACGCAGGTGTTCACGCATACAACACGTACACACAGTGCAACACAGACGTTCATATACACATACGCTCATCCCTATGAGCACATGCACACTCTATCCCTATGAGCACCTTCGAGTCACTAAGCCGTCGATCACGAAGTCAGACACATGTTCCTTCGTAGTCAACGGAAACGTCTCCTCTCTCGTCAAAAATCTGAAATAAATCCAAGAAAATGAAAACACCGATGTCAAGTCTAGGACTTAACCTTGATGGGTTGGATTCGAAGGCAAGACGGGTAGCCCTTTACTACTATGGGCGTCCAGGTCTCAACTGGACGATGTTCTCAAAAAACGGTTTGTCAAGTTTGTCGTCACAGATCGTATCATCGGGACAAAGTTCAACGCGTTTTAGCATTTCGTGGTGCTTGCCGCGTTGGTAATTAAAGGCGCAAGTGCAAGCGGTAATGGGACCATCTCGTCAAACATGATGATACATTTTCAACAAGTTCGACCGGGGTCCTGCGCATGTGGAACGGGTGAGATGATCGGCTGAACACGATGGGGTCGGATTGTTTCGGTGATGTTTATAGGCGCATTACATGGGCGTAAACAGCCGCGACATCATTCGGAAGTCAACGATCGATGGAGCTACACGGATTCTTCAAAGAAGTCCGTGAGTGCGCTTTCATATATAGCGGAGCAAGATTGCAAGTATGAGGAGATGATTGAGTAAACCAGACTAACTATCTAATGTTGTCTTGGTGTCGGGCAAGAAAAACCGGTGGCTTTTGGGTAACACATGCTAATGTTTTAATTATATGCTTATTTGGTGCGATTATGCGTATGTGCATGAGGCTTATGCAAGTGGTTGAAGATGTCCTTTGAGTGTGAATGGACCCTGTCTCAATGCATTCCTCATATAGTTTCTCATATAGCTTGCTTGCCTTCTTTGTTGTGGTTGGCTTTTCTATCACGGGCGCAACGGGTCAACGATAAGTATGATAAAAAGCATCCTTCATATAGCCACTGATACAAACACAATTCGATTGGTCTTCCTTTTGCTTCTGTTATGCTAAATGGGGTGTCCGGTCGTTCCACGACCTCTTGCCGTCGTGTTCTCTTGGACGGAGGGCGTGTTTTGGGATGTGAGCCCAGTCTTTGAACGATGTGGTCTGGCCAGACGACGCGTTCTGTCATGACCGTCCGTACTCATTGTTGAGGAAATCGTTAACTGGCAACTGCTCGGTTGGCTGGCGAGTAAAGGATTAATAGGCTAATCGACAATTTAATCATCCATTTGATCAATTAATCGGCTAATTTATCAGTTTATCGGTTATTCGGTGTCCCTACGAATAGGGATTAGTCCACAAGTTAAATGGTGAATCGAACGAATTCTTGAGCATGCCTGTACTTTGAGGGCGTATTTTGGGGTGTGAGCCCAGTCTTTGAACGATGTGGTATCGCCGGACGGTGCATTCTACCAAGTCTTCCGTACTTCGAGCATTGTGGTCTAGCTGGACTGCATGTGTTTGCCATGTTTGCCGGGACTTTTGACCGCAACGGCTACTCGGATGACGTCTTTTCCTATGTCCGCCCCACCTTTGACCCTTGCGGCCTGGCCGGATGGCGTGTACAGTATGTTGCATGTGCTCAATGATCACGTTGTTCCCTGGCCCATCAATCGTCTGGTTTCTTTCTGCTCATGTGGTTCCGGGAGGGGATGCCTGTGGTTCTGATGGTTCAGGTCATTTGTTACAGGGGGTGCGGTCAGGCTTCATGTGAACATGACTCATATATCGCTAAGAGAAAGACATGGGCAACGATCGCCATTTTTCGTTCATTGGTACATACGCGATAAGAACACAATCACTTGCAGGCAATTTCTGAAAAGCATCATTTAAATAGTTCACTTGAGTTCTCGGCTGCAGCCGGTAAGACCGCAGGAGCACGGCGGCCTCGTCCCGGAGCGTACGAAGCTTGAGGCTCAACAAAGGTTGTGCTGCCTGCTTGCGCGCAGGACGGTGGAGGCCAGAAGCTCAGCCTCGGCAGACAACGACGGACTGGAAGTAGCACGAGAGAGCAGTACGGAGCGGGACTGCAGTGCGAGGGTGGCTAGAAGCGTGGCTAGGATCGAGCACGAGCACGACAAACGGCGGAGGACATTTGCGCTCCAAGGCAACTCGGCTGTTGCGTCTGCTCGTCTGGGTGCGTCCGTGTTAGATCAGTGCATCGTGCGTGCGTGCAAGATGTTCGAAAATTGAAAGGGCATTGTGAGTGTGAGATGGGCTAAACCTAGGCCGAAATTGAAATCTGTATAGGTAATAAGCCTTGTAAAAACACCACGCGCCGAGCCTGGCCCTGGGGTGTCCGAGGCTAGCTCCACCCTGCTCAAATGTATGTGGATATGTTCAGACGTGTCCACCAACAGCCGACCACACGGAGGTATACCTGGCCATCCCTTGGGCCAGGCGTCGGGCCTAAAAATCAGGCCCAAGCCCGGTTCGCCAGTGTAAAAGCCCGTTGGGCCTCGGGCCGGGCCTCTTCGTTAAAGCGCTAATATGGCGGGCCCGGGCTTCGGGCTCAAAATCTTGGCCCGAGCCCAGCCCGTGGACAAGGTCGGGCTTTTTCGGGCCGGGCTGCCCATGGCCAGGTCTACATAGAGGCCCCTAATTTTTGAACTGTGGGTCTGAGTGACAATGGGTCAATCGGATCAAGAGGAGAGAGACATAAGTTGGAAGATGTGATCTGACTAAGAGTGGCCCTCATGGAGCATCAACTCCCATATTTGGCCCCTAGATTTGCAGCCAGAGCGTGGAGGGTTTCAGACGTCTGATACACACCATGTAAACAAATGAGGTATAGCGTTGGAGTCCTAAAAGTGTCTGGTCCGTCCAATTTGAACATGCAAGTGTAAAAATAAGCATGTACGTTTGAGGAAAAATTTATTTGACACATTAAAAGTCGATTTTGTTTTTCGAGAATCCATTAAAAGTCAATGTGTCGGCGTATCGCAAAAACAAAGCGAAGTGAATGCTCTGATGGGCCAGTCCCATTTTAGCAAAGTTACGTAGTAAAGCGTCCATATTTTGCAAGCATTTCCCTTTTAAGTTTTCTTTACCGGTTTTTGGAAGTAGTCCATCCATGCGCCCGCCAGCCCCTCGTTCTGGACCCCTGCACCGGCCGCTTCGCCCCGCCTTGGCGACGGCCATCTGACGGAGAGTGTGCTGCACAATTACAACGACGACATATCCCCGGTGCTGCGTGTTGCTGTTTCTGTGGTCGTCTGGAGAGTGTGGAGCATGCATTTCTATTCTGTCCGCATGCAAGAGCCGTATGGGATGCGATCAAGGAGTGGGCACATATCCAACTATGTCGTTCTACTTTCAGAAATATTAAGCAGTGGCTATTTGAATTTCTTGACAGATCTTCAGACAAGGAAATCACAACACTGGCTCTGTCCTTTTGGTATATTTGGGAAGCATGTAATGACGCGCGACACTCACCGGAAATTCCAAATTCTCATCATACGATGAAGAAAATCCGTGCTTACACTAACTTGATATTGCAGCACCTTTTCAATCATGTACCTGTGATCAGGCGTGAGTCTTCCTCATCCAACACTATGTGGACTCCGCCGCCGCCAGGTGTGATTGTCATCAATTCAGATGCTGTAATTTTTTCAGAGATTAATATGTCAGCGGCTGGTGTGGTGGCCCTGAACCATGAAGGAGCATGTACTGAACCTATCCATGGGGCATTGGAGCTTGAACTTGCGGAGGCTTTGGCTTTACGAAGAGCTGTGTATCTGGACCGAGAAGAACAATTCTCCAAAGTGATATTTGCCTCAGATTGCCAGTCACTTGTTATTAGGATTAATCCAAGTATCTCTGGCCGTTCCTCCATTGGTACTGTGGCCAATGATATAAAGTTTGCTTCAAGGAGCATTGTGTCTGTGGTGTTCAAGCATGTTCGTCGGCAAGTGAATATAGCCGCTCATCTGTTAGCTAAGTCTTGTAAAAATTTGTCTAGTGTTGTTGTTTTCCATTCTACTCCGGAGTGTATCCGGGAGACTCTTTGTAACTTTGTCTAAGTGTTTAATAAAGCTGACGTTCTATAAAAAAAAAAGAGTGTGCTACACATCCCTGGGTCGGGTCAACCAGCCCATGCGCATGTCACTGCGGAAAGCGCAGGGAATGGTTAAGTTTAATCGGGCGGAAGGAACCTTGCGATTCAATTTTGCCTCCCAATTTCTAAGGAGAATAAAAGGTTCTGTCTTTGACTATCTCCATCCGTGTCACGGGCAGTGGAGTTTCACCACGGTCCTTGTCTTTCAGAAAACCATGGAACAATATACTAGTGTGGTAGCGCCCGCCATACGAGAGATCCAACACTTTTTTGAAGGGAAACCGATCGATACGAGAGATCGAACACTGCTGTGCGTTAAGAGTTTATTTACAACAGTCGTTGTCCTTGAGAGGAACACACACTGGTATGTGGGAGGGAATTTGTGGCACGCAGAGGTGTGGGATATCGATCCCATTTTATTTATTTTTGGTTTTTGATTTGCATTTTTTATATCTTTCGAATCAAGAGTTTACATTTTTTTTGCATATTCGTGCTTTTTGTGATGATGACTTTCAAATAAGATACATCATATTTGATGAGTTTGTTCAAATACATCATATTTGATGAGTTTCAAATGCATCAATAAATTGGGCATCAAGCAACTCATGAGCAATTGAAAAAAGTCTGAATAAGTATATGTGGGCGGTTAAAGGGGACAACAAAGTTGGAGTGTAATATTTGAAATAGAACTATTGTTGCATTTGAACATTTTTTAGCTAAATGAAACTATATATGCGGCTATTTGAGTATGCGCAGTTTAATAAAAATTAGGGATGGATGTATGCGGATAGCTTTGGATGATCGAGTCCTGCATCCAAGTCTACGGGTTAGCCCCCCTGTCCGCGGACGAATGCGGTGTTCAGTTTGCGGATCAGCAGTTACTTTGTTAACGCATGTCCAACGTTAATCTTCAAATGTCCGTACATATGTTCGGACATCCCGTAGACAGCCAGCTGGGCGGAGGCCCTCCAACGATATCTCTAATTTTTGAGCTGTGGGTTATGGACCTGTCTGAGTGACGGGTCACCCAAACCGAGAGGAGAAAGAGAGGAGTGGGAAGATGTTTTTTTTTTGAACGTCGGCCCTTTATTGACTAAATAACAAAGTCATACAAAGCCTCGTGGATACACTCTAGAGCAGAATTGAAAACACAAAGACCAAAAGAGTTAAAACAAGACCTAGCTAAAACATGAGCCAACACATTAAATTGCCGACGAACATGCACAAACGAAACTTCGTGGGCTTTGGATTTCAGCCTTTGCACCAAAGAGAGGCAATCAGTGGCAAATATCACATGGAAAAGGTGTTCCTCACGCGCCATGTCAACTGTTCTGCGAAGAGCCAAAGCTTCGGCCATCTCGGGTGTGAGAGAACCAGACAACACTTCAGTACACTCCTTGATGCATTGACCCATATGGTCCAGAGCTACTACACCAGCCCAGACTTGTTGAAGTTATGAAATAAAGCCGCATCAGAAGAAAAAACATAACCGTACCTGGAGGCGGTGGAGACCAATTAGAGCTAGAAGCAATGGTCTCACATCTATTCACAGGAACAGGTTTGTAAATATGCTCGAATATCATGTCAACATAACCATGAATTTTGCTTGCAGTACTTCGCGGAGTAGGAACTTCAGGAATGTTTCGAGCCGAATTTCGAGCATCCCAGATGTGCCAAATGGATACAGCCATCACAGTTGCCTCACGATCTGTGCATCGAGACAAGAAAATCAAAAAGCCACTGTTTTGGAGACCTGAAATCACGACGGCACAGCTGGACATGAAAGAAATTCTTCACTTCATCCCACACATTTCTTGCATAATGGCAGAAGAGCAAGGCATGCTCGATACTCTCTAGTCGGCCGCAGAAAGCACATGCAGCAGGAGCAGGAACATTGCGTCTACAAAGCTGTTCCCCGGAAGGAGTGGGAAGATGTGATATGACTAAGGCCCCGTTTGGAAGTCCGCTGGCTTCCCAAGCTAGCCAGCTTCCAGAGAAGCCAGCGCTAGCCAGCTTCCCACGGGAGCCAGGGTCGTTCGGCAGCGCGTAGTGGAGAAAACGTTTCGGCTGTGGTCAGGCCCACCAAGCTGGGCTTTGAGCGAAGAGGAAAAACGTTTCGTCCGGTACTCCGGGATGGCATTGAGATGTAATTACAAGGAACTTCTACTTCTCCTTTTAGCGAAGCTGGGCTTCGGCTGCTCCTCAAAATTGCACTGCGGCCTCTTTTTCTCCGCGAAGCCCACTTCTCGGAGCAGAAGGGTTCGGCTGGCTTCACGTATCCATTCTAGGAAGCTGGCTCCTGGAGATCTCCCGAACGGGCCCTAAGAGTGGGCTAGGCGGACCATCATGATTCCCATATTCCGCCCCTCGATTTGGAGCCAGAGTTGAGCAGATTTCCGATCCGGACCATAAACAAATGAGATATAGCGTTGGAGTCCTGAAAGTATCTGGATCGCCCAATCTAATCATTTTTTAGAAATGGAGGATGACCCCCGGCCTCTGCATCTGGGAAATGCATACGGCCACTTTATTGATTATTCTCGAGGACCTTACAAAGTATTACAAACAATAAACCTGAATCCACCATCTTGGCAACATATGCCGCTACTCCTATCCATATGATGAAGGGATGCTAGTTGGGCCACTACCCAAACCACTCACCTAAACCTAACATCAAAAGCCGGAAGCCCCAGCCGAGCCACATACCGGGTCTGGGGCACAATCCGGTCAGACGCACTCGTGTGTCGTCGCATCCATCTTCCACAGGTCCGTCTTCAGATTATATTGAGGCTTCTACCTTGTCTGGCCACTCTGCCATCGACGTCATCATGACGCCAGACAGCTACCTCCTCCTGCGCGAGTCCATCTCCGCACATCGGACGCCGAGCCTCCACAGCGCCATGCCGCCGATCGCCGCCGTCATCAATGTGTGAGATGAAGTACCGCTCCACCACGGCAGGTACAAGGTAAGGAAGGGCGAGGTCCCCATCGAAGACACCGCCGGAAGAGGAGCACCGCAGCCACGAGACAGAAACACCTGCCCGGAGCTGCGACGCAGTAGATCAAATGGGCCACCACCAGGAACCAGACAAGCTCGCCATGCACGCCCAACATCCCCTTGCCCAAGTCGGCGCCTTCAAGAAGGTGACGACGCTGTGGCGCCGCCACCGCTTAGCCACCGGGGCTAGGGTTTTCACCCGGGCGCAGGGGAGGGGGGAGGCAGGGGAAGTTGAGCCTCGGCGCCGCCGCCGGAGGAGCGCCGTCCGCACCAGCGAGGCCGCGGCCTCAGATCCGGGCCCTCACCACCGAAAGGGAGCGGCCAGAGGCCTCGCCGCCGCCCTCACAAGCAGCCGCGCGGGGGCCCCGGCGACCGCCTCCGGCAGCGGTGAGGAGGAGGGGAAGGGAGAGGTCGCGGCGCGAGGGAACCCTAGGTCGCCCCCGAGTCTCCCAATCTAAACATATAGGTGTAGAATTAACATCTACGTTGGAGGCGAGTTTTATCTGACACATTCAGCGTCAAAATGCCGGCATTTCACATAAACGAAGCAAAGTGAATGCTCTGGTGGGCCGGCCCACTTTAGCAAGGGCGCATGCAGCTAATAATATCTTTTGTCTGAGAAAAAGTTAATCATTTTTCAGGTTTTGCAACATTCCTCTTTTAAGTTTGTTTTATCAATTTTAGGAAGGAGAAGGCTCCTTCTGGTTTTATTTCATTTTTTTCTTTTTTTCTTTACTCAGCTTTTGGGCTTCTATTTTTTTATTCTAACAATATACAATAATGTTCGACTTTTAAAAATTTCAGAAAATTGAAAAAGTTCAGAATAAAAAAAATGGGTCTAAAGAAATTTTTAAAAGTTTAAACGTATTTATACAAAATTGTTCAATTTTTTGGAAATTTGAAAAATGTTCGCCCTGAAATATGTTAGTAATTATTTTACCGAAATTTCAAAATAATAAAAAATATTTAAAAAAAGTTCTTCAAAGTTTTTTAAAAATGTTCCCAAATTTTTGAAAAACAAAAAAAATCACGTTTTTTCTATAGAAAACCATAGGAAAACCGAAAAAACTAAAGGAAAACAGGAAAAATGAAAGGGCCAGCAGCAGGGGCTAAACGCCCGTCTCGCTCTTTTATGGACTTGTTGTTCATCTTGTCTTGCCTAGGCCCGATCGTCGTCAACAGGAAGACATACATGACGGACTCATGCTTTCCTTCCTTCCTGAGGCTGTGCATGCAGCAAGTTGATTCATCGTTGGTGCATGCCTGACCGTGCCCAAGCATCCACTCACGACGACGCACGCACGCGCCTCGCGCTTGGCACCGGCGCGCGGGGAAGAAGGTAGTTGCGCCACGCCATGGTCGCCGCCCGCGCGCTCCACCCCGACGGCACCCTCCTCATCCATGGCTTAGCCGCAGCGCTATAAATACGACAACGTCTCGTAGCTCACACAGCCCAAGGTGCAAGCTGCGAGTGGTAGCACACGCACACGTACCAACAGTTCCAGCGACCGAAGCCGGCGAGACACCGAAGCGTCCGTGCAGCCAGCCAGCCATGTCTCGCTCCGGGGGCCTCGCGGTGCTGCTGCTCCTGGTGCTCGCCGCCAGGGCGGCCGCGGCGATCAAGCCATTGGAGGAGGAGCCGCAGGGCGGCAAGTGGACGGACCAGCTCACGGCGGAAGCGGCGATCAAGCCATCGGAGGAGCAGCCGCAGGACGGCAAGCGGGCGGACCAGCTCACGGCGGGAGCGGCGATCACGCCATCGGAGGAGCAGCCGCAGGACGGCAAGCGCCTCACGGCGAGAGCGGCGATCACGCCATCGGAGGAGCAGCCGCAGGACGCCAAGCGCCTCACGGCGAGAGCGGCAATCACGCCATCGGAGGAGCAGCCGCAGGGCGGCATGCGGGCGGGCCACCTCACGGCGGCCAAGGGCCTGCTGGGGGAGGAGCCCGCCGCGCGGCTGGCGTACGTCCGGACGGAGGAGAAGAAGGACAGCGAGGACGCGGCGACGATGCCGTTGGAGGGGATGAAGCCGGGCGGCGGCGTGGCGATCCAGCAGGGCGGCGACCCGGGCACGGTGCCGTCGGCGTCGTCGGGGAGCGGCGAGCACGCGAAGGAGGAGAGCGGCGAGCACGGCAAGGAGGGGAGCAGCAGCACCAGCAAGGAGGGGGAGAAGTCGGCCAAGAGCTGCCTGACCAAGGAGGAGTGCCACAAGAAGCGGCTGCTGTGCGGCAAGGGCTGCACCATGTCCGCCCACGCCAAGTGCGCCGCCAAGTGCTCCAAGTCCTGCATCGCCACCTGCTAGGCGCCTCCCGCCGCCGCCGGCGACGGTCTTGATCATCCATCTTTAGCTTGTTTTGGTGAAGGGAATAAGGGAAGGGGCACGCTGCAGCTAGCTGCATGTCTGCATGTGTGGTGTAGCGTGGCCTCTCGATATATCGTCTTCGTGTCGTCGCCGTTGGTGTAGTGTTTTGATGTGTCCCCGTGTTTGTTCGTGTGTGATTAGGGCTAATATTCGTTATGTCATTTCCATCTTTGTTTTGTTATATGTCCTTTCTGGTGAGAAATTTGGATGAAATTAAACTTGAATAAAAATTACCCCATGCATGCATGTTAACTTGTTTGCTCAATTATCAGAAACAGGATGAGTAGCCTTCAGTCTCTCGGGTCATAAGAAAAAGCAAAGCAGAGAGCGCATGATTTTGATCTCATGTGGATAAGCCAGATAGAGCTAATGTTAACCTATGATTTAATTATAACAACCTTTTTTAACAAGAAAACAATAAGCTAATTGAGAGATGTTCTACCAGAGTGAGACGACTGACCTAGGGTGTTTGGCAAACTGAACAAGCGGAAATGCAGCATATCAAATGGTGGAAATACATCACAAACATTCACCAATCAAGAGTCAATGTGTCGAAACTCAAAACTCTCGGCCTTAGTACATGGAGAATAGTTCTTTTTTTTGCGAGGACATGGAGAATAGTTCTTGTGTGCAATCCGGCCGTACAAACATGTTTTTGCGTGCTTGGTCCATGGACATGTTTTCTTAACGACTCCCTCCGTCCTGAATATAGGATTTTTTTTCACACTAGTGTAATGTTAAAAAAAGTCTTACATTATGGGTCGGAGGGAGTAGGTACGTGCCGGCGTTTTTAATGGGGCATATCTAAGTGATAAGTGTCACACGTGTGGCACGAAACAATCCAGCCCTAACGCATTTTTTATCATTGGATTTTTCGCACGAATCTTGAGGCACAGAAGTCACCATGTCAGCCACGTGACTCGTTCGGGTTGAAACCAACCCGACCAAATGCTGCCACTACTCTGTCTTACCTTCTTTCTCCCCCACTCACCCACCCCGACCGCCTCCTCTTATCCTCCTTCTCACTCACCACCACCAGCAGCCGTTGACGGAGGGTGCGGCTCGCTAGGGAGTGCGGCGAGGAGACCATGGGGCGGGTGGTGGGGGTGGACGCCGGCTCGGAGGTGGCGTGGCGGAGCACAGCGGGTGGAGGTAGCGCGGCGGAGCCCGGATTGGTGGATGCAGGGGCGCAGAGGAGCACGATGCCACGAGCTTCCAACGCGTGGGCAGTGGGGTGGACGTCGGCGCGGAGATGGAGGAAGCTCCTCACCGCCACCCTGCTCCCTGTCTGGCGCGGCGGCATGAGGTGGTTCCCATGGGTGCCAACGACCTCCTCTACTGCCCACCCCCTATGCCAAACTGGGACGCCGATCCGGCGAGATGAAGGAGGCTCCACACCGCCATCCCTGCT
Organism: Triticum aestivum; assembly: GCF_018294505.1. NCBI lineage: Eukaryota > Viridiplantae > Streptophyta > Magnoliopsida > Poales > Poaceae > Triticum > Triticum aestivum. The sequence continues at coordinate 637,241,937 of NC_057799.1, read as the reverse complement.
CCCTGGGCGATGCGGCGGCAAGAGGTGGTTTTGTGGGTGTCGTCGGCGAGGTCGGACGGATGTAGCAGCAACATCTGGTGCCGGTGGAGACCAATTTCATTGCGGTGCGGGGAGGATGAGGTGAAGAGGTGGACGCGTTGGACCAGGGGGTTTGCTTACGGGGGAGAAGTCGGCGGCCAAGAGCTGTCTGACCAAGGAAAAGTGCCTCTACGGTGTTTATGACAATAACTCCTGCCTCCGATACATCTTCTGGGCCGGGAAAGACAAGATAAATGGGGGACAGTGTCTAGTAGCTTGGATACCATCTGCCGCCCTTACTGCTATGGAGGATTGGGGGTGAAAAATCTCAAGTTGCAAGCTCTCACCCTCCGGGCCGGGTGCGCTGGAGTGGCTCAGATGAATGGACGACGAACGGCCGTGGCAGGGCCTGAAGTTTGTTTTTGACAGCGAGTCCAGGGAAGTACTCGTCAGTCTCGTCTCCATCTCGGTCGGTGACGGGAAGAAGACTCTGTTCTGGCACGATAGTTGGATCCATGCACGCACGGTGGTTGACATAGCCCCGACTATTGCTAGCCTTGTACCCACACGCATCCAGAAAGTGCGTACGGTGCAGCAGGTGACGATGACACGTACCTAGGGTAGGGTAATAGGTCTGACCTAGACACCCTCCCAAGGACACTATCCTACAGTCAAAGACATTCAAAGAACGGCAGCACCTACCGACTAAAATCACCTCAGAGTGCAATCCACTCGACCAACAATTCCACTCGGATAACCCAATTCCATTCGACCAGGATATACTCATTCGACCATATCAGAAATCACTCGGAGTACAGAAGATCTAAAGTCTCTCATGATGGCAACAGTCAGGCGTTCACTCCGTAATCTTAATGATCATTTATGCCTTTACTGCTGGCGTTACCAGTAACGCCCCACCTTTATGTATATTGAACCCCTTGTAACGTGGGCTGGCTGGGGTCCTGGCGCACTCTATATAAGCCACCCCCTCCACTGGCACAAGGGTTCGCACCCCCTGTAACTTCACGCATAATCCAATCGACCAAGCCTCCGGGCACCGAGACGTAGGGCTGTTACTTCCTGCGCGAAGGGCCTGAACTCGTAAACCTTGCGTGCACAACCTCATCGTAGCTAGGATCTTGCCTCTTCATACATACCCCCTATTCTACTGTCAGACATACTCCCACGACAGTTGGCGCCTACCGTGGGGCTGGTGTCTTAGCGACTTCCGGTGAGGTTGCAATTTTTCGGATTCCCATCATCATGGTTTCTGGCGGCAGTTTGGCTGAGGGCCACGAGATCGTCTCGGTGCACTCGTTTTCATTGCCGACGACTCCGCCTGGCTCCAGGAGGCCCCCCTCGACGTCGAGACGCTCCCCGTCCGCGGGGCAACACACTTTCGCGCGTGCGTCCGCGGCGTCCTTCTGCGGCAGCCGTCGACCCAGTATCGGTCGGCTCCCGTCGCATCTTTGCTCCCCGCTGCTCATCGCCGCAAGCGTTCCGGTCGTCGCGGCTTCAGCGATGGGTGAAGCATGCGGTGGCCCGTCAGTCGGCCACCCCTCAGGTCGCGGCAATCGAGCCTGACGAATCTCTTTACGGGTTGTTCGACCTGTCGAATGGCTCCGTCGAGACCCTGTCCGAGTGTGACACTAGTGACCCCGCGGCAGAAGTCCTGATGGTCGACACGCCGCGCAGCCCACCAGGTTTCCGCCGCAGCAGCGGCGGCGATGGTGGCGGCGATCCGTCGCATGTTCACGAGGAGTATCGTCCCGAAGCCCTTACGTCGCAGCAAAGGGAGGACCTGCATCGTCGCAACTTGGAGGCACTCCACACTCCCATCATTGGAGAAACCTCTGAGGCTCGGGCCTTGGAGGCTGCGCGCCTGGCCAGTCTGGCTGAGCGCACGCGGTTGGAGAACCTTCAACATTCACTCGACGAGCGCGCCCGTCAGCAGATCCCAGAATCCAGTCGGCGACGATGACAGTTATTTCCGTCTGAACCTCAGGTATATCGCACTTCGATTCAGAATCTTACAGCTGCGGCCCGTATAGCAGAGTCGATTCAGCCATCCCAATCAGAGGCTGGAAGAGGTTTGATGCAGATCCGGGCACTGCTTCGGGCAGCAGGAGAGCAAAACACAACCATTTCTCAGTCTCGCAACAGGATCCATAGCAGATCTGTGGTGGCTGACACAGTACAGTCGGCTCACAGCCCAAGATCGCCTCCGTGGCATGAGGGACGTGGGCATCACCAAGAACAACACTTGGGTCGAAACCATGAGCAGTATGATCATCGATTTGGCCGCGATGACCGTCGTCGAGCGCCTACGCCTCTTCCGAGGAGCGGATCATATGTGCCCCGACAATATGATGACAGGCGCCCACACAGCGGTGAGCGGAGGGTCCCAGTCGACCCAAGAGAGCCAGGGTTTGATGCGAGGTCAATCCTCATTCAAGGTCTGGTCGATAGGAACAGAGCACACAGAGAAGGACTCGATAGAGATCATCCGACTGGCAGTAGAGTTCATGTCTCCGGACCTGAGTGTTTCAGCAGAGCCATCAGAGTTGCTGAGATTCCTCCCAACTTCAGGTTGGCAACAGGAGTGAGCAAGTTTACCGGTGAATCAAAGCCTGACACTTGGCTGGAGGATTACCGAGTGGCCGTGCAGATCGGTGGCGGCAATGAAGAGGTTGCCATGAAACATCTTTCCCTGATGTTGGAGGGTTCGACCAGAGCTTGATTGAATCAATTGGCCCCTGTAGTATATTCAGTTGGGAAGAGTTGGCCCGAGTGTTTGTCAGAATGTTCGAGGGCACTTGCAAACGGCCCGCAGGGCTGGCTGAGTTACAACATTGTGTGCAGAAACCGAATGAAACTTTGAGGGATTACATCTAGAGGTGGACTACTTTGCATCACACAGTGGAAACTGTGTCTCAGCATCAAGCTGTTTGTGCCTTCAAGGAAGGTGTTTGGTACCGAGAGCTTAACCAGAAATTCGGTCGGACAGGAGATATGACTCTGACGCGAATGATGGAAATAGCCACTTGGTACGCTAACGGCGAAGAAGAAGACCGACTCCGCAGTGGCAAAAGTAAACCAGTCGCCCATGACAATGGAGGAGGGAATTCCAGTCGGAAGCAGAAACGTAAAGCCGAACCCGCAGATCCTGGGGAAACTACGGCCGTGACCCAAGGAAAATTCAAGGGAAAGCCTAAGGGGCCTTGGATCCCCAAGAAGGTAAAAGATCAAGCTGGAAATGATGTGCTAGATTTGCCGTGCCACATACACACCAAGAAGGATGAAGAGGGAAACTTGATTTATCCCAAACATACCACTCGACAGTGTCGACTCCTTATTCAGCAGTTCCGAGAGGGCCATCCCAGTGAAAAAGAGAAGGAATCTGATAAGGATGAGGACAAAGAGGAGGATGATGGTTTCCCCAATGTCAATTCCACCATAGTGATTTTTGCTGATGTCGAGAGCAAAAGTCGCCTGAAAGTCATCAACAGAGAAGTGAACATGGTTGCTCCGGCAACAACGACATATCTAAAGTGGTCACAAACTGCAATCACATTCGACCAGTCCGATCACCCAGCACGCGTTGCCACTCGAGGATGGCAAGCGTTGGTAGTCGACCCAGTTGTTGGAGACACTCGACTGACCAAGGTATTGATGGATGGTGGCAGTGGTCCGAATATTCTCTATGTTGAGACCCTCCGAGGGATGGTCATTCCGATGTCCAAGCTTAGTGAGAGAAACATGAGGTTCCACGGTGTCATCCCTGGAAAGAAAGCTGATTCACTCGGCCAGATCACTCTTGACGTGGTTTTCGGTGATTCAAAGAATTACCGTAAGGAAAAGTTGACATTTAAAGTTGTGGATTTTCAAAGTGCCTATCATGCTATTCTGGGCAGACCTGCATATGCTCGTTTCATGGCTCGACCATGTTACGTGTACCTTAAGCTGAAGATGCCTGGTCCCAGGGGCGTGATCACAGTTACTGGTAATCGGCAGAGAGCAGAAAGTGCCTCCAGAAGGGCTCAAAGATTGCTGATGAACAAATGGCAGCAGTAGAAATGCAAGAATACCAGAAGAATGCAGATCCGAGTGATTTGTTGCGAGCCAAGAAGCCTGCCTCAGAGTCTGCATTTCATTCGTCCGGTGAAACAAAGCCAATTCACATTCACCCAACCGACCCCAATGCTGCTCCGACTCATATCTCAACAACACTCGACAGCAAATAGGAAGAAGCGCTCATCTAGTTCCTCCGTGAGAACTGGGACATCTTCGCATGGAAGCCGTCTGACATGCCGGGTGTACCCAGGGGACTGGCTGAGCACCGTTTGCGAGTCGATCCAAAAGCAAAACCCGTTAAAGAGAATCTCCATTGGTCCGCCGTGGAGAAGAGAAAGGCAATCAGCGAGGAGGTGGCTCGGCTTCTGGCGGCTGAGTTCATCCATGAAATTTACCACTCCGAGTGGCTCGCCAATGTTGTCATGGTCCCCAAGAAGGACGATTCACTTCGTATGTGCATTGATTTCAAGCATATCAATCGGGCCTGCATTAACCAGATTGTCGACTCAACTGCGGGGCGTGAGCGTTTGTCTTTTCTGGATGCATATTCCGGATATCATCAGATCCGACGGTATGGACCCGGCAAAATAAAAATAGCTTTTATCACCCCATTCGGGTGCTTTTGCTATGTTACCATGCCCTTTGGTCTCAAGAATGCTGGTGCCACATTTATGCGCATGATTCAGAAGTGCTTGCTCACTCAAATCAGTCGGAATGTGGAAGCATATATCGATGACATCGTGGTCAAGTCACGTAAAGGTTCCGACCTACTGACTGACCTCGCTGAAACCTTTGCCAATTTGAGAAGATATGATATCAAGCTTAACCCGTCAAAGTGCACATTCGGAGTCCCAGGTGGAAAGTTGCTCGGTTTCCTCGTTTCCGAACGAGGGATCGACGCAAACCCAGAGAAAGTTGGAGCAATCCTCCGAATGAAAAGCCCTGTGCTTGTACACGACGTTCAGAAGCTTACTGGTTGTTTGGCTGCATTGAGCCGATTCATCTCTCGCCTCGGTGAAAAGGCACTGCCTCTTTACCGATTGATGAAAAAGTCTGACAAGTTCGAGTGGACTCTTGAAGCCGAAGCAGCGTTTGTAGAGCTCAAAGCCCAGCTTTCCACCCAGCCGGTGCTTGCTGCTCCAATCAGCAAGGAGCCTCTACTACTATGCATTGCAGCCACTGGACAAGTTGTCAGTACAGTGCTCACGGTCGAGCGGGAAGAAGAAGGTAAAGCCTACAAACTTCAACGCCCAGTGTATTATATTTCTGAAGTCTTGACTCCGTCCAAGCAGAGATATCCGCATTATCAGAAGCTTGTTTATGGAATTTACTTGACCACGAAGAAGGTTGCACACTATTTCTCAGATCACTCGGTTTCAGTCATTAGTGACGCTCCATTGTCAGAAATTTTGAACAACAGAGATGCAACTGGTCGAGTGGCAAAATGGGCGATTGAACTCCTTCCGTTGGATATCAAGTTTGAGGCAAAGAAAGCGATTAAGTCCCAAGCAATAGCAGATTTCCTGGCCGAGTGGATTGAACAGCAGCAACCGACTCGGATTCACTCGGAACATTGGACTATGTTCTTTGATGGATCCAAGATGTTGAATGGTTCTGGTGCTGGGGTAGTCCTGGTATCCCCACAAGGCAATAAGCTTAGTTATGTTCTCCAGATCCACTTTGATTCCTCCAACAATGAAGCTGAATATGAAGCACTTCTGTACGGGTTGCATATGGCCATTTCACTCGGCGTCCGTCGCCTAATGGTTTACGGCGACTCAGATTTGGTGGTCAATCAAGTGATGAAGGAGTGGGACATCAGGAGCCCAGCTATGACTGGCTATTGCAATGCAGTGAGAAAGTTGGAAAATAAGTTTGAAGGGTTAGAGCTCCACCACATACCCCGACTCAAGAATCAAGCAGCTGATGACCTGGCCAAGATAGGTTCCAAGCACGAGCCTATTGAAGGAAATATGCCCTAGAGGCAATAATAAAGTTATTATTTATTTCCTTATATCATGATAAATGTTTATTATTCATGCTAGAATTGTATTAACCGGAAACATAATACATGTGTGAATACATAGACAAACAGAGTATCACTAGTATGCCTCTACTTGACTAGCTCGTTGATCAAAGATGGTTATGTTTCCTAGCCATAGACATGAGTTGTTATTTGATTAACGGGATCACATCATTAGGAGAATGATGTGATTGACTTGACCCATTCCGTTAGCTTAGCACTCGATCGTTTAGTATGTTGCTATTGCTTTCTTCATGACTTATACATGTTCCTATGACTATGAGATTATGCAACTCCCGTTTACCGGAGGAACAATTTGTGTGCTACCAAACATCACAACGTAACTGGGTGATTATAAAGGTGCTCTACAGGTGTCTCCAAAGGTACTTGTTGGGTTGGCGTATTTCGAGATTAGGATTTGTCACTCCGATTGTCGGAGAGGTATCTCTGGGCCCACTCAGTAATACACATCACTATAAGCCTTGCAAGCATTGTGACTAATGACTTAGTTGCGGGATGATGTATTACGGAACGAGTAAAGAGACTTGCCGGTAACGAGATTGAACTAGGTATCGAGATACCGACGATCGAATCTCGGGCAAGTAACATACCGATGACAAAGGGAACAACGTATGTTGTTATGTGGTCTGACCGATAAAGATCTTCGTAGAATATGTGGGAACCAATATGAGCATCCAGGTTCCGCTATTGGTTATTGACCGGAGAGGTGTCTCGGTCATGTCTACATAGTTCTCGAACCCGTAGGGTCCGCACGCTTAACGTTACGATGACAATTTTATTATGAGTTTATGAGTTTTGATGTACCGAAGGAGTTCGGAGTCCCGGATGAGATCAGGGACATGACGAGGAGTCTCGAAATGGTCGAGACGTAAAGATCGATATATTGGACGACTATATTCGGACATCGGAAAGGTTCCGAGTGATTCGGGTATTTTTCGGAGTACCGGAGAGTTACGAGAATTCGTATTGGGCCTTAATGGGCCATACGGGAAAGGAGAGAAAGACCCCAAAGGGTGGCCGCACCCCTCCCCATGGACTAGTCCGAATTGGACTAGGGAGGGGGGCCGCCCCCTTCCTTCTTTCTCCTTCTCCCTTCCGTTTTCCTACTCCAACAAGGAAAGGAGGAGTCCTACTCCCGATGGGAGTAGGACTCCCCCCTTGGCGCGCCCTCCTCCTAGGCCGGCGGCCTCCCCCTTTCTCCTTTATATACGGGGGCAGGGGGGCACCCCATAGACACAACAATTGATCATTGATCTCTTAGCCGTGTGCGGTGCCCCCTCCACCATATTACACATCGATAATATCGTAGCGGTGCTTAGGCGAAGCCCTGCGTCGGTAGAACATCAACATTGTCACCACGCCGTCGTGCTGACGAAACTCTCCCTCAACACTCGGCTGGATCGGAGTTCGAGGGACGTCATCGAGCTGAACGTGTGCTGAACTCGGAGGTGCCGTGCGTTCGGTACTTGATCGGTCGGATCGTGAAGACGTACGACTACCAACCGCGTTGTGTTAACGCTTCCGCTATCGGTCTATGAGGGTACGTGGACAACACTCTCCCTTCTCGTTGCTATGCATCACCATGATCTTGCGTGTGCGTAGGAATTTTTTTGAAATTACTATGTTCCCCAAAAGTGGCATCCGAGCCTGGTTTTATGCGTTGATGTTATGCACGAGTAGAACACAAGTGAGTTGTGGGCGATATAAGTCATACTGCTTACCAGCATGTCATACTTTGGTTCGGCGGTATTGTGAGATGAAGCGGCCCGGACCGACATTATGCGTACGCTTATCCGAGACTGGTTTCACCGTTGCGAGCACTCGTTGCTTAAAGGTGACCGGCGGGTGTCTGTCTCTCTCACTTTAGTTGAACCGAGTGTGGCTACGCCCGGTCCTTGCGAAGGTTAAAACAACACCAACTTGACAAACTATCATTGTGGTTTTGATGCGTAGGTAAGAACGGTTCTTGCTAAGCCCGTAGCAGCCATGTAAAACTTGCAACAACAAAGTAGAGGACGTCTAACTTGTTTTTGCAGGGCATGTTGTGATGTGATATGGTCAAGATGTGATGCTATATTTTATTGTATGAGATGATCATGTTTTGTAACCGAGTTATCGGCAACTGGCAGGAGCCATATGGTTGTCGCTTTATTATATGCAATGCAATCGCCATGTAATTGTTTTACTTTATCACTAAGCGGTAGCGATAGTCGTAAAAGCAATAGTTGGCGAGACGACAACGATGCTACGATGGAGATCAAGGTGTCGCGCTGGTGACGATGGTGATCATGACGGTGCTTCGGAGATGGAGATCACAAGCACAAGATGATGATGGCCATATCATATCACTTATATTGATTGCATGTGATGTTTATCTTTTATGCATCTTATCTTGCTTTGATTGACGGTAGCATTATAAGATGATCTCTCACTAAAATTTCAAGATAAAAGTGTTCTCCCTGAGTATGCACCGTTGCGAAAGTTCTTCGTGCTGAGACACCACGTGATGATCGGGTGTGATAGGCTCTACGTTCAAATACAACGGGTGCAAAACAGTTGCACACGCGGAATACTCAGGTTAAACTTGACGAGCCTAGCATATGCAGATATGGCCTCGGAACACTGAGACCGAAAGGTCGAGTGTGAATCATATAGTAGATATGATCAACATAGTGATGTTCACCATTGAAAACTACTCCATTTCACGTGATGATCGGTTATGGTTTAGTTGATTTGGATCACGTAATCACTTAGATGATTAGAGAGATATCTATCTAAGTGGGAGTTCTTAAGTAATATGATTAATTAAACTTAAATTTATCATGAACTTAGTCCTGATAGTATTTTTGCAAATTATGTTGTAGATCAATAGCTCGCGTTGTTGCTTCCCTGTGTTTATTTTTGATATGTTCCTAGAGAAAATTATGTTGAAAGATGTTAGTAGCAAAGATGCGGATTGGATCCGTGATCTGAGGATTATCCTCATTGCTGCACAGAAGAATTATGTCCTTGATGCACCGCTAGGTGACAGACCTATTGCAGGAGCAGATGCAGACGTTATGAATGTTTGGCTAGCTCAGTATGATGACTACTTGATAGTTTAGTGCACCATGCTTAACGGCTTAGAATCGGGACTTCAAAGACGTTTTGAACGTCATGGACCATATGAGATGTTCCAGGAGTTGAAGTTAATATTTCAAGCAAATACCCGAGTTGAGAGATATGAAGTCTCCAACAAGTTCTATAGCCAAAAGATGGAGGAGAATAGCTCAAGCAGTGAGCATGTGCTCAGATTGTCTGGGTACTACAATCGCTTGAATCAAGTGGGAGTTAATCTTCGAGATAAAATAGTGATTGACAGAATTCTCTAGTCATCATCACCAAGTTAGTAGAACTTCGTGATGAACTATAGTATGCAAGGGATGACGAAAGTAATTCCCGAGCTCTTCGTGATGCTGAAATCGACGAAGGTAGAAATCAAGAAAAACAGCAAGTGTTGATGGTTGACGAGACCACTAGTTTCAAGAAAAGGGCAAAGGGAAGAAGGGGAACTTCAAGAAGAACGGCAAGCAAGTTGCTGCTCAAGTGAAGAAGCCTATGTCTGGTCCTAAGCCTGAGACTAAGTGCTTCTACTGCAAAGGGACTGGTCACTGGAAGCGGAACTACCCCAACTATTTGGTGGATAAGAAAGGATGGCAAAGTGAACAAAGGTATATTTGATATACAGATTATTGATGTGTATTATACTAGTGTTCGTAGCAACCCCTCGGTATTTGATACTAGTTCAGTTGCTAAGAGTAGTAACTCGAAACGGGAGTTGCAGAATAAACAGAGACTAGTAAAAGGCGAGGTGACGATGTGTGTTGGAAGTAGTTCCAAGATTGATATGATCATCATCGCACACTCCCTATACTTTCGGGATTAGTGTTGAAACTAAATAAGTGTTATTTGGTGTTGAGCATGAATATGATTTGATCATGTTTATTGCAATACGGTTATTCATTTAAGTTAGAGAACAATTGTTGTTCTGTTTACATGAATAAAAACCTTCTATGGTCATACACACCAACGAAAATGGTTTGTTGGATCTCGATCGTAGTGATACACATATTCATAATATTGAAGCCAAAAGATGCAAAGTTAATAATGATAGTGCAACTTATTTGTGGCACTGCCGTTTAGGTCATATTGGTGTAAAGCGCATGAAGAAACTCCATACTGATGGGATTTTGGAATCACTTGATTATGAATCACTTGATGCTTGCGAACCGTGCCTCATGGGCATGATGACTAAAACGCCGTTCTCCGGAACTATGGAGAGAGCAACAGATTTGTTGGAAATCATACATACAGATGTATGTGGTCCGATGAATATTGAGGCTCGTAGCAGGTATCATTAATTTCTGACCTTCACAGATGATTTGAGCAGATATGGGTATATCTACTTAATGAAACAGAAGTCTGAAACATTTGAAAAGTTCATATAATTTCAGAGTGAAGTGGAAAATCATCGTAACAAGAAAATAAAGTTTCTACGATCTGATCGTGGAGAAGAGTATTTGAGTTACGAGTTTGGCCTTCAGTAAAAACAATGTGAAATAGTTTCACTACTCACGCCACCTGGAACACCACAATGTAATGGTGTGTCCGAACATCGTAACCGTACTTTATTAGATATGGTGCAATATATGATGTCTCTTACCGATCTACCACTATTGTTTTGGGGTTATGCATTAGAGACAGCTACATTCACGTTAAATAGGGTACCATCTAAATCCGTTGAGACGACATCTTATGAACTGTGGTTTGGCAAGAAACCAAAGTTGTCGTTTCTTAAAGTTTGGGGTTGCGATGCTTATGTGAAAAAGTTTCATCCTGATAAGCTCAAACCCAAATCGGAGAAATGTGTCTTCATAGGATACCCAAAGGAGATAGTTGGGTACACCTTCTATCACAGATCCGAAGGCAAGACATTCGTTGCTAAGAATGGATCCTTTCTAGAGAAGGAGTTTCTCTCGAAAGAAGTGAGTGGGAGGAAAGTAGAACTTGATGAGGTAACTATACCTGCTCCCTTATTGGAAAGTAGATCATCACAGAAACCAGTTTCTGCGACACCTACACCAATTAGTGGGGAAGTTAATGATAATGATCATGTAACTTCAGATCAAGTTATTACTGAACCTCGTAGGTCAACCAGAGTAAGATCCGCACTAGAGTGGTACGGTAATCCTGTTCTGTGAGGTTATGTTACTAGACCATGACGAACCTACGAACTATGAAGAAGCGATGGTGAGCCCAGATTCCGCAAAATGGCTTGAGGCCATGAAATCTGAGATGAGATCCATGTATGAGAACAAAGTATGGACTTTGGTTGACTTGCCTGATGATCGGCAAGCCATTGAAAATAAATGGATCTTCAAGAGGAAGACGGACGCTGATAGTAGTGTTACTATCTACAAAGCTAGAATTGTCGGAAAAAGGCTTTTGAAAAAGTTCAAAGTGTTGAATACGATGAGATTTTCTCACTCGCAGCGATGCTTAAAGTCTGTCCGAATCATATTAGCAATTGCCGCATTTTATGAAATCTGTCAAATGGATAAACAAAACTGCATTCCTTAATGGATTCATTAAAGAAGAGTTGTATATGATGCAACCAGAAGGTTTTGTCAATCCTAAAGGTGCTAACAAAAATATGCAAACTCCAGTGATCCATCTATGGACTGGTGCAAGCATCTCGGAGTTGGAATATACGCTTTGATAAGTTGATCAAATCATATAGTTTTATACAGACTTGCGGTGAAGCCTGTATTTACAAGAAAGTGAGTGCGAGCACTACAACATTTCTGATAAGTATATGTGAATGACATATTGTTGATCGGAAATAATGTAGAATTATTCTGCAAAGCATAAAGGAGTGTTTGAAAGGAGTTTTTCAAAGAAAGACCTCGGTGAAGCTGCTTACATATTGAGCATCAAGATCTATAGAGATAGATCAAGACGCTTGATAAGTTTTTTCAATGAGTACATACCTTAACAAGATTTTGAAGTGGTTCAAAATGGGACAGTCAAAGAAAGAGTTTCTTGCCTGTGTTACATGGTGTGAAATTGAGTAAGACTCAAAGCCCGACCACGGCAGAAGATAGAAAAAGAATGAAAGTCATTCCCTATGCCTCGGCCATAGGTTCTATAAAGTATGCCATGCTGTGTACCAGATCTATTGTATACCCTACACTGATTTTGGCAAGGGAGTACAATAGTGATCTAGGAGTAGATCACTGGACATCGGTCAAAATTATCCTTAGTGGAATAAGGATATGTTTCTCGATTATGGAAGTGACAAAAGGTTCGTCGTAAAGGGTTACGTCAATGCAAGTTTTGACACTAATCTAGATGACTCTAAGTCACGGTCTAGATACATATTGAAAGTGGGAGCAATTAGCTAGAGTAGCTCCGTGCAGAGCATTGTAGACATAGAAATTTGCAAAATACTTACGGATCTGAATGTGACAGACCCGTTGACTAAAATTATGTCACAATCAAAACATGATCACACCTTAGTACTCTTTGGGTGTTAATCACATAGCGATGTGAACTAGATTATTGACTCTAGTAAACCATTTGGGTGTTGGTCACATGGCAATGTGAACTATGGGTGTTAATCACATGGTGATGTGAATTATTGATGTTAAATCACATGGCGATGTGAACTAGATTATTGACTCTAGTGCAAGTGGGAGACTGAAGAAAATATGCCCTAGAGGCAATAATAAAGTTATTATTTATTTCCTTATATCATGATAAATGTTTATTATTCATGCTAGAATTGTATTAACCGGAAACATAATACATGTGTGAATACATAGACAAACAGAGTGTCACTAGTATGCCTCTACTTGACTAGCTCGTTGATCAAAGATGGTTATGTTTCCTAGCCATAGACATGAGTTGTTATTTGATTAACGGGATCACATCATTAGGAGAATGATGTGATTGACTTGACCCATTCCGTTAGCTTAGCACTCGATCGTTTAGTATGTTGCTATTGCTTTCTTCATGACTTATACATGTTCCTATGACTATGAGATTATGCAACTCCCGTTTACCGGAGGAACAATTTGTGTGCTACCAAACATCACAACGTAACTGGGTGATTATAAAGGTGCTCTACAGGTGTCTCCAAAGGTACTTGTTGGGTTGGCGTATTTCGAGATTAGGATTTGTCACTCCGATTGCCGGAGAGGTATCTCTGGGCCTACTCAGTAATACACATGACTATAAGCCTTGCAAGCATTGTGACTAATGAGTTAGTTGCGGGATGATGTATTACGGAACGAGTAAAGAGACTTGCCGGTAACGAGATTGAACTAGGTATCGAGATACCGACGATCGAATCTCGGGCAAGTAACATACCGATGACAAAGGGAACAACGTATGTTGTTATGCGGTCTGACCGATAAAGATCTTCGTAGAATATGTGGGAACCAATATGAGCATCCAGGTTCCGCTATTGGTTATTGACCGGAGAGGTGTCTCGGTCATGTCTAGATAGTTCTCGAACCCGTAGGGTCCGCACGCTTAACGTTACGATGACAATTTTATTATGAGTTTATGAGTTTTGATGTACCGAAGGAGTTCGGAGTCCCGGATGAGATCAGGGACATGATGAGGAGTCTCGAAATGGTCGAGACGTAAAGATCGATATATTGGATGACTATATTCGGACATCGAAAAGGTTCCGAGTGATTCAGGTATTTTTCGGAGTACCGGAGAGTTACGGGAATTCGTATTGGGCCTTAATGGGCCATACGGGAAAGGAGAGAAAGACCCCAAAGGGTGGCCGCACCCCTCCCCATGGACTAGTCCGAATTGGACTAGGGAGGGGGGCCGCCCCCTTCCTTCTTTCTCCTTCTCCCTTCCGTTTTCCTACTCCAACAAGGAAAGGAGGAGTCCTACTCCCGGTGGGAGTAGGACTCCCCCCTTGGCGCGCCCTCCTCCTAGGCCGGCGGCCTCCCCCTTGCTCCTTTATATACGGGGGCAGGGGGGCACCCCATAGACACAACAATTGATCATTGATCTCTTAGCCGTGTGCGGTGCCCCCCTCCACCATATTACACCTCGATAATATCGTAGCGGTGCTTAGGCGAAGCCCTGCGTCGGTAGAACATCAACATTGTCACCACGCCGTCATGCTGACGAAACTCTCCCTCAACACTCGGCTGGATCGGAGTTCGAGGGACGTCATCGAGCTGAACGTGTGCTGAACTCGGAGGTGCCATGCGTTCGGTACTTGATCGGTCGGATCGTGAAGACGTACGACTACATCAACCGCGTTGTGTTAACGCTTCCGCTATCGGTCTACGAGGGTACGTGGACAACACTCTCCCTTCTCGTTGCCATGCATCACCATGATCTTGCGTGTGCGTAGGAATTTTTTTGAAATTACTACGTTCCCCAAAACCTATTCCCAGTAATGTGTTCTTGGAGCATCTGCACACCCCGTCAGTTCAAGAGAATCCTTTCATAGAACAGCCCACGCAACCAAAAAGTTCTATCGATCTGACTGAAGTTGAAATCCTAGCCGTGGTTAACCTGATCATGGAGGTTTTGGTCGTCATCCCTGACTGGACAGTGCCATATATTGCATATTTTCTCGGGAAGGAGCTTCCAGAGGATGAGGATGAGGCCCGTCAGATTGTTCGTCGATCCAAAGCCTTCACCGTGATAGGTGGACTGCTTTACAGAGAGAGTGTTACCGGAGTTGCTCAGCGGTGCATCACGCCTGAAGAAGGTCGAATGATCCTCAATGATATCCACTCGGCGACCTGTGGTCACCATGGGTCCTCTCGGACCATTGTGGCCAAAGCATACCGAGCGGGATTCTACTGGCCGCGAGCAAATGAAATGCAAAAGAAATAGTCGACAAGTGTGAGGGCTGTCACTTCTACTCCAACATGTCCCACAAACCTGCATCAGCCTTGAAGACCATTCCACTCGTTTGGCCGTTTGTTGTTTGGGGGTTGGATATGGTTGGACCTCTGAGGACCGACAGGAGTGGCTTCACCCATCTGCTTGTAGCAGTCGACAAGTTCACTAAATGGATTGAAGCCAAGCCCATCAAAAATCTCGACTCAAGTACCGCCGTCAGCTTCATCAGGGAGTTAACATTCAGATATGGAGTTCCACACAGCAACATCACGGACAATGGTTCAAACTTCGACTTAGATGAGTTCAAAGCTTTTTGTGTTTCCCAAGGCACTCGGGTCGACTACGCTTCAGTCGCCCACCCGTAGTCAAATGGGCAAGCCGAAAGAGCGAATGGTTTGATCCTCCAAGGGTTGAAACCCCGACTGATGCGTGACCTCAAGCATGCGGCAGGTGCTTGGGTTGACGAGTTACCATCAGTCCTTTGGGGATTGAGAACAACACCGAATCGGTCGACTGGACGGACTCCCTTCTTCATGGTCTATGGGGCTGAAGCCGTGCTGCCGAGTGATTTGCTTCACAATGCACCCCGAGTAGAGCTCTTCTCAGAAGCTGAAGCAGAACAAGCTCGACAAGATGCTGTTGATCTTCTAGAAGAATAAATAGAGATGGCCTTGATCCGGTCGACCATTTATCAGCAAGACCTCCGTCGATTCCATGCCAGAAACATGAGAGGTCGAGCATTTCAGGAAGGAGACCTTGTGCTCCGAGTCGATTAGCAACGGCCTCACAAGCTTGCTCCTTCTTGGGAAGGTCCCTTCATCGTCACCAAGGTGCTCCACAACGGAGCATATCATCTTTACAACGTGGAACACAAGAAAGACGAGCCACGCGCTTGGAATGCGGACCTGCTTCGCCCTTTTTATACTTAAACATTCGTACTGATGAGATGTAATAATAAGTACCTTTTAGTTTGATTATAAAAGACATAGTTTTACAGTCTCCTAAATGATTGTTGTTACATATGCATGCGTTCAAAAACCCCCAGTGGGTGGCTTAGCCGCGAACCTCATTCGCCTAAGTTTCTAAAACAAATCCTACCGAGTGAAGGGCAACCCTCTAACTCGGAGGCTTAGCCGCGAACCTGATTCTCCTAAGTTTAAAAAATCCTACCGAGTGAAGAGCAACCCTCTCACTCGGAGGCTTAGCCGCGAATCTGATTCGCCTAAGTTTAAAAAATCCTATCGAGTGAAGAGCAACCCTCTCACTCGGGGGCTAAGCTGCAGTCTCGTACTCGCCTAAGTTTAAAAAATCCTACCGAGTGAAGAGCAACCCCCTCACTCGGGGGCTTAGCTGCAGTCTCGTACTCGCCTTAGTTTAAAAAAATCCTACCGAGTGAAGAGCAACCCTCTCACTCGGAGGCTTAGCCGCGAACCTGATTCGCCTAAGTTTAAATAATCCTATCGAGTGAAGAGCAACCCCCTCACTCGGGGGCTTAGCTGCAGTCTTGTACTCGCCTAAGTTTAAAAAATCCTATCGAGTGAAGAGCAACCCTCTCACTCGGGGGCTTAGCTGCAGTCTCTTAATCGCCTAAGTTTAAAAAATCCTACCGAGTGAAGAGCAACCCCCTCACTCGGGGGCTTAGCTGCAGTCTCGTACTCGCCTAAGTTTAAAAAATCCTACCGAGTGAAGAGCAACCCTCTCACTCGGGGGCTTAGCTGCAGCCCGTACTTGCCTAAGTTTAAAAATCCTACCGAGTGAAGAGCAACCCTCTCACTCGGGGGCTTAACTGCAGTCTCGTACTCACCTAAGTTTAAAAAATCCTATCGAGTGAAGAGCAACCCCCTCACTCGGGGGCTTAGCTGCAGTCTCGTACTCGCCTAAGTTTAAAAATCCCACCGAGTGAAGAGCAACCCTCTCACTTGGGGGCTTAGCTGCAGTCCCGTACTCGCCTAAGTTTAAAAATCCTACCGAGTGAAGAGAAACCCTCTCACTCGGGGGCTTAGCTGCAGTCTCGTACTCGCCTAAATTTAAAAATTCCAACCGAGTGAAGAGCAACCCTCTCACTCGGGGGCTTAGCTGCAGTCCCGTACTCGCCTAAGTTTAAAAATCCTACCGAGTGAAGAGCAACCCTCTCACTCGGGGGCTTAGCTGCAGTCTCGTACTCGCCTAAGTTTAAAAAATCCTACCGAGTGAAGAGCAATCCTCTCACTCGGGGGGCTTAGCTGCAGTCCCGTACTAGCCTAAGTTTAAAACACACTCCGAGTAAAGAGCAATCTTCTCACTCGGGGGCTTGGCCACACGCTCCGAGCTGTGCCACAAGTACAACGTACGCTCCATCCCGATCCGCAAGGACGACGAGGTGCAGGTCGTCTGCGACCTTCTCCTCAGAGCTGCGTCATAAGTACAACATACGCTCCATCCCGGTCCGCAAGGACGACGAGGTGCAGGTCGTCAGCAAACCTCTCCTCAAAGTTGCATCACAAGTACAAATATCTATTCCGAGTGAAGAGACGAATCCACTCGGAGTCAAAAGATTCGGAAGCAATAAAGCAAAAGCAACTGTGTTCAAAGAAGAATCAAGTTCAGATAAATCTCGCAAGGTCCAGAACCGCAAATAAAAGTGCACGGGCATCAAGCCCGAAGGAGTTTAATGGCTACAAAATCATTCGGCATTCCGAGGCAAACTTAATCAAGACTTAAAGATTGTTCACTCCGCTGGAGGAGGGCTGGCAGGCTCGACGAACTCGTCCAAGTCGATCCCGTCCGCAATATGGGTGGCTGCTTCGATGAAGGTCTCCATGAAGGACTGGAAGTCAAGCTTTCTGGTATTGGCCACCTTGAGCGCTGCTAGTTTCTCTTCCTTGGCCTCCTTGCAATGGATGCGAACCAGTGACAGGGCCACATCAGCACCGCATTGGGCGGATGACTTCTTCCATTCCCGCACTCGACCAGGGATCTCATTAAGTCGAGTCATAAGAGACTCGAGATCATTTTGAAATGTCACCCTTGGCCAGAGCGCCGTGTCAATCCACGACACCGCCACCTTTAGTCGCGCAAGGTAGTCCATGGCGCTGGCAAGGCGAGATTCCAGTCGGAGCACGTTCATGGCAGCTTCATCCTTAACAGGGAAGTTGATGGGATCCAAGCTCGTCTCAATTCGTCCTGTCTCTTCCTCGAAGTTTTGACAGAATTCTGCACACACAATAAAGCGATGAGTCAACAGATATATGACGAGTCGACGACAGCAAATCAGTCGGACAAGGAAAAGCACCTTCAAGCATAAGGAACGACTTCTTGGCGAGTCCTCCCAGATAAACCTCCAGCTCGTCCCTCTTCCGAGTGAGATCTCCAACCTTGTCGACCAGAGCCACCTTGTCCTTCTTCAGCTGCACAACTTCCTTGTTAGCCTCGCCGATGGCAGTCTTCAGTTTGGCGTCTTCTTCTTCTAACTTGCCGATTGAAGCCAGCTTCTTGTCGGCAAGTTCAGTTTTTCCCCGCGCCGTCTTCTGAGCTGCAGCAAGGTCCAAGTCCTTTTATTCCAGTGCTTGCTTCATTTTCTCTAAAGAAATAACATTCTTCAGACGAGCTTGGAGTTGTCTGTTTTCACTACACACATCTGCTCGAGTAGTGTCACTCGGTTCAACGAATGAAAAGAAAGATAACAAAGCAAATAGTCGGCAAGTCATTACCTCCCATGGCAGTAGCTTCATCCTGTGCCTTCTTCAAGTTCTCCTTGGCTAGTGCCAGGTCGAGATTGAGTTGGATCTGTTGTTTCTGCAAATCAGCGAACTGGACCCCGAAGTCACAAGATTTCTGCAGTCAATGAATAGGACATGTCAATCAACTGAGACAGAGATCAATTGCTTCCGAGCGAAAAAGATACAAGTTCAAGTCATTAAAGCAAAAGAGTTCTAAGACTACTGCCGAATCAAACATTCAACAGTAGTCTCGGGGACTACACCCAGTGGGTGCACTTGGCGTGCCCCCACTGGTTCTGCTTTCCACTCGACGTGGCTAAAAAAAAAGAAGTGTGGCAATACTTGTTCTCAGACCACCGCCGACTGCCCGCAGTCAACCGCGGTCTCGGGGACTACACCCAGTGGGTGCACTTGGCATGCCCCCACTGGTCCGGATCCCACTTGGCACGACCAGTCTAAACCGAGTGGAAGAACTAAAAAGAGATATTTTTGATAAAGACCCCCGCCGAAACAAACATTCGGCGGCGGTCTCGGGGACTACACCCAGTGGGTGCACTCTACGTGCCCCCACTGAGTCAAAGATACACTCGACACGACATGGTCGACTCAAGTGAAAGAATCATACAACAAAAGTTTAAACACCCAGTGGGTGTACAGATGCAAGGTGCAGACTCATGATAGATGGACATTAAAGGTTTCAAGACGCTTATCCACGGACATCTTACGAATAATGAAGCAGCAGTTTTCAAGTACCATGTCCTAGCAGAGCAAGAGTCAAGTCGTAGATCAGTCGGAAATCAACTAACCTGGACGTTAGCTTGGAGAGCTGAGCTGGCGTCATAAGCAGCTTGGCCGGCGTCTGGCACCACCTTCATCTGCTCCATCAAGGCCTGCCTGGCATATAGCTTCCTTAGCGGCACTTACTGGGTCCTCTAGGGCAGGATGGGTAGCAAAGAGTGAAGCTGGTGGAATAGTCGAAGCTGTCACATGATCTGAGGCATGAAGTTGCACGGATGAAGCAGGGACTTGAGCGGTCAACGCCGAAGGACGAGCAGTCGACACAGGAGGAGCAAAAGAAACAAAAGCCCGAATTGGATCTCCGGACCGCTGGATAACTGATTCTGGCGCCGATGTTGACTGGGGCACCTTGCTGGCGGGCACCCTCCTGCTCGAAGTCCTGCTTTTGCTCCCTGTGGTCTTCTGGGGCATATCTTCATCATCGTTTAGTAATTCAATGATGTTTTGCCGCGCTGCAAATAATTCGACCATAAAGGTTCAGTCGACCGGCAGACCAGTCGACAAGATAAAGACAAATTTACAAAGCCATACCTGCTTTAGAAGTGGCTGCATCTTTAGTTTCCTCGTCATCTCCATCCTTGTAAATGTCCATCGAAGTCGCAGAAGTAGCAGCACTGCAAGTTTCAGAACTTACTCGGTCAGACAGGAGAATGAATCGGCAATAAGTATAGGAATCCCTGAGCAAAGAGTGAAAACAAAGCACTTACGCAGAGGCAACGAGAACGTTAACCTTAATCCTAGGCAAGGCCTTCCGAGGCTTCGGAGGCGCAACCTTGAGCTGTTTCGGGGCATTTTCGGTCAGAACGGGGGAAGATGTCCGAGTGTGCTTTGAAGTTTGCGTACTCGGTACAACCCCTTTCCCACAGACACTTGCTGGGTCATGGGTCTGCTTGGAGCGTCTCTCAGAGCGAGGTGGCGAGTCGACCTCCTCGCCGCTGCTTGAGTCCTCACACTACAAAAAAAGACACATCCGTGACATTTTGGGCCGAACGAATTTTTTTCTGCCATACTTATGACACTTCTATGACGATAATTGTGACAAAACCCGGTATCATCATACATGTAGTGGGTTCCTACTTCTATGACAAAAAATCATGACAGAAAATGGGCTTTTCGTCCTGGGCGGGCCGGAGATGCAGCTGCATGACATTCTTTGGGCCGTCCATGATGGAAAAAAACCGTGGTAGAAGCGAGGGCGAGGAAAATATCGGGGTGTTCCCGGTTACGGTGGGTGGTCGGGGCCGAGCGATGCGCGTTTCTCTCGTACATGCACACGTGTGGGTGCGAGGCGTTGGGATCTAACTGAACCCGAGCGAGGCGTTGGGCTCTAACTGAACCCGAGCGATTGCACTGCAGGCTACGCGTTACTGAACCCGAGCGATCGATCGATGGCTGTTAACTGAACCCGATCGAGCGATTCCTTCGCTACTGCTGCTAACTGAAGCTGATCGATGCTGCCTCTGGATGAACAGTGAGCGTTGCTGGGGGGTTTGGATGAACAGTTCCGGTGGGGGTGGATGAACAGGACCCCGTGGCGTTGCCTCTGGATGAACAATGACATTGCTGGGGGGTTTGGATGAACTGTACCCGGTGGGGGTGGATGAACAGGACCCCGATCGTTCGAGCCGGTTGGGGCTGGATGAATAGGACCCCGTGGAGGGCAGGAGGAACAGGACCACCCCGTGGAGGGCAGGATGAACAGTAGACGGTGGAGGGCTGGATGAACAGTATCCCGTGGAGGGGTGGTTGAACAGGAGCCTGTGGAGAGGGCTGGTTGAACAGTAGCCGGTGGAGTAGCGCGCGGTGGAGGCTGGATGAACAGGAGCCCATGGATGAACAATCGCACGTGGAGGCTGGAGGAGGTCGACGGTGGATGAACAGTAGCCCATGGAGGCTGGAGGGGGTCGACGATGGAGATGAACGGTATCCCGTGGAGTCCCGTTTTGCGGTACGCCACACCCCTCCCAATGAATAGGACCCCCGTTTCGACCATAGCGCTCCAACACAAGTCCATTTCCTCCGTTTTGCGGTACGCGACACCCCTCCCAATCAACAGGACCCCCGTTTCGACCGTAGGAGGTCCGTTTCCTCTGTTTTGCGGTACGCCAGACCCCTCCCGATGAACAGGATCCCGTTTTGAACGTGGCCGGTCGAACACAAGGCCGTTTCCTCCGTTCTACGGTACGCCCGGCCTCGTTTCCATCGGCTGTTCCGTCCAAGCCCTCCCGATGAACACGACGACGCATTCCGTTCCGACCCAGCCGGTTGGCTCCCCATGAACACGACGACGACGCTGTTTCTCCGTTCCGACCCAGCCATGTACATGAGCCCTGGCGGTACGTATGCGCGAGTAGGCGTTCGAGACCCTGCCCGTACGTACGTACGTGGCCGTATTTTCTTTCTTGCACACTGGCCGCTGTACGTACGTGTACATGCTACGTGCACGCCTCTACTACAACACGTGCGCGCCTCTACATCGACCAGTATGTACGTACACGATCGCGACCAGAATGACAACGCTACGTACGCTTCGACCAGGTGGGTCCCGACTGTCAGGCACTTCCTTGCGTGCGAAGATGTAGCTGGTGGGTCCTAGCAGTCAGGGGGCGAATCGTTTTTTTGTTCGGATGCACTTCCTTGCGTGCGAAGATGTAGCTGGTGGGTCTCAGCAGTCAGGGGAAACGTATTTTTTGTGAAATACGGTGGCCCGTCCGCTGGGTCCCTGCTGTCAGGTGGAGGAATAATTATTTTGCACGTACTAAGGAGGACTTCCTTGCTGCGGCCGTGGACCCAGCTGTCAGCCTCTCCACGTACAGTCCACGTCCGATGGAAGCCGTTCCTTGACCACGTTGACCACGCCGCACCGAGATCACCAGGGCGGTGGACGACGGCGAGGCCTAGGAAGGGGACGACGCGGAGCCGGGGAAGACGCGGCAGTGGAAGCCCGCGTGGAGAGGAGTACGAGGGTTCACTGGTTTGGCTGCGGTGTGAGGCTGCCGTCGCCGCAGGGCCTGGCCAGTGGTGGGAATAGTAGGGGGTGGTGAGGCCTTCGCGGCAGCACAGCCGGCCACGGGAGGCAGGAGCATGCGGCACGACCGGTGCTGCTTTGGGCGGCTGGAGCAACAAGACCAGAGGTTGAAGAAGCAGTACGGCCGTTGGATGGACATCGTACGGTCACTGGAGCTAGAATCATTCATATTGACTAAGTTGACAAGCACTCCGTCCCCGTCAACTTAGTAGGCCCACAAGTCAGCCTCCCACCCTCAATCAGCAGGGGGAGTATTCATTTTTTGTGCGTAATAAGAAGGCACTTCCGGTGGGTCGGAGATGACAGCGAGGGGAACGTTTTTTTTCACGCAATACGGTGGCCCGTCCGGTGGGTCCCAGCAGTCAGGGGGAAACGTTTTTTTCGTGAAATACGGTGGCCTGTCCGGTGCGTCCCTGCTGTCAGGTGGAGGAATCATTATTTTACGCGTAATAAGGAGGCACTTCCTTGCTGCCGTCGTGGACCCAGCTGTCAGCCTCTCCACGTACAATCCACGTCCGATGGAAGCCGTTCCTTGACCACATTGACCACGCCGCGCCGAGAGCATCAGGGCGGTGGACGACAGCGAGGCCTAGGAAGGGGACGACGCAGAGCCGGGGAAGACGCGGCAGTGGAAGCCCGCGCGGAGAGGTGTACGAGGGTTCACTGGTTCGACTGCGGGGTGAGGCTGCCGTCGCCGCGGAATAACAGGGGGTGTGGGTGAGTAGAGGGATGGCCTGGCCAGCGGTGGGAGTAATAGGGGGCGGTGAGGCATCCGCGCATCACAGCCGGCCACGGGAGGCAGGAGCACGCGGCACGACCGACGCTGCTTTGGGTGGCTGGACCAAGAAGACCAGAGGTTGAAGAAGCACTACGGCCGTTGGATGGACATCGTACGGTCACTGCAGCTAGAATCGTTTATATTGACTAAGTTGACAAAGCCCTTGGTACGCGTCAACTTAGTAGGCCCACAGGTCAGCCTCCGAAACGGTGCGCCCCAGATGTCAGGGGGAGGAATCATTTTTTGGGCGGCTGAAGCAAGAATATCCGAGATTGAAGGAGAAGCATGACATCCGTTGGATGGACATCCAACGGCCACAGCTGCCAGAACCGTGTGTTGTTGACAAAGCCTTGCATACGCGTCAACTTAGTTTTTTTAGGGGACGCGTCAACTTACAAGGCCCACAAGTGTGTGGCAGAGAACATATAGCCCATTTGCAATTTGTAAGAATGTACATCCCATTTTTTAATTCTAATGGAATTTACTACAGCCCATTTACAGTTTGTTAAAAGTACAACCCATTTTCTAGCTAGTACAACGATTAATAATTTCAACCAACCGCTCAAAATAGAATTCAAAAAAAATTCCCACATTTTTATGGGATCCGAAATATTTTTATCCGAAATTTCTAGTCAGATTAAATATAATTTCAAAATAAAGTTGTATTACGTTAAAATCCAACAAAATATTGCGCGCGCAACAAGTAATGAAATTAAAATTTTCAAATTCCGAAAATAATATATTTTTTAAACTAATTACGCGTTTGGTGCATTTTTTTATAGTTACTGCCTAGTTATTATAATTACATCCCATTTATTATTTCTTAAAGTCCATTTTCTTGTTAAGCCTAATGCATACCACTTAGGAAAGTTTGCAGCCCAGCGGGGCGGAGAATAACAAGTTGACCCGGATATTGTGTACAACTGTCGGCCCAGTTGCATTGCTGATGTTGAAAAGAAAGGCCTGTGTAGTACAGTACAACCTAACATGGCTACTCAGCCCACATTCAGCGACGCCGAAAAGGCCCAAACAAGGCTTCTGTACAACTTTTTGAAGTCACTGAGCTTAATTAATAACTTAAGAAAAAAATTATAGATTACAGTGGAACCTAATTAAAAGCTGTCACGAGCAAAGAAATAATTCAACGGGTCCCACTTGTGCGTGTGTGCGTCTGTGTGTGTGTGTGAGAGAGAGAGAGACCCATCGGTCGATGCTCGTAAATACATCTTTCAGCCATATGCATTGCTGATGCTCAGTAAAAACTTATATAGTTGACACAATCATATAGAACATCATAGCACACTTAACTTGCATACAAAAATTTCACGCAGGCGGCACAATCAGGATGGAAGCAGTGGATCGCTACAGGTAGGGCTATGTTGAAACCAACGAACCCATACATAACGGTTCATCTTCTTTATCAATGACAGGGAAATATCTTGAATGCTGTGCAAAGAAAACAGACAGACAACACAATAAGTTTTGCTAGCTCATTAAGTTGATGTACAACCCTTTCTAAAAAAAGTTCAGGTACAAAATTAGAACAGGTCACAATCAGATGTACTGGCACATCAGTGCTTCACACCCATAGCTCGGATTTAACTAGTACCTGACAAGATTCAGTTGTTACCTCAAATTAGAGCACATCCAGGCAGCCAGCCCTGCTTCTTCTCCCAAAGAAGCAGTGGCCTCCGCTGCGCGATGGAGTAGGCCCTGTGCCATCCATCGTTCCGAGCAACACGGGGAAAGTCTGACGTTGACTCCTGTAATGGACGTCGTCGACGGACCCTGGCACCAGCGGCGGCGGCATGACTTCGATTGATGGATTGACCACTTCTTCGACATGCACGAACACTCGATACAGGTGCATCCCTAACGTGGTCTGTGGCGGCCTTGGTGGCGACGAATAGTACAACCCCGGTTCCTGCACCGGTATCTCAACACCAATCACCTTCGGTATGGTGGACGGCTTCTTCATCCATGCCATAACCGTCAGAGCCCAGCTGTCTGGAGGAACAAACATACTTACAAGCTCACCTCCAAGGTCGTTGATAAGCTCATTCATGGACTCATTGTTCCAAGCACGTCGAGGCATGCCGTGGAAGGTAAGCTTTGTTAAAAACTCAAGCTCAGAGGGCACCGAGCCCCATCCTGGGTGCCACCGATCAAAGGTCACCAGCGCGCCATCGCAGAACAAACGTCGGGAAGATTCGAACACACGACTGCAGTCGAAAGTTGTCCGGAACCTGACGAAGAAATCAGCCGGTGGCAGATAGACTTCGACAAGCAAGTCACTTATTTGGATGCCGTGCGCAATGCCAAGAGCTTTGACAAGGTCGTCCGGTGAGACGGGAGGCCGGTCGCCGTTGATGGTTACCATCAGCACTTCGCCGGCAAACTGGTCGTCAAGCGCCGCCATGCCACTGTTGAGCGACAGCACACAGCGACCGAAGGTAGGACAGACTCAGGATCTCCAGCTCGGAGATCCGCGTTGACCGGCGACATGATAGTGAGCTTGAGTACAGGGAGTACAGGAGGGGGATTTGGGGGAACTGGAGTAGGAATCGAGATTCCAAAGGTGGGGGAGGGGCGGGAGATTGGGGATGAAAAGGTAGCTTGAATTTCGAACACGCGCCAATATGCTCTCGGCGCGCAAGCGCACGAAAACACCGGTGGCGCCCACATGTCGGCCTAAGAGTCCTTATTCTTTCTTTTTTGGAGAGCCCGGCCTTTTTTGAGGATCTTTTGAGAGCCCGGCCTGAGAGTCATAATTGACCTATTTGGCATTGCGTTACTACTCGGCCCATATTCAACGACACCTCACTGGCCCAAACAAGTGTACATCATCGAAAAGACACTGAGCTCAAATTATATAACTTGAAAAAAGGAGATACACTCTGAACACTGGAGAATGGTGATGCCCTCATTTAGCCCACCAGTAGTTCGAGACAATAAACAGTTCGAAACAATGATATATACAACATTCAAACACTGACTAGTGACTACTACTGACATAAACAGCAAGACATGATAGTTCATAAGAAGTCTTGCTACACCACCAAAACGCACCATCTGCAGCGCTCAGACTCTCGTGATCCAGACGAGAATGACATTCTAAACAGAGCCAACTATTACATAGTAAGAGTGACATAGACGAGGATGACCAAATGACAAGGAATATGCATAACAAAAGAAAGAACTACCCATCCAGAGATGATCCAACACCATCATAATTTGCAGCCCCGCTTCAGCGACCAATGATCCGGAGACACCAGTACTCCACCCTTTCGACGCAACAGCCCAATTACCTATCAACCTGAAGGCTTGAACCACATCACTGCCTGTCGTAATTGAGACATCCAAGGATCAAAGTTAATCCGGATGCCTTTGTCATTCTCACCTTCTTTTGGCTGCAGGCTGTATCGTTGACAATCAGGGGAGTTTGCTCCCGAACTCCTAGGGCTCGCCGTGTAGACACAGTTTTCCATAGCAAACAGAGCCTCTCTGCCATCAAGGTCCTTGCCAACGGTGATCTCCTGGTTAATCGGATAATTGAGTCCGAGAAACAGAGAGTGTGAACCAAGGCTGTTTACCCGCCTCCAACTAAAAAATCCTGAAGGCCCCAACAAGCTGGTATCCTGCTCATAGACGTAACAGCCACTGTCCGGATACTCACGTATTTCACGGTGCTTGTATACAGTGGGGTTTTTGCAATATAACTTTTCCGGCTCATGTGTCCGAATGATCATCAGTCTTTTGCCGTCATCTGATCGAGCGAGGAACCAGTTGTGCTTCCCTGTTTTTGGCAAAGGGCAGTAACTGTAGGGACACTGCATCATATCAAAAAGGACAGGCATTGTTAATGTAAGATCAACATTGTTCAGAGTATGAGTAGGATAATGCAAGAAACAACATTGATATGTCCCTGTTGGAACTGGGAGGAAAATACAGGGAAATGTATACTGGGTTCGAAAATATAGAAGTGCCATGCATGGTTATACTCATGTTATCTCGCAATCGATTCTTCACAGGAAACTACCATGTCAGCATGTTATGGAATCATGTTCTGTCCTCACGAACAAATTCTTCAAGGTAACTAACAGACCATGCATTGTTATATACTCGTGTTCTGTGGGCAAAATTTTTGTGAGGATATTATTCTAGCCATTGATTGCTGAAGGGCGAATATAGGTATGTACACATGGTAAGCATTACAGGATTTCACTACTTCCAAATATAGAGTTCTCCATATGCACATTTACTTCCCTAATGTATGGTTAGATGAAACCAACAGTGTGGTGCATGTTTCTACATCATGAAAATGAGGAAACTAACATGGCCATTGATACACACTCATATTTAGTAGTAGTATATAGATTACTGTAAAATAAGGAGAATATCCATATATTCCTAACCGTTTGATTATTCAGGGGTACAAATTGGCTGTAATGACATGATCACAATCGCATGAATTAACTCATTCCAAATATAGCTGATTTACGGCGTTTCTAATACATTGCCATAGTTCTACTCAAATTCTGCTCAAACAGGGATATGCCAATCATCACAAAAAGTTCAAACAGTGTCATGGCGTCATCATTAACATGAGACGGAAACAACTTACACGCGTCGTCCCAGCAATACGTGGTGCCATCTGCTTTGTCGATCGCGTAGATGATGCCATTGTGTTCAATAGCATCACAGAAGTGTGTATCAGCTTTGACGACGATCCACTGCGATCTGAGTTGTCTCCATCTGAAGAAGGTACTGGCGTAAAGATAGGCGAGTCCCTTGTCGAACAAGGCAATTAGCTTGAAGTCTGCGTAATCCGCATGTCGTGTGGGCACTTGGCAGATTACAATCTTCTGCAAAACAAGGTCCGTCCAACTGACGCGGTAATCTAGATGACTAGGACCGCGATGGTAATACTCTATATAATCCAACGGAGGAAGGATAATCTCATGGGAGGTCTGGAAGTTCATGAGCACCAACTTTTTACCGTCTTCTCTGACGGCAGCCATCCAGTGGGAGTTCATGCCGACCCAGTAGATACCTGCCAAGAAGTTTCGGACGATGGTGATCGGATCGAAGTCGAGGGAAATGATGTACGGCGACCCACTACATACCTGCAAATAAGTTTCGGCTAATGGAGATCGGATGAAGTCGAGGGGCATCATGTACGCCTCCGTATCAAGCAAGTAGGGTGTCTTGAAAAGCTCAGGCCTCGCTTCAACGATGGCCGTGTGCATGCCCCTCGAGCATGCAGCCAGCTGCAGGGCGCTCAACATATCCATACACGAACAACAGAGGTCGAGGACGTCACTGGGGAGATAGCTCCAATCGCGGCTCATATGATTCCTGCGCGGTTCGTGTTCGGCCATGGTGGAGTTTGGAAGGTGGGGTTTTGGGGGCTTGGTTTACGAGGGAGAAGGTTGTCGGTGCTGGAGCGGCTAGCGAGGGAATATTGGTACTGGGGGAGGCGAGCGAGGCGAGGGTATGCGGGGGCACAGTGAGATAATGAAGAGTGACCTCAGGATCTCCGGCGAGACAGAGATGGAGATGGAGTGGTGCTAGGGGAGAGAGAGACGAGACGAGGCATGCTATACAGCGGCGGTGACAGTGACTGCACAGTGCACAAGGTGAGGCTGACTTTGGTAACCCAGACACGCTGTCTGGACTGGTGTCACCTCGGGCGCAGGGTCTTGTCACTTCACTGTGAGGACCGGATGAATAATAGTATTTTGACCATCAAGTGTACCACAGTTGTACTACTACTACTAGTAGGAGTAGTAGGAACATGAGTACACTCCCGTGCTAGCATGCCTCTGGGTTCACTTCATCCTCCAGCTATCATCCATATTGCGAGCAGAACCAAATTCTCGTGCATGCGGAAGCGCGAAGAAGGACTTTTCTTTTTTGAGGATAACCGCATATTCCTTAACCGTAGTAGGAACATGAGTAGTACTCCCTCCGGTCCTCTTTTGTCTGTGCATAACTTTTTTCAGTATTTCTCTAATTAGTCTGAGTATATACCCTTTTGCATGCGCCCATTTCCCTCCATGCCCCGCATTCACAGCATTAATTAGCGTACGCATGAGCAGCTGCAGCCCGACTCCAGCCAATAAACTGCAGCATGCAAGTGGGCCACTCTGTGCGCGTGGGAGAGAGAAAAGGCAACCGAAGAGCCCGTCCAATCCATTGCATGCAGCAGTCAAACCACCGCACCTCTCCTCATGCATGCGCATAACTTCTCCCATTTACTTCTCCATCGGGAACCGATTTTCCTCGGCTTTTTCACTACTCCTTGATCTTCATTTGCATCCAAACCACACTGCATTCACATTGTTTTAACCTCTTCACATCCTCCTGGAGTAATTCCGAAGCCCCTATAAATAATCATCTTCTTCAGTTAGATTAGCCATCTAATCCTAATTCTCCAAACCATAGCCCTCCGGTCCAGCGGTTCCAAATGGCGAAAGAGATCGAGATGCAGGTTTTTAGCGTCCAACATGTCCTCGTCGAAGGCTCGTTGAGCATAGTTGCCACAGTCACCGACCACCCAAGGGTTGTTCGGAAGTGGATCAACAATGTATCCAACTCCCTCCAAAAGGTGGAGATGAATGTCATCGGTCTCGACGCAGAGTACACGGAGCGTGCCACTGGGAAGATCCAACGCGCCGCTGTCCTTCAGCTGTGCCTCGAAGATGATGTTTTGGTGTACCACATCATACACGCGCCCTCCATACCAGGTGAGCTTCACGATTTCTTGTCTCGGGAGGACATATACTTCTGTGGGGCAGCCATCGCAGGGGACAAACAGAAGTTGGAGCCGTACAACCTTGATTTGAAAAGCATCGCTGACCTACAAACCAGAATAAAAATTCCTGTAGAAGATTGTGATAAACCGACACCATCCCTATTCGACGTAGCAAATTTTGTGCTAGGAACAAATCTTCAGAAGGGTGACGAGACGCTGGCATTAAGGTCGTCTGGATGGGAGAATTATCCCTTGACGTACGAGCGGATAAAATATGCTGCCCTCGATGCCCGTGTGAGTTTCGAGATAGCTGCAAGGTCCAGAGAGCTTGTTGCGAAGCCGTCTCCCACAGAAAATGAGAACAAGAAGAAGAAGAAGAAGAAGAAGAAGATGCTGCACCAGCAGCAGGGCATTATGGATGGATGAACTATTTCCTCTCTTGTAAAAAAATATTCCCTCTCTATGTATATTGATATAGATGGACTATTTCGATGGTGTGCATGTCTTTGGAACAAGTAGTAGCGTGGGTCCGCTTGACTATAAGGAACTATTTATCCGCCTAGCTTTCTCTACTACTCCTTCTAGTGATCGGTATGCAATGCATGTGTCCGTAGACATGACAGCTTGTCCATGGAAGTTCAACTACGGCGACCATCACGTTTCATCCACTGCCACTCGCGATTCCCACGACGCCGCTCCAACCCACGGCACCACGTCCCCCGACGTGCGCCTCACCCCTCTCGGCCGCACCGCCCCTCTGCCTTTGTGTGCATGACATGTGGGCCACCTTAAATGCGGCGAGCATCAAGTTTCTACCACAGCCACACGCGATTCCCACGACGCCGCACGAACCCATGACACCACACGTCCCGCACCATCGAATTTTCATCCAGCGGCTGTGACACATTTCGTCCCGGGCATCAATCCTCAGCTGGAGTACTTCTGTACTACAGGTAGTACCCGCCGGTGTGGCCATCTACGCCTCGTAACGCCCCGACGCCCAGCTGTGGCACCCTCGCCACGGCCACGCCACCACCGGCCGGTTCATCTCGAACGAGTGAGTCGCGAACCACACCACCACCATGAGAATGACATGTGGGCCAGCCGCATTTAAGGTCCGCATGTCATTGACTCATAGGCCGGGCACTAAGCCACTGAAGTTCGGTCCCGTGGGCCCCGAGAGGGAAATGTAACTCCTGCGGCAGGCCTTGTGGTGCTCCCGCAGTACGAGCTCGTGCCAAACCCGGAATTTGTTTCTTACTACTACCAACTACTAGTAAGGTACACGTGCATTGCACGCATGAGATTCTGGTGGTTTGTGCATTATGCTTCTACATGTGGAGTCTTCTAGATTCTACATGTGGCAAAATCTGGTGGAATGTAGGTGATATCCAACGGCCAGTAGTGCTCGGATTTGCCATCTTTGTACCGTCGGATTGGCTTCATCCAACGACCAACTTTCAAAGTTATGGTTTGGTTTGCAGCCTAAGGTTGCCACGCCTAAGCTTAGGCGTGCCGGCATGTGTTTGGTTCATTGCTACACTTGTGGCTTGCCACACTTTTCTAGCTACATGGTCCACATGTCATAGACTCAACTTCTTGCCAAATCTTGCCACACTTGTGGTGGCCATTTTGTTAGCCACATTTTTTGTGGCAGACACACTTTGCCTAAGCTTAGTTGTGGCAAAGTTAGTCATGAATGAAGTTCAACCATGGAGTCTTCTAGATTCTACATGTGGCAGAATCTGGTGGAATGTAGATGATATCCAACGGCCAGTAGTGCTCGGATTTGCCATCTTTGTACCGTCGGATTGGCTTCATCCAACGACCAACTTTCAAAGTTATGGTTTGGTTTGCAGCCTAAGGTTGCCACGCCTAAGCTTAGGCGTGCCACAAGTGTGTTTGGTTGCGTTCTCGTCTCAGCATAGTTGTTCCCTCTTCATGCATGCTCAACTCAACACCCCTCTTCATGTATGCTCTCTTCATGCATGCTTCTAGTGTATTTGTGCTAATCTAGTGTGGACTCATGCACCCTCCATACACTCTACCAAACACCCAAAAATGGGTCGAGAAGGGAACTCTTGGGATCATGCACCCTTCATACACCCTACCAAACACACCAGGCATGTGTTTGGTTCATTGCTACACTTGTGGCTTGCCACACTTTTCTAGCTACATGGTCCACATGTCATAGACTCAACTTCTTGCCAAATCTTGCCACACTTGTGGTGGCCATTTTGTTAGCCACATTTTTTGTTCAGACACACTTTGCCTAAGCTTAGTTGTGGCAAAGTTAGTCATGAATGAAGTTCAACCATGGAGTCTTCTAGATTCTACATGTGGCAGAATCTGGTGGAATGTAGATGATATCCAACGGCCAGTAGTGCTCGGATTTGCCATCTTTGTACCGTCGGATTGGCTTCATCCAACGACCAACTTTCAAAGTTATTCACACACTATATAGGGGGTATAGATATAGATGTGCCGGCCCGTTGCAATGGATCCAAAGTATATCTGTTTAGTGGAGTGCACTCTAAACACATTATCTATTTATTTTTCTCTAACCTTTCGTAGCCATGCAACCAAGCCACATAAGCTTCATGGGTGCCCCCCACATCATATTATTCATACTACGTTGACAGAAAAAAAGATAAATCACCCAAAACAAGATCTTCCCGTTTTTTGTTCCTACGATGTTGTGCCGTGCACGTACCTACTAGTTGTATAGTGGTAGTACTAGTTGTATAGTACAAACTTGGTACTAGTAGGAGCAGAGTAGTACGGAATGCTCCTACTCTATCAACGAGCCCCATCTGACACCAAATTTCTTGGCTTCCGTGCTACAGCTAGATCTTCCCCTCGTTTCTGTTTTCCATCCCGGCGGCGGGCGGGGTGCGGTTTGCCAATAGTCGGTTTGCTCAATGGAGGTCCCACATGAAAGTGAAAATGCTAGGCAACACGCCTTCCCTAAGCTATGTGTCGTGCCGGACGGGCCGTGGAGTACTCCCGATTCCCGGGCGTGTGTGGGGGGAGTGCGACGCGAATGCGGCAGGCCTTTTCCTTTTACTAGCAATGTGCCCGTGCGTTGCTTTCAAGTTAATAAGGGGTTTTCTGCAAATTGGAGCAGAGAAGTGGGCTATTGTTGCAAAAATGCCACAACTTACCTCACAGCCGTTAGATGAAGATCTAATGGTCAGAAACGACGGATGGCAGACACACCACCATCACCAACTGAGTCTTTTATAGGAGTATATATTTCTCAGGCTGTTTTGATGAGGTGAGGGAGGGATGTGGTTGCTTTCAAGATAATAAGGGGTTTTCTGCAAATTGGAGCAGAGAAGTGGGCTATTGTTGCAAAAATGCCACAACTTACCACACAGCCGTTAGATGCAGATCTAATGGTCAGAAACGACGGATGGCAGACACACCACCATCACCAACTGAGTCTTTTATAGGAGTAGGAGTAGAGAAACATGTATAAATTGTAACATTTTGGTTCTGCTCCTTGGCACGATCGATAGATAGAAATAACGATTGGAAACGCTAGGGCGGGGCTATTTCCGCCAGATAAGCAGGGTACGTAGTAGCTAGGTTGGCGCATCGTCGGTTTGGTCACACGCGGTCCGACATGTTCTAGTGTTTCTAGCAAGATGCCCGCGCGTTGCACGAAGTTGATGGAAAAGGTAAGCACAACTTATAAATTGACGGATGGAGTACTAGTTACAGTGATGCATATAATTAAGCAAAGGGATCGCACATGTCGGTATTGACTGGAACGAGAATGCAACACCACAATAAGAATTAAGGCCACGATGATGATGCGATCGCAGTGGTGGTTACAGAAGGCAAGAAGAAAGATGCATCCATCAACGTACGACCTCCTCCTCCTCAACTTAGTGCGCCGGGCCACCGACCGGCGGCTAAGGAGCGGCGGCTTTTGTGGCGAGGTCGAGGTGCTTCTCAGCAAAGGCATCCAAGGCTTCCAGCCGGTTGAGGAAGGCCAACGTCGTAGCGTCCTCACTGGCCTTGTAGATACCTATGTACATGATTTGCTCGTACACGTGGATGTGTAGGTCGACGAATTCTTGCAGGGCGAGGCGCCTCGCGGCGAGCGCGACCTCCAGGTGGACATTCTTCGTGGCGTCGGCGGGCAGTCGCAGGGCCACCAGTGCTTGAAAGAGGTTCCGGCCATGGAGGCCGATTAGGGTGGCAGGCAATGAGGAGCCCGGGCGCGCGGGCTGGAGGAGTACGGCGATGTCGTCCGCGAGCTTCTTGAGGACGGTGAACTTGTTGGTGGTGGCAACGATCATCTGGTCCAACTGAGAGTCGTAGTTGGCGTCGACGGCGGCCATCCACCAGCCGGTCTCCAACACCGTCTGGAGACGATCCTCGGCGCCATGCCGCAGGCCGACGTCGTGGACCATCTGGCACAGCCGCTGGCCGCTCGCGCGCATCGCCGCCATGGGTCTGGAGTGAGCTCTTTTGCGCTTAGTGTAGGTGCTTAGGCAAATGCTTAGGTGCGTACGATGTGGAGATGCATTGGAATGGAGGGGCGCCTTTATATGAGGGCAAACTGCGTTGCATTCACATCGTGCAGCCTCTTTTCCCGGTCCTCCTCCCATTACTTCCCTCATGCATTAATTGAAGGAGGATGCATTGGCCGTTCAACATTTCGGGAACCGCTACTCCCTCGCTCGTCTGCATTAAAGCCGTATCGGGAACTGCGCCGCCCGCTGTCAAATCGAATAGTACTGCGCCGCCCGCTGCACGCCCGGCTGAACACGCCTCCTCGCCTCCATCAAACCCCTCCGTTAAACCCGCATGCAAACCGAGAAACCTACTCCGGCCACACGTCCGTTCATGAGCGGGCCGGAATTAAACGCAACACCGGCCGAGCTCCTCCCGTCCGCCCTCAGTTTAAACGAGGCCAGACGCCGGCCAAGCTCCTACCGTCCGCCCTCTATTTACACGAGGCCAGACAGACAGCGGGCAAGAATCGCACCCCTCCGCCGCTCCCCCATCTCCGCCTTCACCATTTTCTCCACTCTTCCGATGGCTTCCGAGGAGCCGTTCTCCGGCATATTACCCGGCTGGGTGGCCCGCCGAGCCCTCCGGATACGGGCGAGGCCGCTCGGTGCTTCACCAACCTCGCTTGGCCCGACGGAGCCAGTTGCCGCCCCAAGCAGGCGCGTGGTTCAGCAACTCGCCGCTCCAG
The DNA here is from genome assembly GCF_018294505.1 of Triticum aestivum. NCBI lineage: Eukaryota > Viridiplantae > Streptophyta > Magnoliopsida > Poales > Poaceae > Triticum > Triticum aestivum. Next base: position 637,206,602 of record NC_057799.1, on the reverse strand, counting down.
TTCAGCTCGATGAGGAGTGGCGAGTTGCTCCATGCCGGCACGGCGGCGAGCACACCAGTACGGGAGTCGTCGCTGCCGCGTCGTACCGCGCCTCCCGTGTCTGTGGGCGCGCCTCCCGTGCCTGCGGCAGCGCCATGCAGGCAGAGACAGAAGCCGGGTGCGTGGACAGCGACGAGTCGGTGGCCAGCTTCTCCGTGTCCGCCGCCATCATCGAGGAGAAGTAGAACACGGGAGGCGCCGCCACTTGGGTCCCATGAAGGCCACCGCCGAGGCGACGACTGCGCATTCAGGTGGTTTCTTTGCTTCTTCGTCTCTTCCGAGGACCTTCGTCGACCCCGCAAAGTGTCTGCCGGACATGAGGAAGACAAAGGGATCCGCGGGCGGCCATTTAGATTATGTACTCCCTCTCCAGCTGGCGGGAAATTTTTGTTCTAAGAATGGATAAATTGTATGTATCTATAACTAAAATAAGTCTAGATACATCCATTTCTAGGACAAGTATTTCCGGACGGAGGGAGTATTAATTATACCAAGATAGCCGGATTGGCACCGCTTAGTTCATGTAAATGTAATGAAATCCATCATGTTTATATGAAGATCCGGCTTTTTTATACGAAATCCTTCATGCTTATATGAAATCAGTCCGTGTTTGCACGAATTTCATCTGGTTGGTTAGAGTTGTGAAAATGTATGCCGCTGGCGTTTGATGTCGTCCTCCGCGGAAGGAAACGGGAGGAAATTTGCCGGCTGCCGTTGGAGATGCTCTTATGCTGGAAATAATAGAGTGACATCCAATCCATTTGAGTTAATTGCGTGTATGATTGTCCCTCTATAAAAAGTTAATTGCATGTACAGTGTACACGTGACTTGCAGGGTGCCTACAGCTTCATACAGAAAGTTAAAAAGAAACAAGTCCATCCTTAATCTTGTATTCTAAGTACTCTGTGGGTTCCACTGTCAGTACAGTAGCGAAAGAAGTATATATTAAATAAGTAATATATAATATAAAAATCTAAAGTTAAAGACACAATTCGAACTCATGTCATCGCGTTGCGAGCATCCGGCGCTAACCAGTCCAGCACATTTTTGTTGTAGACCATGCTGCTGATATATCTCCATGTCTACTCTTATACTCCATCCGTTCCTAAATATTTGTCTTTTTCAGATTTCAAATGGACTACCACATACGGATGTGTATGTAGACATATTTTAGAGTGTAGATTCACTCATTTTGCTCCATATGTAGTCACTTGTTGAAATCTCTAAAAAGACAAATATTTAGGAACGGAGGGAGTAGAAAACAGAGTTGGTGATGATGGTGTGCGTGCCATCCTGCAATATAGGCCGTCGGATTTATATCTAACGGATAGGAAGAAAACTATGGCAATTTTGCAAAAATATACCCACACCCCTCTCCACGTTCGCAAATACGGCCTTCCCTCGTTCATCCTTTTCTCTCACAAGATAAACTACTCATACAAATGCATCTTGATGTTCCGTGCAACGCACGGGCATCTAGCTAGTTTCTTTTAAAATAGTTACTGCGATAATTGGGTTGAAGTGATATATTTTATGTCTGCCCCGAATGATTTCGGATTCACTAGTAGTAACAAAGAAAAGGTTGCCTTGTTAATTAACAGAAAACAGGGTGAAAACTATCACATGAGGCCGGTAAAAACGAGGCACACTGGGTTCAGCGTCATCGTCACTACAGCTGTGCGCGCGCGAGAAGTCTACATATCGAGGGGGCTACTGAGCGAGGCACAGAGACACAATGTTCGAGAGAGAAACCAATTGACAGATTACGATCAGATTGAGTTGTCACCCTTCTGCTGTCATTGTTGGGGTGGGGGGAGGGGGAGGGAGAGAAAGACGTATCGAGAGTGTGCGCGGTAGGCACAGAGGCACAACTAGCGAGTGTGTGTGTGTGTGTGTGTTTGAAAGAGGAGTAGATAGATTACTATCAAGATCGAGGTGGCGCCCTACTCCTTCGGTGTCGGGTAGTGTGTGTGCGTGTGTGTGTGTTTGAGAGAGAAGCCAGTCGATAGATTAGTATCAAGATCGAGGTGTCACCCTACTCCTTCGGTGTTGGGAAGTGTGTGTGTGTGGTTGTGTGGGTGTGGGTGTGTGTGTCGGGGGGCCGGGGGGGCAGTGACACTTACAATATCCCTACTCTTATAAAAAACAGAGTTGGTGATGATGGTGTTCCTGCCATCCTGCAATATAGGCCATCCGATTTATACCCGACGGATAGGAAGGAAACTGTGGCAATTTTGCAAAAAGATACCCACACCCCTCTCCGCATTTGCAAATAAGGCATTCCCTCGTTCATCCTTTTCTCCCACAAGATAAACTACTCATACAAATGCATCTTGATGTTCGGTGCAACGCATGGGCATCTTGCTGGTAGGGAGAAGGAGTTTGTGTGACACATATCTAGCTATACTAAGGGATAGGTAGATAGCATTTGTGCGAGGCATACTTAAAGCATCACGAAGATAAACAAAATTGTGTGCATGCAAGTGCCGGAAAAAAATGAAGCGAGAAACAATGTGTGGGAGAGAGAGAGAGCGAAATCTCAAAACAAAAGGTGCTCTGTTGGAATCCCATTGTATGTATTCATATGGTTCCGGAACTCGAGTTAACCTTAGGCATATGTGTGAGAGACATTATTATACTTTGAGACATTAGTGGCTGTGGGTGGGCGGAATTAAAGGGGTGGGCGTGTTCGACAGAGAGAGCGTGTGTGTTTCTGTGTGAGAGACTTGTAGGACAGGGTAGAAAGACGAATTATAACCTTGACGGAGGGAGAGAAATACACGAAGTGCGCGTGTGTGATTCCGATGACCACAAGGAAATGAGATATGTATGCGTGTGAGAGAGATTGCACAATGCATTCACGTATCACTATCTAGCGATCGTGGACGTGCATCGCTTGAACATAAATCAATATCTACTTCGTATCGTGGCCAAAGGTACAATATCGATTCAACGCTATAAAGATTGGACACTCACATATCACATTTTTTCTATTTAAATAAACCTTTTCAGTTGTGCATGCCAAAGTTACAGTGATGTTTCTTCAAACAACCAATGTAGCTATCATGTACATGCACCATTGTTACTCTTGCATTCAAAATCATTAGTCTTGGATGATTTAAGGTTCTATTATGAAGTAATATATGTAATATTCATATATAAATTCAACGGGTACGCAATTTATGAAATGGAGGCTATGTAATCATATGAGGTAACACTTTTAAGTAGCGGACTACAATATCCATTTCTTTTTGTGCGCCTCTACACTAACACGTCAATGCATTATGTTTAAAGTAAATAACCAATTGCACTAAATTATCTATTTACACGAGAAATACATAGGCTGAGCGTTTGATCCCTTTTTTGTGAACGCGCCACTACACCCGTACGATTGGCCGCGCCCGTGTCAACGTCCAAGTTATCGGCGCATCATCCCGAGTTATTGTCTTTTTTTCTGGGGTGGACACACCAGTTATTAACTGCTGACGCGTGCCCCGTGTACACAGTCTCGCATGACCTTCCCGCTAGCACGGTCCAAAATTAGTTGAAACTGGATACGAACGATCCCGCGGGCGGCAAAATCTCCCGCCTCCTTCTAAAATTTCCGCCACCTTAGTCTTTAGCATGCAAAATTCCCCTTTTGTCCTTCGTGCACGGAGACCAACAGTTACAATACCGCCCTCATCTACATAATAGGTCGGGGCTGCTTTGGTAACTTCCGGTTCCCCCCACTACACGGCACCCCCATTTCCTCTCCCCCTCCCGCAAAAACGACTAACTCCACAGCACCAGAGCATCTCACATCACGCCGTCCGTACTTCATCGGCCTTTCTCCCCTCCCCTCTCGAAACCCTAGACTGCTCATCCACCGGCGTACCAGAGCCCATTCACTGCCAGCGGCGTCCACCCCTCCCACCTCCCCTAGAAACAAGTAGACTGCTCATCCACCACTGTACCACAGCCCATTGAGTGTCGGCCTTGTCCACGGCACCGGATCTGCTTCGCCGGTACTCTCGTCAACCGCAGCGCATCTGCAGCGGCTCATTCGTACTCCCCACCGGAGACGCTTCGTCCACACCCCCCCGGAGCTGCCCCACCGACGCCCCCATCGACGGCCTCTGATCCTCTTCGCCGACACCTTCCTCAACCCTACCGAAGCCGTTTCCCCGACGACATCGTCAACCCCACCGGAGTAGCTTCGCCTATACCATTTTCAACCCTACCGGGGCCGCTTTGCCAACTCACAAGTCCACGGCCTCAGATCCGCTTCCTCGCACCCTCATCCAACCTACCGGAGCAGCTTGTGACGCCCCGTCCATGGCCGCAGATCCGCATCGTCGACACCATCCTTAACCCAACCACCGGAGCAACTTCACCTACGCCCTCGTCCACGGCCACAGATCCGCTTCGCCCACACCGTAGTCCACCCTACCGGAGCCGCTCCACAAACACCCTACTCGATGGTTCTAGATCTCCTTACCGGACCCCGACAGCCAGCACAGCGTCATCACCCTTGACGTTTCTAACCTGATTCCCACCGTCTGGCAAGATGCCAAGCACCCGCCATGGCCTAGGTACTTTTCACCTTTAAACCCGTCCAGCATCACCTGCCAGATGTACTTCAAATATACTAACAGGTCGCTATTACCTGTTATGCAGCTGGCAAAAACTACAATGACGATGTTTCTTCTGGATCTAACAGTTTGGCCAACCAAGATCCTGGACCGAGGCATTGCTATGATCTTGTAAGCGTGTCTCTCTCTCTTGTATTGTTCTGTGCCTGCCAGTGTGCTTTGCTAGGATTTTCGACCAGTAATCCCTTTGTGCAGACAATGATTTCTACTACTGGCTGCTAAATTAGATATGTAGATGTCATACATGATACTACCTCGTACCTCCGTTCCTAAATATAAGTCTTTCTAGATATTCCACTATAGGCTACATACAGAGCAAAATGAGTGAATCTACACTCGAAAATGCATCTATATACATCTGTATATGGTCCATACTGGAATCTCTACATAGACATATATTTAGGAACAGAGGCAGTACATTACACAAAATCGTAGGTGGCATGTAGGAATTCCAGTACACTACATTAGGCTCCCTTAGAGTGCCTGCTAGTCCAGCACATAGAGTCATGGCTAGTTTATGCTACGCACACAATCATTAATTGGTGGTTTAAATATGCGCAAGGGATATGCAATGTATTATCATGTAGAGATGTCTGAAATTAGCCGTGCCAACTTGCAGATTGGGTTACACAATGAAAAAGTGCAAGATGTATATGGCAATTTCATGGAACATTGCAAAAAAGGAGAGCCAGCGGTGAGCCTATACAGTGTGCTACGGTACGTTACTCCTCCATTGCAATCATCGTGACATGTTATTTGTATGTCAGTTTTATTGGCCAAGTTTCTTAGGGACAACTATTACGAGTTATCCTAAGAAAATAAGCACGTGTGAATATAAGCTCCATGTAATAAGCCAACCAGTTCTTTTCATTGCGTTTTCAGCTTATCTTTGGTATGATAAGTGAAAAGTCTAGATTGCATTGCATTATATTTTTTCATTTTGCTGCCCATATGAAAATTAATTTGACTTGCAAACATCACAAATTGAACCCAGTGCAGTAATTAATATGATAGGAAACAGACCATCACTATTTGCTCAAAATGCAAATACAAAGATACCATCTACTTGGCACAATCTACTTTGGTCAATGTTTTCCATAGAGATCCCATTGCCTAATTTAAACGAAAAACGCATGACCCACATTTAAATGAAGAACAATTATTTATTGAAATTCGATGGTCCAAGTGACTGGTTATTATCATATAGCAGCACCACCTGAAAGCATCATATAGGCAGCAAGCAGCTCATAGCAACTCATCCATACAGCAGCAAGCAGTGTGCAATTCATTATATACCAGCAGCAACTCATAGCAATTCATCATAATAGGCAGCAGCAGGAGCAGCTCATAGCAATTCATCATATAGCAGCAGCAGGGAGCAGCTCATAGCAATTCATCATACAGCAGCAGCAGGAGCAGCTCATAGCAATTCATCATACAGCAGCAGCAGGAGCAGCTTATAGCAATTCATCATATAGCAGCAGCAGCAGCTCATAGCAATTCATCATATAGCAGCAGCAGCTCATAGCAATTCATCTATAGCAGCAGCAGGAGCAGCTCGTAGCAATGCATCATATAGCAGCAGCAAGAAGCAACTCATAGCAATTCCATGTATAGTGGATCAGAATGAAAATTTGGCAAAAAATCAGAGGAGATCCTCACCTTGTTGGATGAGCTCATCCTTCAACAACACCTCAAGGCCATGGCCTGGGAGGTGGGGAGGGGGAATGAGGTGCCTTCTGCCGCAGTGTGGCATCAGCCATAGTTGTGCAGCGCCTGCCGGAGTAGTGCATTGGACGAACCACAGTGGAGCCGCTGCTGGAGACCATGAGAATGAGGGGCGGCACCAGAGGGAGCAGCAGCTAGGGAGATGCCCTACCCGCCGGCCATGTAGCCTAGCTGGACAGAGCATCGTCAAGGACCATGCCAGATGGGACCAGTGGCGACGGCTTGCTGAAGGAACCCTAGTGCTGCAGGCAGGGGATCGAGGTAGAGGGAAAGGGGAGAGGATATGCAAGCGGGCAGGGCAATGAACGCTTGCGTGTTTGTTTTTACTTGAGGGTGAGGTGTGACGCGGGCGTCACCAGTTGCATTTTGAGTGTAATATAGGCAGACAACAGAGTCATTTCACTATTCCCCTTCCCTTCAATTTTTAGTGAGGTTCTACCCGAAACACCCCCCTCCAAAGCGAAATTAGTTAAGCCCAAGACCATAACTCAAAAATGACTTCTTTACATCTTTTATGGCTTATTTTGACAATAAGCCTTGAAAAGGCGGAATAGAACTGGCCCTTAACCTGCAATTCAATTGTGCGTGCAATGATGAATCACTCCTGCCTGCTATAGTGTATATTTAGGCATCATCATACATGGCATAACCTAATACATGTACATTCCATTGTAGAATATGGAATATGCAATATTTATGTTAGTTCATACGTTGCACATGATGTTTAAATGCCCCTTAAATCTGGTCAGTCAAGTGATGGTCTTTGAGCCTCCTTCTTTGCTTCTTTTCTTGATATGTAAGATTTGCTCACACATCTGTTCAATTGCTTGTTTGCATCAGCCAACCATACTAGGACTGTTTGCTTTGATTACTTTCTGTTCTTGACCTAACACTCTAACAGAGCTTGTCAACGATTTAAACACTAAGGGCTGCTGTAGTGGGGCCTTTTCTAACTCATAGGTGACATAAAGGTTTGGCTGTACACTAAAGTAGGCTCTCCAAGAGTACCTGGAGATCCAGTTCGAAGGCATGCCTAGTTTTTACATAGTGCAGACATAGTAAATGCTCATTTCATTGTGTGCAAGTGCAAGAGATGCGGCATGTTTCATTATGTGGTGTTGTTTTGTTACAATCTCATCCTTTTGTGTTCATAGACTGGAAAGTATGCATATTTATCTTCCAAGGAGACGAGTAACTAGTTTGTGTCACCTTGCAGAGGGGTGCAATGAAGATAAGATTGAGGATTTCCAAGTACAAGATGTTAGGAAGGAGACTTGCAAGATAAGTAGGAGCTGCGCTGAGCCTCTTCAACCTATTAAGGTAAGTCACTGTATCCAACTCAACAGTTCAATTCCTTGTTTGTTTCAGGCATAGTTAATTTGCTCTTTTCAATTGCTTTATTTGTCCCCAGTTAATGAGATGCCCAAAGAATGATGCCTGATGTTGGGTACTTGTATAACTATTAGTTGACATAATTAAAGGCCTTACCATTTAATTACTCTGCCGAAGTGTGCCTGAAGCTTTGAAGTCTATTAACCAACTATTATTGAATGAGGCTCACAATCTAGTTTATACTAGGCTAATGATTGCATAGTTTTGCTTGCTGTAGTATGTTTGTATGAAATCCTCTGTTGTTAATTATGCTCCCTAAGACTTTAGTTGAGCTACAGAATGGCCAACTGCTTGCTTACTTCTACGCAACGTGCTGTCTAAATTTGTAACTTGTCTGTGTTTTGGATTGGGCCCCAACATCATGCTCCTCTGGTGAGCTAAGAGAGATTTCTGTATGCAGGCTGCACAGACTACCTTTTTTATAATTTTTAAAATATCACCTGCTTATGCTTCATGACGTGTAACATTATTGTTAGTCTTGTTTTGCCATGTACAAAATAGTCTGTCTTGCTCGCTTCACTATTGTAACTATATTTTTGCCCTAGTCATGTGTACTTACAGAAACATTTCAGGATGAAGTGACATCAACACAAAGATCTGCGAGCAGTGCGGCATGGCCGTTACCAAATGATTATGGATTGGAATTGGAATGTGCTGATGTTCTCGAGCATCAACTAGAGGTGGCAAGAAAACTTGTACATGATTCTGAACGTACAATCAACAAGTTGAGACTGGACATGCAGGTATTAGATGCAGGAGTCAAAAAAATGAAACAAGACACTGAGGTAACAACGAAGGAATTGGAGATTTTACAGACTGAAATTTGTGCTATCTAAATCCGGCCAATCCTATTTTCTGAAGAGATTATAGTTCAAATGGTAAGTTATGTTGATGCGCGTCTATGATGTATGAGTTGTATTTGCCCAGTGTATGTAATTTGCTGTTTGTGTATGCTTTATTATTACTTGTGCCGAACCATAATGCCCAGTGGGTATAATCGGCTGTAATATTTTTATTGTATAGTGTAGGATTATTCTACGTTTCTATGCCTTAGTCTCTTTATTGTATAGTGTATGTTTTTTTAGAGGTGATAGTATAGAGTAGGATAATTCTTTGAATATAGAGTAGGATAATTCTTTGAATATGCTATATCGTTCAAACAGGGGGCAACTCGCCCAAACGTTGTAGTGACCATGGCCCTCCACAGGCCGTACGTTCCATGGGCCACCTACGGGACGGACGATCCCTGGCCTTCTGTGGCCGTCGGATTCGTGGGCCTTCTATGGGCTGTCGGATCCGTGGGCCTTCTATCGGCTGTCGGATCCATGGGCCTTCCATGGGCCAGCAGATTCATGGGCCTTCTCTGGGCCATCGAATCAATGGGCCTTCTGTGGGCCGTCGGGTCAATGGGCCTTCTACGGGCCATCTCATCTATGGGCCTTGTACGGGCCGTATAAGGGGCCGTAAACGGGCTAGAGTAGAAATTGTATGTTTTATGGGCTGACCATAACGGGCCGTTAATCGGCCGTATTTGATGATGCTATGAAAATGGCCCAACAGATTAACGGGCCACAAACGGGCCGACTGTATCCACGGGCTGAATTTGGACCACAAGCAGAAAAGGCCTGTAACGGGCCGTAAGTAAACGAATGTTGGAAATGAGCCCAAGAATAAATGGGCCCTGAGAAGGCCGAAAGGTAACATGGGCTGGAAACGGCCCAACGGTATAATGGGCCGTTAATGGGTATAAAGTGATACACTGTTCATTACGGGCCAGTTTTACCACGGGCCATTAATGGGCCGAGGGTTACTAAGGGCCTCATATGGGCCGAAAGATGTCATGGGCCATACATGGGCCGGAAGTTAAAACGGGCTGAAATTATGTTGGACGGCCCAGATGACGCTACTGGGCCTAATTCGGATAGGCCGTAAACGTGCCCTGGGTTAGCGGGCTGTAAATGGGCTATATGCGAACAAGCCGTTAACAGGCTTGCCGTGGGCCGGCCCGCCACCTTTTGACCAAATCAAACGGGCCGGCCTTTTCACAGGAATGGGTCTCTGTTGGGCAGTGCCACGTGTCGACGTATCATAGGCGCTTTGGGTCCAATGAGTGGATGACATCTGTCCCAACGACGAGCCGACACGTGTTCCCTCCAGCCAATGATGATTTTACACGTGGAAAATCCCCATTGGTAGGGGCTGTTAACGGGTTATCGGATCCAAAACCGGACCCGATAGCTTAACGACGTTCCGTTACGGTGGATGCCACGTGTCGGTCACCCTTGACGAAAGCACTTCTGTGACGCGCGATTTATCGTCATGGAAGTGGACACTTTCGTGATGATAATTTTGGTAATGTCATGGAACACTTCTACGACAGCATAGGTATGACTATCTTGATTCTATCATAAATTTGTCATGGATGTACATGCATGACAGAAAACGTGACCTACTGTGACAAACACGTATCATCATGGAAGTGTATTTTTTGTAGTGTCAGTTTCTTCATCGTCTCCGTCATCAGATTTCCAGTCGGCGCTGTCACCACCGCTCGCCTCTCCTTCATGGTCTTGCTCTCCATTGGGCATCGAGTACATCTCAGTATAGATCTGTGATGCAAAGAATTGAACAAGTATTAGTCAGGTTCAAAGACAGTTACAAATCAAAACAAAAGACACTCGGTAATGAAGGACAAACCTTGTCTGGTTCGTTAGAGGAGTCGAGTGGTTGAATTCTCCTGGACCCCCTGGGGTTGTCTTTGTTTCCAGTGATTCCCTGCAGCCACTGCTCCACCGTCTCCTCGGTGACTTCCTCCGGGTGAATCCGAGTGGTGTCCTCAATGCCCGAGTCCATCCACATAGGATGATCGCGAGCTTGGAGTGGCTGGATACGTCGACTGAGAAACACCTCTAGTAAATCCATGCCGGTCACGCCATCACAGACTAATTGGACTACTCGTTCAACCAACATGTTCACCTCTCTTTTCTCTGCTAAAGTCACTTTCAATGAAGAGGGCTACTGGACCCGCTCCATGGAGAAGGGAGGAAGACCAGTCGACTGCCCAGGAGTCGGTTGGTCCTTACAGTAAAACCAGGTCAACTGCCACCCTCTAACTGAATCGGGGAGAGTCATAGCTGGAAAAGTACTCCTACCCCTCATCTGAATCCCTAGACCTCCGCACATCTGAATCACGTGCGTCCTCTCATCACTCGGATTAGCCTTTTTCACAGACTAGGAACGGCAAGTGAAGATGTGTTTGAAGAGACCCCAATGCGGTCGACAACCCAGGAAATTCTCACACATAGACACAAATGCCCACATAAGGGACACAACTCATTACCCGGGCCATGTCTCTTGAGCACCTTCGTACCCGATGGGAGGCGATCCCTCGATAGCTGGCTCACGAAAATCTTGATCTTGAAGGGGAGTGACGCCTTCCATGGATGCGCGATCCACAAAATAGTCGGAAATGGGTCGTTGCGTTGGAGTTGGCCTAACTGTTTTCCATCTTGTTCATCCATAAAAGTATAACAGTAAATTGAAAAGAAATAGTAAATAAAAAAAAAAAATCTTTTTTTGGTGTTCATGTTAGTCTGGTAAGCGTGCTTGACATTTCATGCGGAACGGATAGCAGTGTTTCATAGGTGAAAAAATTAATTAAATGTAACATTTAAAGGTAACATTTGGCGTTTAATTTGTTTTTTCCGCATAAATCAAAATGCATAAACTTTTCCATTAAAAATTTACAGGTAGCATTATGGTGTGACAATGAACACATCTAATTTTTTGGACATTTGCAAAAAACATTTAAACATTTTGGACACTTGAAACACAACACACGCACGCCCGCCCCACGCCCGCGCACACACAGATACAGACACATACATGAACACACAGCGACATACACTACCCACAAAACCCACCACCCACCACACACACACAAAACGACACACACAACGCACATTACACACACACACACACACACAACGCACGGAAAATGCTAGACACACGGCCTCATTACGGGGTAACAACGGAGCTCCACCACGCACACATGCAGCGATTGCCCACAGCACAGCGCGGCCTCGCCCCTGCAGCAAGTTTTCCGGGGAGAGCGAGGGCAGGAGCTATATATCCATCACTTCCGCACGCCCCCCATCTCACTCTCATCTCTCCGACCGCGAGGCGCGAGGTGAGGCGGGAGATCGGCAAGCGGGCGAGCGAGCGAGCGCTGGTGATGGAGGCGAGGCAGGCGAGCGGGCGCGCCGCGATGGTGGCGAGGCAGCAGATCGGCAAGAGGGCGCGCACCGCCGGCACGGTCAGTCAGACCTCCCCCACTACCATCCATCTCTCTCTCTCTCTCTCTCTCTCTCTCTCTCTCTCTCTCTCTCTCTCTCTCTCTCTCTCTCTCTCCCGTGCTTGCGAGCTTTGGTTGCACGAGTTGGATCCAGTGACTCGACTCGACTTGACTTGACTTGTTTCCGCGTTGATTTAATTGCCTCTGCTCACCGATCCTTCCTTCACATGCTATGCGTGCAGGTCGACGCCGAACTGCGGCTCGTCCCGCCGGGCTGCGGCGGCGGTGCGTCGTCGGCGGTGTCAGCCATTTTGCAAGGAGAGCAAGTACGTGAAAGTCAGCGTGGAAGGAGCCCAGCACCAGCGGATCGTCGATCTAAGGGCGTACGGAGGGCACGCGGAGCTCTGGGCTGCGCTCCTGGGCTTGGCTGGCCAGATGCTGGGCCTGGTCGTGACCTACGAGGACAAGGACGGCGACATCTTGCTCGCCGGCGACCTCCCGTGGGAGTAAGCCCCCATCTCTCTCTGCGTCTCAGTTACATGCATGCCTACCTGCCTGCCAGTAAACACCTTTCACGTGCACTAACAACTGATTTTGCATTGCAGCATGTTCGTCGATTTGATTGATTCCATCGTCTCGTCTTGGTGTCGATGCCGTTGCTGGAGGATTTTTATCAGCAGAGGGAGGGCGCTAGTAGCTCCTCGGCGCGTGGGTGTTTAGTCTTGTCTTGTGTTATTGTGTAGCAGCAGCAGCACTAGCACTAGCTAGTGTGTGTGTGTGTGTGGTGTGTGGTTGATGCATTTGCATGCAGAAGATACTCCCTAGAGCTTGTGTGTTTGCCCCGATAACAACGCATTGTACTTACGTTGATAATAAAGTACCCCCTCTGTTTCAAAACGTTCTGACCTCGATCATTTCTCCTGAAATAATTCACGTTCCGTGTCCGTGTACTTACTTGCTCTCTACCTCACTGTCTCCAATTTTACCCGTGCTCCATCTGTCTCCCATTTTACCCGCGTCCGTGTACTTAGTTATGTCTGCATTAGGACGTGCCTTTGCCACCGATGGCCTTATCACGCTTCCGCTTATTATCTAATGATGATGTGTTCTAATTACGAGATTAAGCTACGGGTTTACGTCAACCTGAAGATTGAATGTAACAATGGTATCATGAGCAAATTAATCTTGATTAGAACCCTCGTTAGACTCTTCTTGAATGTAAATTACTCACGTTAGAGTCTATTTTTTTCGGATCAGTGTTAATTGTGTGTATAGACCTAATGATGTAGTACTGTTCAAGCTAATGATGAAGTTTAAGTCACAATTACTGCTGTTTAAGATTAATTATTTCCCCTTAAGTTCTACCGCCCCCCGGTTGAGGCTAATGAAACATATTTAGGATCAGCTGGTTTCGTTTAAGGCTCTAACTGTTGTGCATGGGGTGAGTGTATGCGCGTATGTATGAGCGCTTGCGTCTGCATTGATGTTTAAAAAAAATTGATATTTAATCATGTTTAAATCTTCGTTAATGAAGTCAAATTTTGCTCTTAATCCAATTGATGGTGGAATTAGTGCTGCTTTAGGCCCTGATTAAGAAATTACAAGGAGGGGAATCAACTGATTAAGTAAAATAGCCAATTTTGAAACCCCAGAAATATCCCCCAAAAACGAGAAAATCCAGAAAAAGGAAGAAATGGGGCTGGCTCACGTGTAGACGCGGCATCCGACCCGACGCCGCGACGCCGCCGTCTCACGCGCGCGAGGGCCCGCGGAAAGAACGAGCCGACGACGTACGCCGCGCGAACGTCGCGTAGGACCCGCCGTTTTGTTCGGCCTGAGCTAGCTAGCCGCTCCGCGGTGCGTGGGTGCAGCGCTACTAGTGCGTGTGTGTGGCGTGGTTCGTGCGCATGCAGCAAATACCTCTCCCGGCTTTTCAAGCTTGTGCGATAATCTGCGTCTGTGTACTTACTCTCTACCTCACTGTTTGAAGTTTCGGTTTTGCTAAAGCACATCTAGATATGCCATATGTATTGCACATCTAAATCCTACTATGTCACTGTTTCTAAAAAAAAGAACCCTATGTCATTGATTTGACAAGATTTGTGCCGATATTTTCTTTTCCTTTTTTGTGCTTGATTGAGTCACTTAAATGTGCTATAATCAGGACACATCTTTCAGTTGTATCCTTGTTCCTTCCCCATTCTCAATTTCTCATCCGATTGAAACGCGGCCCCCACTGACTGCCGCTGCCGTCCGCTCCTCGAAGGAGATGCGCGAGCTCATGGTTGTACACGCCTCGCGTCGCCGACATCACCTCCTTATTGCCGTCGGCGGGGCCGACAGCAGCGCCACCTCAAGGCTGCAGGTTATTGCTCCTCCACCGTATGCTACGCGCATGACGATACAAGGCAAGCTCAATGGAACTGTGCGCATCTTCCCATCGATGCACGCGCGCCGGCGAGCAAACCTGCCGCGTCGGTGTGGAAATCGGCGCTAACTGGCACGGAATAGGGAAATTCTGGGGAGGAGGAGAGGAATGGGGAATAGATTTCAGCCCACGTTTAGTTCCACTGGCTAGCGTCCCGGGGAGATTTTATTTTGTGAGAAATATGTCCCCGGGAGATAAAAGGTCTTCGGGCGCTCTTGGGCCATATTCCATATGGGTTGCTGCCCTGGTTCTGCTCGTCTGCACATGAAGTTTTTGTTTTATTAAGAATTCCTTTCTGGTAGGCTAAAAGTTCCAATGGGCTCGCATGGGTAATATGTGATGAATATATATATTTTAGTCAATTTTCTATTTTTTCAGTGCGTTTTCCCTGCTTTAGTCTTTCTACTAAAGTCTAATGCACTGTCTAAGGTAGAAAGTGACCAAAATTATGTGTGATATATAATGTTAACTCTATTAAAGTATCTAATCGAGAAGCTGTGGGTTACGGTGGGCTTGATTATGTTCTTAGGGGAAATTTATTTTCATTGCATTTTATGTTATTTGAAACTTAACGTTTCCCCCCGACGATATCTTAAAACATCCTAAATTATGATAAAACTCATGTTTAAAATTTTAAAATAAAATAGAGTCGATAATAAGTTTTATTTGCAAAATTTATTGATTTATAATGTTAATGTCATTTATGGAATTTTAAATGGTGATATCTTTGTATCATTTTAATGTTCAAATATTAATGTAGTGAAATGATATTTATCTTTATCACTATTTATGATGTTTCACTCCCTAAAGTTTGTTAATATATTATTTGGAAACTTTATTTGAGTGTGAAATTTATGGTGATATTTGTTCTAAACCTTGTGGCCCAATTCCTTCTCCACCTCTTGGCCTTTAGGCCCATTGATATTAAATTAAATATATATTTGTTCTAAACATTTTCAGAGCATTATAAATATAACTTAACATCCTCGGAAATATTTTCCACCTATATATATTAATTGGTAATACCTGCTAGTACCCGATATTCACCAAAACCCTTCCGGTGACCCAGAAACGCTTCCGAAACCTCTCGGAACTATTACGGATATTAATGAAACAATTCCACAAACATATTCTCGTTACTCCCATACCACTAACACCCGGCATATCGTGATTACCTTAAGCTTGTGACCCTATAGGTTCGGTAAATCATAGACATGAACGAAACCTCTTCGTTCAATGACCGATGGCGGAATCATGGACATCCATATCGGTCCCTATAATTACACGAATGATATTCGAGTGAACCTTTGGTTATCATGTGATGTCCCCTTTGCTTCATGATATTCTACAAAACCCGGTGTGCATAGGTATCCCCCTGAGTCATCACCATGCTCACTATACCGTTGCCCCCGTTATCGGTTTTGTTCTTCTTTCTTGTTAACGTGTTCCGGCATTCCTGTGACGTAGTCACCTGTGTCTGGCCAGATGATGATGGACGCCGTCACACGAGAGGGCCCTAAGAATATCTCTCCATCATCGGATGAGCAAATCCCACTCTCGAGCTATCCGATCACTTGTCAAACTTTCTGATGAGCCTGAAAGTTGTCGTTATGATCACCTTGTTACAGATGACGTCTGAGCAACCCCAAAGCCTACCGTCTAGTAGGAAGTGACCGAGACACTCTCATGGTCCGAGGAACTAAAACACATGCTAACACTTCGTGTTATAACAAATGATTTCAGACGATATAATCACAAAGTATAATAGACAAGTTTGGGTCGATTCAATATGATCATTCTTCTAACGTCATACCCTCAATGTTGTTTTAGGACTACGTTACACTTAACGATATCCTAAGATCCGGAAAACTTGATCACCAACAACACTTGAGCCAGTCTTAGAGGCGAGACTAGGAACCTATTGTTTATTGTTTTATCATTTCACACATGCATATGAGTTTCCCACTGAATCGCATATTCCAGGATCATAGTTGTTATAGCATGAAATATAAACTCTTAATTATGAATAATAGAAATATAATAATAAAATATTATTGCCTCTAGGGCATATTTCCAACATTAGAGATATATGATTTGATGTGGAATGGGGAACCACCACCGGCCCATATGCGAAAAGCGCCACCAAAGCCCATTTCAGTACTAGTGTCCATAGGAGCCACACGGAAAGGAGTAGACAAAAGTTATTTGAGATCGGCTAGGGCTTGTTGGTCCTCATTAGACCAAAAAAGGATATATGACTTCTTCAAATGTTGGTTCAGAGGAAAATTTTCTCATCGAGCCTGGATATAAATCTGTTAAGGGCGGCAACACAACCCGTAAGCTTCTGTATGTCATTAAGACAATAGGCTTGCCGAACTTAGAAATGGCTCTGACTTTTTCGAGCTTAGCCGCAATTCCAAGTTTGTAGAAAATTAAGCCAAGCAACTTGCACGAAGGAACCCCAAAGACACACTTGTCAGGGTTGTCGGTGGACACTGAGTTGTGGGCTTGGTCCCCCTACTTTCGCTGGGCCTCTTCAATCGTACATTGCCTCTTCAATAGATGGCCGGGTTGGTGTTTGATAATTCAATCATAGATGCTTGTAAGTAATTAGCCTCCCCACATATAAATCATAACAAGTATGTGCATCATCATTTTCACAAAAAATCCTTTTGCAGGCCAGTTTTTGGAAATTTAAAATTCATACTTTTACACTTGAAAATTTTCCGAAAAAATATAGATATACATGAAGGCATAATGCACAAGTGGGAAACTTTTCAGGACGAAATTAGTTGAAATGAAAACAAATCTGGGGTTTTTTAGCACATGATACTATTAATCCACCCAGGCCATGATTTTTTTTGCATAGCTCACATTTCAATGTATTTCATACTGAAATTTTATGCACATACACATAACATCCTTGTTTATTTGTACAATTTTTATATATTTTTTAAAACTGAAAATTTTGATTTTTGATTTTTTCAAAAAATTCGGCCTCCAAAACGCCATTCTCATCATTTTCAACACTATTGTTAATTGCTTAGAGATAATTCCATCCACTCGTTGACCACACCATCATCACATTTTCTCTCATTATCAAGATAAATATTTTAATACTCCAACACCCTACTATAATTGAATTTGATCTATATAAAAATTAGAAGTTACATAGGCACCTATTAACTAGAGTCCTAGTAATGTAGATATAACTAGGATCCTAACACAATAACAGAATTTCTGCTCATTACCTAAAATAAAATAAACTCTATAAATATGTACCGAGATATTTATAATACTCATATGCTCTAGAATCGTCTACAAATATATAAATAAATAACAAAATAGATACATCACATAGTATGGGACACAAAATAATCTTGATAGAATTGTGATTTTGTCTTTCTTTTTAGCTTCACTTAGATACAAAAAAAGTTTCAATTTAGAAATATATATTTCTCTTTAGTGTGACATAATAAAGGTTTGAAACATAACAAATTTATGTGAGGAACGTTTGAAACATAACAATACCAATTTGTTTTTGAACGAGCATCAACTTTGAATATTTATCAACACGTTTTGTGCTTAATTCTACTAGGTAATACGATAAAAAGTATAGTTTATTTGTGATGCCTAGTATGCATATAGACAACATATATTTAGTACAACAACAACAACAAAGGCTTTCAGTTCGTAACAAGTTGGGGTGGGCTAGAGTTCAAACCCATAAGATCTCGAAACCCATAGATGACATATATTTTGTGATATTGAAAAATATAAAAAGCAAATGAGTTCAATATAAAATACACAGAAAGTCAGATTGCCAATCAGAACTTATGATATAATATTCTCATACGGTTTCCTTAAACAAACATTAGAATACAACATAATATAGACCTCATTCTTCGCATGGCTATGTAGTTTTCATCTTTATAAATTACATATTTTTCATTCAACCACCACATGTTTGTTGTCATTTTATGGATGGCTTCTATGGTTATCAATTGCTTGACAAAATTCCATAGAAGTGAGACCATGGCGGTATAATTTCTGATGCCTTAAGTGGATAAGTCAGGTTCATATATGATTTCTGTGATATTTTTCAATTTTAATCAGTTTTTGAACAAAAAACATGACATCTTATAAATTATATTAACTAACCTCATAGTTTATGACATAGTAATCTAAATAAGTCAATCTATGTTTTTAACACCCATTCCTAATTTGATGTAAGAAGATCATATTCACGAGTGTTACTCAAACAAGATTTCACCGGGAAAAGTCTACTTGTAATAATCTAAAACCGCCATTGCCATCCATATTCAATTGTTTTCCAAAAAGAATCTTAATTATCAAGCACTGAAAAAATATGAGAGAGAATTTATGGGACCATGGTTATAAAAGAAGTAAGTTGAATTCAATATTATCCGACATGGACTTTACGAGGATATGGGCTACATCATGGGGAGTAGCTAGGCTCCAAGCAACACTAGCCATGGCCAGGGCGACAAGTTTTTTCGTTTACTCTAGGTAATGTGCATCAATGTAATTATGTGATGAGCCTTGGATGTTAGTCAATCCTGGCTACAGAACTAATCCAGATTAGAAGAGTTGGATAACAGTTTAGGTTAAATGTGAATAGTGGTTGAAGGTCTATGATCTATAACGTTGTAGTTCTCATTTCAAACTTTTTAGGGTGCACACTCTCGAAATCTTCGGTTAGACGGATAACCAAAGCATATGATTAACGTACTAACACTGAGAATTACGTTAATCGTAAGGAGATTCTTATGGTATCAGTACAAGATTTTTAGTTTGGAATAAAAAAGCAGAAAGTTTGTACTTTAAAATAGATAGCCTGTGAATGTATGATACATTCATATGTAATCAATTTCGCTGGAGAAATAGATAAATTCTCCTACGACATGCTCCAGATGCTGGCTCAAATAGATATAAGGGTAAGGAAAATTATCTGGAATGGTTTTTTGATAGAAATATCTAGAACCATTAGTGCTTTGTGGACCTATTAACCACGTTGTAACATCATAAAATTCATAAATCATTTAGTAGGTTGGACTAAAATCAACGGCGTGGAGCCAAGCCCCGATGGACCGTGGTCCAGCAACATATTTTCCACCCCAACATTAATATTTATACCACTATATAGTTTACGAATAACTTTGAGTATCAACCGTTGGATGAAGCCCACCCAAGGGTAGAAACATATACCTGACAAATCTGAGTGTTGCTGATTCTTGGATCTTTTCTTTACTACATGTACTGTCCATAAGATTATATGATTGGGCTTAAGACCTATGCATATTTTGCACAAATTTAAAACACGGAGCTATTTTGTTCTAGACTCTCCTAACTTCTTTTCTGTTAAAAAAATCATTAATTTAATTATTCTCCCCCATAAAGCATTCATTTTTAATTGGTGATTTTGTATTCAAGGCTATGGATTCATAAGACATATTTTTTTTGAATATAAATAACTTTATTCCTCATATAATAGCCATGTCATTTACAATATGTGCAAGAATAAAGTCATGGGATTGGAGTCCCAAAATTGAGATAAACTAAGACTAAAGCAGTGCTTTGCTAAATAATCAGCAATAAGATTGGTTTCCTTTCCGCAATGAACAAAGTTGACATTGAAAAGTTTATCGCCAACAGACTGGTCTAGGTGATGATTGGCACATCGGGATGAAGGAAATATGCCCTAGAGGCAATAATAAAGTTGTTATTTATATTTCCTTATATCATGATAAATGTTTATTATTCATGCTAGAATTGTATTAACCGGAAACTTAGTACATGTGTGAATACATAGACAAAACAGAGTGTCCCTAGTATGCCTCTACTAGACTAGCTCGTTAATCAAAGATGGTTAAGTTTCCTGACCATAGACATGTGTTGTCATTTGATGAACGGGATCACATCATTAGAGAATGATGTGATGGACAAGACCCATCCGTTAGCTTTGCATAATGATTGTTTAGTTTTATTGTTATTGCTTTCTTCATGACTTATACATGTTCCTCAGACTATGAGATTATGCAACTCCCGAATACCGGAGGAACACCTTGTGTGCTATCAAACGTCACAACGTAACTGGGTGATTATAAAGATGCTCTACACGTGTCTCCGAAGGTGTTTGTTGGGTTGGCATAGATCAAGATTAGGATTTGTCACTCCATGTATCGGAGAGGTATCTCTGGGCCCTCTCGGTAATGCACATCACTATAAGCCTTGCAAGCAATGTGACTAATGAGTTAGTTGCGGGATGATACATTACGGAACGAGTAAAGAGACTTTCCGGTAATGAGATTGAACGAGCTATGAGGATACCGACGATCGAATCTCGGGCAAGTAACATACCGATGACAAAGGGAACAACATATGTTGTTATGCGGTTTGACCGATAAAGATCTTCGCAGAATATGTAGGAACCAATATGAGCATCCAGGTTCTGCTATTGGTTATTGATCGGAGATGTTTCTCGGTCATGTCTACATAGTTCTCGAACCCGTAGGGTCCACACGCTTAACGTTCGATGATGATTAGTATTATGAGTTATGTGATTTGATGAACCGAAGTTTGTTCGGAGTCCTGGATGACATCACAGACATGACAAGGAGTCTCAAAATGGTCGAGACAAAAAGATTGATATATTGGAAGGTTATGTTTGGACACTGGATTGGTTTCGGAAAGGTTCGGACATTTTTTGGAGTACCGGAAGGTTACCGGAACCCCCCGGGCAGTTAATGAGCCTTCATGGGCCCTAGTGGAGAGAGGAGGCAGCGGCCAGGTGGAGGTGCGCGCCCCCCAAGCCCAAACCGAATTGGACTAGGGTTGGGGGTGGGGCGGCCCCCCTTTCCTTCTCCCCTCTTTCCCCTTCCCTCCTTCTCCTAGTTGGAATAGGAAAGGGGGGGCGAATCCTACTTGGACCGGGAGTCCAAGTAGGACTCCCCCGTTTTGCGCGCCCCTCTAGGGACGACCTCCTCTCCCCCCTCCTTTATATACGTGGGAGGGGGGAACCACAAAGGCACACCAAGTCTTCTCTTAGCCATGTGCGGTGCCCCCCTCCACAGTTACACACCTCGGTCATATCGTCGTAGTGCTTAGGCGAAGCCCTGCGCCGGTAACTTCATCATCACCGTCACCACGCCGTCGTGATGAAGAAACTAAGAGCTCGAGGGACGTCATCGAGCTGAACGTGTGCTGAACGCGGAGGTGCCGTACGTTCGGTGCTTGGATCGGTTGGATCGTGAAGACGTTCGACTACATCAACCGCGTTACTAAATGCTTCCGCTTTCGGTCTACGAGGGTACGTGGACACACTCTCCCCGCTCATTGCTATGCTTCTCCTAGATAGATCTTGCGTGATCGTTGGAATTTTTCTGAAATATACGTTCCAACAGTGGCATCCGAGCCAGGTTTATGCGTAGATGTTATATGCACGAGTAGAACACAAAGAGTTGCGGGCGATAATAGTCATACTGCTTACCAGCAACGTCTTACTTTGATTCGGCGGTATTGTTGGATGAAGCGTCCCGGACCGACATTACATGACCGCGTTCATGAGACTGGTTCTACCGATGTGCTTTGCACACCGGTGGCTAGCGGGTGTCAGCTTATCCAACTTAGTTGAATCGAGTTTGACTACGCCTGGTCCTTGTCGAAGGTTAAAACAACACACTTGACGAAAAATCATTGTGGTTTTGATGCGTAGGTAAGAATGGTTCTTGCTAGAAGCCCGTAGCAGCCACGTTAAACTTGCAACAACAAAGTAGAGGACGTCTAACTTGTTTTTGCAGGGCATGTTGTGATGTGATATGGTCAAGACGTGATGAGATATAAATTGTTGTATGAGATGATCATGTTTTGTAAAAGTTATCGGCAACTGGCAGGAGCCTTATGGTTGTCGATTTATTGTATGAAATACAATCGCCATGTAATTGCTTTACTTTATCACTAAGCGGCAGCGATAGTCGTAGAAGCAATAGTTGGCGAGACGACAACGATGCTACGATGGAGATCAAGGTGTCAAGCCGGTAACGATGGAGATCATGACGGTGCTTTGGAGATGGAGATCAAAGGCACAAGATGATGATGGCCATATCATGTCACATATTTTGATTGCATGTGATGTTTATCTTTTATGCATCTTATTTTGCTTAGTACGGCGGTAGTATTATAAGATGATCCCTCACTAAATTTCAAGGTATAAGTGTTTTCCCTGAGTATGCACCGTTGCTACAGTTTGTTGTGCCGAGACACCACGTGATGATCGGTGTGATAAGCTCTACGTTCACATATAACGGGTGCAAGCCAGTTTTGCACACGCAGAATACTCGAGTTAAACTTGATGAGCCTAGCATATGCAGATATGGCCTCGGAACACTGAGACCAAAAGGTCGAACGTGAATCATATAGTAGATATGATCAACATAGAGATGTTCACCATTGAAAACTACTCCATCTCACGTGATGATCAGACATGGTTTAGTTGATATGGATCACGTGATCATTTGGATGACTAGAGGTATGTCTATCTAAGTGGGAGTTCTTAAGTAATATGATGAATTGAACTTAAATTTATCATGAACTTAGTCCTGATAGTATTTGCATATCTATGTTGTAGATCAATAGCTCGCGTATAGCTCCCCTGTTTTATTTTTGATATGTTCCTAGAGAAAACTAAGTTGACAGATGATAGTAGCAATGATGCGGACTGGGTCCGTAATCTGAGGATTATCCTCATTGCTGCACAGAAGAATTATGTCCTTGATGCACCGCTAGGTGACAGACCTATTGCAGGAGTATATGCAGATGTTATGAACGTTTGGCAAGCTCGATATGATGACTACTTGATAGTTTAGTGCACCATGCTTTACGGCTTAAAACCGGGACTTCAAAAACATTTTGAACGCCATGGAGCATATGAGATGTTCCAAGAGTTGAAATTAGTATTTCAGACTCATGCCCGTGTCGAGAGGTATGAGACCTCTGGCAGTACTTCGCCTACAAGATGGAGGAGAAAAGCTCAACCAGTGAGCATGTGCTTAGATTGTCTGGGTACTACAATCGCTTGAATCAAGTGCAAGTTAATCTTCCAAATAATATAGTGATTGATAGTGTTCTCTTGTCACTATCACCAAGCTACTAGAACTTCGTGATGAACTATAATATGCAAGGGATGACGAAAACGATTCCCAAGCTCTTCGCGATGCTAAAATCAGTGAAGGTAGAAATCAAGAAAAAGTATCAAGTGTTGATGGTTGACAAGACCACTAGTTTCAAGTAAAAGGGCAAAGGAAAAGAAAGGGAACTTGAAGAAGAATGGCAAGCAAGTTGCCACTCCCATGAAGAAACCCAAAGCTAGACCCAAGCCTGAAACTGAGTGCTTCTACTGCAAAGGAAATGGTCACTGGAAGTGGAACTGCCCTAGATACTTGGTGGATAAGAAGGATGGCAAAGTGAATAAAGCTATATTTGATATACATGTTATTGATGTGTACTTTACTAGTGTTTATAGCAACCCCTCAGTATTTGATACTGGTTCAGTTGCTAAGAGTAGTAACACGAAAACAGGAGTTGCAAGATAAACAGAGACTAGTTAAGGACGAGGTGACGATATGTATTGGAAATGATTCCTAGATTGATAAGATCACCATCGCACACTCCTTTTACCTTCGGGATTAGTGTTGAACCTAAAATAAATGTTATTTGGTGTTTGCGTTGAGCATGAATATGATTGGTTCATGTTTATTGCAATACAGTTATTCATTTAAGTCAAAGAATAATTGTTGTTCTGTTTACATGAATAAAACCTTCTATGGTCATACACTTAATATATGGTTTATTGAATCTCAATCGTAGTGATACACATATTCATAATATTGAAGCCAAAAGATGCAAGGTTAATAATGACAGTGCAACTTATTTGTGGCACTGCCGTTTAGGTCATATTGGCGTGAATGGCATGAAGAAACTCCATGCTGATGGGTTTTTTGAATCACTTGATTATGAATCACTTGATGCTTGCGAACCATGCCTCGTGGTCAAGATGACTAAGACTTCGTTCTCCGGAACAATGGATCGAGCAACTAACTTTTTGGAAATAATACATACTGATGTATGCGGTCCGATGAGTGTTGAGGCTCGCGGCGGGTATTGTTATTTTCTGACCTTCACAGATGATTTGAGCAGATATGGGTATATCTACTTGATGAACATAAGTCTGAAACATTTGAAAAGTTCAAAGAATTTCAGAGTGAAGTGGAAAGTCATCGCAACAAGAAAATAAAGTTTCTATGATCTGATCGTGGAGGTGAATATTTGAGTTATGAGTTTGGTCTTCATTTGAAACAATGTGGAATAGTTTCACAACTCACGCCACCTGGAACACCACAGCGTAATGGTGTGTCCGAACGTCGTAACCGTACTTTATTGGATATGGTGCAATCTATGATGTCTCTTACCG
Organism: Triticum aestivum; assembly: GCF_018294505.1. NCBI lineage: Eukaryota > Viridiplantae > Streptophyta > Magnoliopsida > Poales > Poaceae > Triticum > Triticum aestivum. The sequence continues at coordinate 637,181,598 of NC_057799.1, read as the reverse complement.
ATTTACCATTATCGTTTTGGGATTATGCATTAGAGACAGTTGCATTCACGTTAAATAGGGCACCATCTAAATCCATTGAGACAACACCGTATGAACTGTGGTTTAGCGAGAAACCTAAGCTGTCATTTCTTAAAGTTTGGGGCTGCGATGCTTATGTGAAAAGCTTCAACTTGATAAGCTCGAACCCAAATCGGAGAAATGCATCTTCATAGGATGCCCAAAGGAGACTGTTGGGTACACCTTCTATCACAGATCCGAAGGCAAGATATTCGTTGCTAAGAATGGATCCTTTCTAGAGGAGTTTCTCTCGAAAGAAGTGAGTGGGAGGAAAGTAGAACTTGATGAGGTAGTTGTACCTTCTCCAGAATTGGAAAGTGGTTCATCACAGAAATCAGTTCCAGTGATGCATACACCAATTAGTGAGGAAGTTAATGATGATGATCATGAAACTTCAGATCAAGTTACTACCGAACCTCGTAGGTCAACCAGAGTACGTTCCGCACCAGAGTGGTACGGTAATCCTGTTCTGGAAGTCATGTTACTAGACCATGACAAACCTACGAACTATGAGGAAGCGATGATGAGCCCAGATTCCGCGAAATGGCTTGAGGCCATGAAATCTGAGATGGGATCCATGTATGAGAACAAAGCGTGGACTTTGGTTGACTTGCCCGATGATCGGCGAGCCATAGAGAATAAATGGATCTTCAAGAGGAAGATGGACGATGATGGTAGTCTTACTATCTACAAAGCTCGACTTGTCGCAAAAGCTTTTTGACAAGTTCAAGGTGTTGACCGCGATGAGATTTTCTCACTCGTAGCGATGCTTAAGTCTGTCCGAACCATGTTAACAATTGCCGCATTTTATGATTATGAAATTTGGCAAATGGATGTCAAAACTGCACAGATTTCTTAAAGAAGAGTTGTATATGATGCAACCAGAAGGTTTTGTCGACCCTAAAGGTGCTAACAAAATGTGCAAGCTCCAGCGATCCATCTATGGACTGGTGCAAGCATCTCGGAGGTGGAATATACTCTTTGATGAGTTGATCAAAGCATATAGTTTTATGCAGACTTGCGGTGAAGCTTGTATTTACAAGAAAGTGAGTGGGAGCACTACAGCCTTTCTGATAAGTATATGTGAATGACATATTGTTGATCAAAAATGACGTAGAATTTTCTGGAATGCATAAAGGAGTATTTGAAAGGAGTTTTTTCAAAGAAAGACCTCAGTGAAGCTGCTTACATATTGGGCATCCAGATCTATACAGATAGATCAAGACGCTTGATATTTATTTTTCAATGAGTACATACCTTGATAAGATTTTGAAGGAGTTCAAAATGGATCAGTCAAAGAAGGAGTTCTTTCCTGAGTTGTAAGGTGTAAAGTTGAGTAAGACTCAAAACCCAACCACGGTAGAAAATAGAATGAGAATGAAAGTCATTTCCTATGCCTTAGACATGGGTTCTATAAAGTATGCTATGTTGTGTACCAGACCTATTGTGAACCTTGCCATGAGTTTGGCAAGGGGGTACGATAGTGATCCAGGAGTGGATCACTGGACAACAGTCAAAGTTATCCTTAAGTACCTAAAGAGGACTAAGGAAATGTTTCTCGGTTATGGAGGTGCCAAAGAGTTTGTCGTAAAGGGTTACGTCGATGCAAGCTTTGACACTGATCTGGATGACTCTGAGTCTCAATCTGGATACATATTGAAAGTGGGAGCGATAAGCTAGAATAGCTCCGTGCAGAGCATTGTAGACATAGAAATTTGCAAAATACACACGGATCTGAATATGGCAGACCTGTTGACTAAACTTCTCTCACAAGCAAAACATGATCACACCTTAGTACTCTTTGGGTGTTAATCACATACCGATGTGAACTAGATTATTGACTCTAGTAAACCCTTTGGGTGTTGGTCACATGGCGATGTGAACTATTGGTGTTAAATCACATGACGATGTGAACTAGATTATTGACTCTACTGCAAGTGGGAGACTGAAGGAAATATGCCCTAGAGGCTATAATAAAGTTGTTATTTATATTTCCTTATATCACGATAAATGTTTATTATTCATGCTAGAATTGTATTAACCGGAAACTTAGTACATGTGTGAATACATAGACAAAACTGAGTGTCCCTAGTATGCCTCTACTAGACTAGCTCGTTAATCAAAGATGGTTAAGTTTCTTGACCATAGACATGTGTTGTCATTTGAAGAACGGGATCACATCATGAGAGAATGATGTGATGGACAAGACCCATCCGTTAGCTTAGCATAATGATTGTTTAGTTTTATTGTTATTTCTTTCTTCATGACTTATACATGTTCCTCAGACTATGAGATTATGCAACTCCCGAATACCGAAGGAACACCTTGTGTGCTATCAAATGTCACAACGTAACTGGGTGATTATAAAGATGCTCTACAGGTGTCTCCGAAGGTGTTTGTTGGGTTGGCATAGATCAAGATTAGGATTTGTCACTCCGTGTATCGGAGAGGTATCTCTGGGCCCTCTCGGTAATGCACATCACTATAAGCCTTGCAAGCAATGTGACTAATGAGTTAGTTGCGGGATGATGCATTACGGAACGAGTAAAGAGACTTGCCGGTAACGAGATTGAACTAGGTATGAGGATACTGACGATTGAATCTCGGGCAAGTAACATACCGATGACAAAGGGAACAACGTATGTTTTTATGCGGTTTGACCGATAAACATCTTCGTAGAATATATAGGAACCAATATGAGCATCCAGGTTCCGATATTGGTTATTGACTGGAGATGTGTCTCGGTGATGTCTACATAGTTCTCGAACCCGTAGGGTCCGCACGCTTAACGTTCGATGACGATTTGTATTATGAGTTATGTGATTTGATGAACCGAGGTTTCTTCGGAGTCCCGGATGAGATCACGGACATGACGAGGAGTCTCGAAATGGCCGAGACATAAAAATTGATATATTGGAAGGTTATGTTTGGACACCGGAATGGTTTCGGAAAGGTTCGGACATTTTTCGGAGTACCGGGAGGTTACTGGAACCCCCCGGGGAGTTAATGGGCCTTCATGGGACCTAGTGGAGAGAGGAGGCATCGGCCAGGTGGAGGCGCGCGCACTCCCAAGCCCAAACCGAATTGGACTAGGGTTGGGGGGCGGCCCCCCTTTCCTTCTCCCCTCTTTCCCCTTCCCTCCTTCTCCTAGTTGGAATAGGAAAGGGCGGGCGAATCCTACTTGGACCGGGAGTCCAAGTAGGACACCCCCCTTTGGCGCGCCCCTCTAGGGCCGGCCTCCTCTTCCCCCCTCCTTTATATACGTGGGAGGGGTGAGGCAGTCCTGGACTAAGGCGTCCTCGGGCGTCCGACCTGTTATACATGGGCCGGACTAATGGGCTGTGAAGATACAAGACCGAAGACTCTACCCGTGTCAGGATGGGACTCTCCTTGGCGTGGGAGGCAAGCTTGGCGATCAAATATGAAGATTTCCTTCTGTGTAATCGACTTGATGTAACCCTAGATCCCTCCGGTGTCTATACAAACCGGAGGGCTTAGTCCGGATCAGGACAGAGAGACAATCATAGTCATACAAGCTAGACCTCTAGGGTTTTAGCCATTACGATCTCATGGTAGATCAACTCTTGTAACACTCATATTCATCAAGATCAAGCAAGCATGAAGTAGGGTATTACCTCCATAGAGAGGGCCTGAACCTGGGTAAACATTGTGTCCCCCGTCTCCTGTTACCATCGATCCTAGACGCATAGTTCGGGACCCCCTACCCGAGATCCGCTGGTTTTGACACCGACATTGGTGCTTTCATTGAGAGTTCCACTGTGCCGTCATCAAGAGGTTTGATGGCTCCTTCGATCATCTACAACGACGCTGTCCAAGGGGAAGTCTTCCTCCCCAGACAGATCTTCACATTCGGTGGCTTCGCACTGCGGGCCAACTCGCTTGGCCATCTGGAGCAGATCGAAAGCTACGCCCTTGGCCATCAGGTCAGATTTGGAAGCTTGAACTGCGTCGCGGACATCCGCGGAGACTCGATCTTCGACGGATTCGAGACCGCGGCAGCCGCTCCCTGCCACCACGATGAACATGACGTAAATCTGTCATCGGACCACACCCAGGGGATAGCACCTGTAACTACTCTTGCCTTAGATCCGGAGCAGATCATGCCGTCTGACGACGGGAAGCTCAACCCCACCACGGATGTCGCAGTCCCAGCAGCGTCGGAGCCGCACACAGACCCAACCTCGAGTGGAGTCTGTGTCATCGGAGCCCCGGACTCGTCTCCGGCTACTGATTCCGAATTATGCGCGTCCACATGCGTCGAGCTCGATCGGTCATCGATCCTCGAATTCAGCGCCGCGGACATCCTCCGGCACTCGCCCTTGGGTGATGTGCTGGACTCATTAAAAAATCTATCCGTAGCGGGGGACTCACAGCCGAATTATATCCGGTTCGAACTGGAGGCTGATGACGGAGAGTTTCGTTTCCCACCCACTGCCCACTTCATAGCCACTGTCGAGGACTTAACCGACACGCTCGATTACGGCTCCGAAGACATCGACGACATGGACGATGATGTAGGAGAAGAAGAGGTCCAAAATCCATCGTTTACCGGACATTGGACGGCCACTTCCTCGTACGACATATACATGGTGGATACACCAAAAGAGAATAGTGGCGACGACAAGGAAGATCTAGTTGAGGATAAACCTCCTGGGACACAACCAAAAGCCGGCGTCAGCGGCGCCGCTCTAAATCACGCCGCAGCAAAGACAAAAACACCGCCACAGGAGAAGATAACACTCCGTACGGTCCTGAAGATAATGAAGACCCCGTTGCGACAACCTCCAAACAGGACGAACGGGAAGACGGGCAAGTTAGCCCCAACGAACAGGCCATAAACGAAGACTCGGATGACAGTAATTATTCTCCGCTCTCCGAGGAGGAGGTGAGCCTCAACAACGAGGATTTTATCGTGCCGGAGGAACCCCTCGAACAGGAGCGCTTTAAGCGCTAGCTAGTAGCCACTGCAAGGAGCCTGAAAAAGAAGCAGCAACAGCTTCAAGCTGATCAAGATCTACTAAACGATAGATGGACTGATGTCCTGGCAGCCGAGGAATACGACCTCAAGCGCCCAGCCAAAAGTTACCCGCAGCGTAAATTGCTACCTCAGTTCGATGATGAACCGTTGGAGCCCGTACCATCACCGCGCAATGCGGCTGACCGATCACCACGTGGTCGGGACAAGGCGGTAACTCAAGCCGAACACCAGCCCGCTCCACCTCATCGTAAAGGCGGAGATAAAACAGCTCGGGGACATACCTACGACCTGCGGTAAAAACTGGACAATAATGCAGGACATGCTAGATCGATCTACGGACCGCGAGGATGTGCCCCGAATCGTGACGATGGCTACCCATTCAGACACGACAAGCCTAGCCACGCCTGGGCCGAAAACCGCAGACGGACTACATTGGAGCTACGTCGTGATGTGGCCCGATATAGAGGCGCCGCACACCCTCTTTGCTTCACTGACGAAGTAATGGACCATGAATTCCCGGAAGGGTTTAAACCCGTAAACATCAAATCATTTGATGGGACAACAGACCCCGCGGTATGGATCGAGGATTTTCTCCTCCATATTCATATGGCCCGTGGTGATGATCTCCACGCCATCAAATATCTCCCACTAAAACTCAAAGGACCAGCTCGGTACTGGTTGAACAGCCTGCCCAAAAACTCCATTGGCAGCTGGGAAGACTTGGAAGAGGCCTTCCTTGACAACTTCCAAGGAACATACGTCCGACCTCCGGATGCAGATGACTTAAGTAATATAGTCCAACTGTCCGGAGAGTCAGCCAGGAAATTCTGGACTAGGTTCTTAACTAAAAAGAACCAGATCGTCGACTGTCCAGATGCCGAAGCCCTAGCGGCCTTTAAGCATAGCATCCGCGACGAATGGCTCGCCCGACATCTCGGGCAGGAAAAGCCGAAGTCTATGGCGGTCCTTACGACACTTATGACCCGCTTTTGCACGGGCGAAGATAGTTGGCTAGCCCATTGCAATAATAATGCAAGCGAACCTGGCACCTCTGAAGCCAAGGATAGCAACGACAAGCCCCGACGCAACAGACACAAGCGTCGAAACAATGACAACCATACGGATGACACGGCGGTCAACGCCGGATTCAGTGGCTCCAAGTCCGGTCAGCGGAAGAAGCCGTACAATAAGAACAATTCGGGCTCATCCAGCCTGGACCGCATACTCGATCATCCGTGCCAGATACATGGCACCCCCAGAAAAACCAGCCAACCACACCAACAGAGATTGTTGGGGTTTCAAACAGGACGGCAAGTTAAATGCCGAGAACAAGGAGAAGGGGTCGCAAAGAGAGGACGATGACGAGGAGACTTGGCCACCGAACACAGGGGGACAGGAAAAGTCCCCCCCTCAGTTCAAAACGGTGAACATGATATACGCTACCCACATCCCCAAGAGGGAACGCAAGCGCCCACTCAGGGACGTCTACGCGATGGAGCCAGTCGCCCCAAAATTCAATCCATGGTCTTCCTGCCCGATCACCTTTGATCGCAGAGACCATCCGACCAGTATCCGTCACGGCGGGTCGGCCGCACTGGTCCTCGATCCAATCATCGATGGATTCCACCTCACGCGGGTCCTGATGGACGGTGGCAGCAGCCTCAACCTACTTGATCAGGATACAGTGCGCAAAATGGGCATTAATCCATCAAGGATCAAGCCCACAAAGACTACCTTTAAAGGAGTCATACCAGGTGTAGAGGCCCGCTGCATGGGCTCTATCACACTATAGGTTGTCTTCGGATCTCCGGACAACTTCCGAAGCAAAGAGTTAATCTTCGATATTGTCCCCTTTCGCAGCGGCTATCACGCACTGCTTGGACGAACCGCATTTGCTCGATTCAACGCGGTGCCACACTATGCTTATCTCAAGCTCAAGATGCCCAGACCACGCGGCATCATAACAATTAATGGAAACACGGAACGCTCCCTCCGCACCGAGGAGCACACTGCTGCCTTAGCAGCAGAAGTACAGAGCAGCCTTTTCAAGCAGAACCTTAATTCAGCGGCCGAGCTCCCGGACACTGTCAAGAGAGTCCGGACAATTCTGCAGTAGGACAGCTCGGCTTGTCAAGAGCTCGACTAGCAATTCGGTCTCCGTCCCAGCCCCGATCAAGTGGCGGCATTCGTGCCACGCGTACATAACTACGCACTTAAAATACCATGGGCATAGACGGAGGCATAACTAGCTTGTGGTCCACAATACGGCTCGATCGCCTCCGGACACGCATACTTTCACTGTTTCCTTTTTCTTTTTTTTCTTTTCCACAGGCCTTCCTTGACGGCCTGATCACAGGTCCTTTCGAAGGATAAACGTACCAAGACGGCAGTAAGCATGGACGTACTGGGAAATTCTTAGGTGGTCTCTTTAACGATAACTCTACCTGTTTTCAGGACCCACACGCAGCTCTCCCTTGGTTGTGGCATGTTAAATAGCCTTTTGCTCATTGCAGTATTTGCATGAATGCGCTTTGACGTATTACCAAATTATAATGGAAACAGTTTGCGGTCCAAATTTTACGGCTCTAGCTTACAACCCTTTATTCTTTTTGTTTTTGATAACTTTATCAAATAGCACCCGTACCTTGGTACGTTTCAATTTTCCAGGGGCTTCATAGCGCCCCGCAATACGGAAACAAAGTCCGAACAATTTTTATAGTATATTCGGCACCCCGAATTTAGCACTATATGCATTGGCTCCGAATCATGTCTTTGGTCAATAGTTGGGTTGCCCGGCCCTTTGCTTACTACCTTACGTCCCGCTATATCGGCTAGGATAGTAAAGGGAGAACTACTGCGATTGTGTCCTGGTTTATCCGGATGAGCACCTCAGTAAAGAAAGCCAAAAACTGACTGTCATGATGCGGCGAGAGCCGGTCAGCTCTTCGGAGGTTTCAAATCGCTAGAGGTTTTTTCCGCACTACGCGAAGGATCGGTACTTACCCCGATCAGGTGTTGACATCACCCTAGTTTGGATGCTAGGGGCTGCGCCTACATTTTTTATTGTCAAACTCCTATGGCTAAGTGAGGGTGCTAAAGCCGCATAGTCTGATTGCCTGGTTCGTTGCGCTAAACACCTCCTTCAAGGACCAAACAATTGGATCAAGAGTGTTTAGATTACATCCCGAACACCCCCGTACTACCTACGTGGGGGCAGAAGCCGACGACTGGCCAACTCTCAAGTTTCACACAAAACGGCCGCACAGGAGGTGAATTTTTTTAAACAAACATTATATTACATAACGATTTTGTTTCTTCATACAAGGCAGAGACAACATGAATGTACTCATTCGAAGATAATGTCTTGCGCACATTGCGTTGCCACAATACGAGAACCCTCCAGGACGTCTTCGAAATACCGCTCGGGCGTGCGGTGCTCCTTGCCCTCAGGCGGCCCCTCGGTCACAAGCTTGACGGCGTCCATCTTCGCCCACCAGACCTTGACGCGGGCGAAGGCCATGCGCGCGCCCTCGATGCAGACCGACCGCTTGACGACGTCCAACCGAGGACAGGCATTCACCAGCCGCTTCACGAGGCCGAAGTAGCTGCTGGGTATAGCTTCGCCAGGCCACAGCCGGATTATCAAGCCCTTCATGGCCAGTTCGGCCACCCTATGCAGCTCGACCAGCTATTTCAGCTGATCGCGAAAGGGCACTGGATGTTCTGGCGCAAGATATTGCGACGAGAACAGCTTCTCCGTTGAGCCCCCTTCTTCGGCTCGGAAGAACTCCGCAGCGTCGGACACACCGCGTGGCAGATCCGCAAAAGCCCCTGGAGAACTCCGAATCCGGGTTAGTAAAAGATACGTCTTCTTCACATACTTGCTTTGCATACTAAACGCCTTACCCGCCGCGATCTTCTTGGCCTCCTGGATCTCCTGGAGGGCGCCCTGGGCTTCAACCCGGGCCTCTTCCGCGCTTTGGCGAGCCTTGGGGAGTTCGGTCTCTCAAGCCGAAACATAGCACTCCAAGGTCTCGCATTTTTTCACGGCATCCTGGAGCTCCTACTGGACCTCATTAAGCCTGGCCTTGAGCTTCTTACGGGCGGCTTGTTCCTTGGCAGCTTTCTCCTCGGCTTCGGCCAGGGCCTTCTTAAGGGCCTCGACCTCGGTCGTCGCTCCTACACATATCATGACACTACGGTCAATACACATCATTTATTCTTTCCGAATATATAGCGAGTCGTTACATACCTTGCTTGCCTTCCAGCTGCTTTCTCGCTTGGCCGAGCTCCTCCTCGGCCTGCTCCAGTCTTTGCTTTAGTCCGGAGACTTCGGCAGTGTGTGAGGTCGCGGCCAGTAATGAAGCCTGCTTATTCACATAAGACATATTTAGTTTCCTGCGAAATTTAATTGATCCTCCGTCCGGCTTTTTCTTTCCGAACACCGGACAGTGTTTCAGGGGCTACTGTCTATATTGGGACTTTTTCTATTGCGTCGCTTACCTCAAAGCCGGTCAGCAGGCTGCTGCAGGCTTCAGTCAGTCCGCTCTTGACGGGCTGAATCCTCTCAATTACCGTACCCATAAGGATACGGTGTTCATCCACAATGGAAGCGCCTCGTAGCGCTTCCCGCAGATTATCCGGTGCCTCTGGTTGGACAGAAGTCACCGGCGGGATAGGCACACCTCCTTCTCTCGAAGGAGGCTGCTCGCCGGATTCTGGAGCTATATAGGTCTCCGGAACCGTCTCCGGCTGGGAGCCGAACTGAACATGGCCCCCATCGCCAGTCTCCATGGGGATTTGCTTCCCCATGTGTCCGGCCGCCGAGGTTTCGCCCTCTGGCGCCACCCTGAAAGCCTCCTGAACCTCTCCCTGGCCTGAGAAGTTCCTTTGGGACATCACCTCATTGTCTCCCTTGGCTTGGGGAGAGTGAGTGGCTGGCGGGGACTTGCTGGCCATCGCCTTTGAATTCAACGAACCTCCTGATGAGGATCGCTGGGAGCTGTCGTGGGCCGGACTACAACAGCGTAACTAAACATGTTAATACCATGAAGAGGAGAAGCCAGATACATGGACGTATACGGGTCTTTAGTTCTTACGATGTGGCCAAAGGCTTGCTTCGGGGGGGGTCGCTCTGGGCTGCTGTCGACATCCCACGCGGAGTTATCCGCGAGGGGGCCCTTCCCCCTCTTGGGCGCGTCCGCCTCCAGATTTGTGGAGGCCGCCCTCTCCTTCCTTCCCCCATCAGGGGGAGAGTTGCTTTCTTCCTCCTCCTCCTCGTCATCTTCGGCGGCAGAGGAATGGGTCTTGTCTTCGGACGATACGTCTGAAGCTCCCTTGCGGCGGGGGCCACTCCGGACCCCCTTGGCCTTCTTCTCCGGCGCCTTTTAGGGCGCCGGAACCAACATCTTTGCCAGGAGCGGGATGACTGGTTCCTCGGGCAGCGGAGCCGGACATCGAATCCGCTCCGCTTTCTCTGTCCATACCTGAAAAAATAAAATAGTAAAATTTTGATACCCTCCTTGAACAAGCAAGTAGAGGATGAGCCTTGAGACGCGAAAGCCTTACCGCACTGGCAGGATGGGCAAGATCGTGCCCGCGGTCCGAGTCTATAACCGGCGGCTTCTCGTTGCCCTTAAAGAGCAACTTCCAGGCATCTTCGTGAGTAGTTCCGAAGAGCCTTTCCAGGGTTTGGTGCTTCTCCGGATCGAATTCCCATAAAGGGCAGGTTCGACTTTGGCAGGGGAGGATCCGGCGAACCAGCATCACCTGGATCACATCGACGAGCTTGATGTTTTTATCCACCATGCTTTGGATGCGCGTTTGCAGCGCTATCAGCTTGTCCGACGAAGACCAATTTGGGTCCTTCTCTATCCAGGAGGTGAGCCGCATTGGAGCTCCGGATTTGAACTCGGGAGCAGCGGCCCAGGTGGCGTCACAGGGCTCTGTGATATAGAACCACAACTTCTGCCACTCCTTGACAGTCTCGACAAACGTGCCTTTGGGCCATGTGATGTTGGGCATCTCGCTCACCATGGCCCCTCCGCACTCCGCGTGTTGGCCCTCCACCACCTTCGGCTTCACGTTGAAGATCTTGAGCCATAACCCAAAGTAGGGCTGGATGCGGAGGAAAGCCTCACACCCGACAATGAATGCGGAGATGTTGAGGAAGGAGTTCGGGGCTAGATCATGGAAATCTAGCCCATAATAGAACATAAGTCCGCGGACGAAAGGGTGGAGAGGAAACCCTAATCCGCGGACGAAATGGGGGATGAACACCACCCTCTCATTAGGCTTTGGGGTGGGGATGATTTGCCCCTTGCCGGAAGCCGGTGGGTGATTTCTTTCGCTAGGTACCCGGCCGCCCGAAGCCCGGTGATGTCCTTCTCCTTGACGGAGGAGGCCATCCACTTGCCTTGCGCTCCAGATCCGGACATGGTCGAGTGCTTTCTTGAGGCGGAAAAGATGAGGACTTGGGCGCTGGAGCTCGAGAATGGAAGGGCAGAGAGAGAAAGAAGGCATGGGTGAAAGAGTGGAATCCTTATACCCTTATAAAGGCAGTAAATATCAAGCGCCTCCCCACTCGCCTTAAAACTCGCCTGTTCCCAAGGGCTGTGCAAACAGTACGGTCGGATTACCCACGCCCGTATTGATGAGAATCCCACAATAAGGGGACACGATCTCTGCTTTGACAAGACGTGCCAATGAAAACCGCATCTCGAAACATGGAACGGCAGAAGGAAATGGTTCAAAATAATGACCGGGCAGACGTGATGTCACCTTATGAAAAGTTGTCAGCAGATTGGACTCGTGAAATACTATACTCTCCGCGGTTGTGCGTGGAACTTGTGTTGCAGATCCGGACACGTTCGTCATGTCCGAAGACTATCTTGGAGTGTTCGGAAAGGGGAACCCGCCCTGCAATGCCGAAGACAATCTGCACGCCGGACACCTCGTCATTGAAGCCTGGTTCAGGGGCTACTGAGGGAGTCCTGGACTAAGGGGTCCTCGGGCGTCCGACCTGTTATACATGGGCCGGACTAATGGGCTGTGAAGATACAAGACCGAAGACACTACCCGTGTCCGGATGGGACTCTCCTTGGCGTGGGAGGCAAGCTTGGCGATCAAATATGAAGATTTCCTTCTCTGTAACCGACTTGATGTAACCCTAGATCCCTCCGGTGTCTATATAAACCGGAGGGCTTAGTCCGGATCAGGGCAGAGAGACAATCATAGTCATACAGGCTAGACTTCTAGGGTTTTAGCCATTACGATCTCGTGGTAGATCAACTCTTGTAACACTCATATTCATCAAGATCAATCAAGCAGGAAGTAGGGTATTACCTCCATAGAGAGGGCCCGAACCTGGGTAAACATTGTGTCCCCCGTCTCCTATTACCATCGATCCTAGACGCACAGTTCGGGACCCCCTACCCGAGATCCGCCGGTTTTGACACCGACAAGGGGGGCACCCCAAAGGCACACCAAGTCTTCACTTAGCCCTGTGCGGTGCCCCCCTCCACAGTTACACACCTCCGTCATATCGTCGTAGTGCTTCGGCGAAGCCCTATGCCGGTAACTTCATCATCACCGTCGCCACGCCGTCGTGCTGACGAAACTCTCCCTCGTCCTCAACTAGATCAAGAGCTCGAGGGACGTCATCGAGCTGAATGTGTGCTGAACGCGGAGGTGCCGTACGTTCGGTGCTTGGATCGTTTGGATCGCGAAGACGTTCGACTACATCAACCGCGTTACTAAACGCTTCTGCTTTCGGTCTATGAGGGTACGTGGACACACTCTCCCCGCTCGTTGCTATGCTTCTCCTAGATAGATCTTGCGTGATCGTAGGATTTTTTTTTTTGAAATACTACGTTCCCCAACACGGGGCCCATGTAAGCATGAAGGTCTGAAACTGCCTCCAATGCATTTAAACTATCTGATTCAATGATTATATTGGAGCACCGGATATTTGAAGCCAGAATAAGACCATACCGAATAGCCTTTATCTCTGCCGAAACCACTGATGCTACATGAACCATAGGCCATGTTGCCGCTGCGATAAAATTACCCCAGTCATCTCTCGCCACAGCTCTGCAAGCTCCTGCCAAGGTCTCCGCATGAAATGACGCATCTACATTAATTTTCACATAGCCTGTCTCAGGTTTCTTCCATATTTGATTAGATTTTTGAACTGGCTGATTCGGAGTATTTGCACGGATGAAATTCGTGGCCAATACCCGTATTGACACAGCCGTCTTATCAGGAGGTTGCACGGGCACTCCTTTCACCGCTTTGCCTCCTCTGCCACCAGATATACCACATGGCAACAAGGATAAACTCTGGAGCCGGTATTTCATGTACCATAGTTCGAAGTTGTAGGAGTATCTCTAAGTTAATAGAACCAGACCGGTCCCGAGCTACCGCATGCCTGATAGTTTCTCCAAGATTGAGCGCAGACCATACCTTGTTAGCCCTCGTGCATGTGAAGATACAATGTTGTATGTCCTCCAGGCCAACTTTGCACATCGGGCATTGTGGAATTAGGGGTATGTGTCTACCCGCAAGAACTCGAAAGCAAGGTAAAACACCCTTACCTTTCATCTTAAGTGCTTTATCTTCCCCGGGATTCTCAATTGCCATAAGTCCTTCCAAGTTGGGTAGATCAGTAACTATTCTTGTCATCTTCTATTAAAAATTGCAATGCCCCGAAGGATGCCTAGACAAAACACACTCAATATATTTCACTCGAGTTTTGTATTTATACTTCGTGTATATGTGTCTATATTTTCATTTGCCTATTGTAATACAATAAACCACATTAAGTTGTAATTTGATTATCTAAGCCCTCAGGTGCAATGTATGTATCAGTAGTATGTCGATAGGTTCCGATGGCAACCATTGGGTCCACGATCCAATGGCGCACAAGCCCCCGTAGCATGGGAGCATTGGAATGGGGGAGCGCCTGATGTTCTCCCCGGAGTGACGACGCCGATGCGTAACGCGTACGCATTCATTGCGTGGCAGCAAAACCGAACAGCAACGGCAGATGGCGGTGGCGTGGCGGCACGGCGACGAGAACGATGGAGGACGTAGTACTGTACAAGCTAGCAGATCTGCAGATGTAGCATCAATCTCCTCCGCTTTTTTGAAGCAACCGCAACCTGGTTGCCCCCGAACCGAAGCCAATCCAAAGCCACGCGTGCTCCCGATCCATGCGCACCGGACGGACACCCGGCTCCCGCGGAGCAGAGCAAAAGCAGAGACGGGCCACGATCGCGCGCACCAACCAACCAACCACTTTCCCCGGGAAGGGCAGCGCGTCCGGAGCACGGCACGGCACGCGCGATCCCCTCTGCCGCCTTGGCCGGGCGTACGTGCGCGCGCGCGCGCTTGACGGGGTCACGGGCGATGCGGCCGGCCGCCACGCGCCGCGATGGGCCTCTTTGACGGCCTCTTCCCCGGCCGGCGCGACGACGGCGTGAGGATGGGCCAGGAGGCGTCGGCGTCGGCGTCCACGTCGGCGCAGCAGTGCGGCGGCGACATCTCCGCGCTCTCGCCCACCGCCGCCTCCGTCGTCCGCCGATGCGCGCAGTGCGTGTCCCAGTCCCATCTCCCTGCGCCGTCCTTGGATTCTTGGACTGACGGATCGATCCGATGTTGGTTTTCGTGGGTGGCGTGCAGGATCGCGGGCGTGCCGGTGGAGCAGCTGGTGCGGCGGGTGGAGCCGGACGAGCAGCCGCCGCTCGCCTACGCCAGGAGCATCGTGGAGTACTGCTCCTACGTCGCCCTGCGCGCCGAGACCCGGCGCCGCCACGACCACCTCGGCGACAGGGAGTTCCACTCCCTCACCTACGACATGATGCTCGCCTGGGAGGCGCCCGACCACGACACCGACGCGGAGCTCCAGGTTCGCCACACCGAAACTACTCGACGCATCGATGGCAGGAAGCAGTTCACCTTAGTGGCTGATCAAAATAGATGGTTCCGACCTTGTAGAAAACGGCGTTCGCCTGGGGTGACGGCGGCGATGACGATGACGACGACGGCGGGTCCATATTCTACTCCAGCCCCACGAAGACGGCCATCCAGGTTCCGTCATCGTGCTGTGTTCTTAGCTTCTTGCTCAATCGACTCGAGCATACGATGGATTATGGAATGTGTAGGTTGACGGGAGGAGGACGGTCGGGCCGGAGGCGTTCGCGAAGATCGCGCCCGCCTGCCCGGCCATGGCGCACCCGATCACCGTCCGCAACCTCTTCGACGCGCTCACCAACTCCACCGGCGGCCGCCTCCACTTCCTCATCTACCACAAGTACCTCACGAGCCTGGACGAGTAGGTGACACACATCCTCTGCCCTGAGCCTCTGAACAACATCCATTTTCCTGGGTCGCAGCAATGTGGCATCATATATCATATCTCTGTTGATCTTCAGCGTGCTGAGGTCGACGAAATGCATCTCCGGCGGACACAAGGCGCCGGCGCTGGACCTCTGCGACGGCGAGGTGGTGCTCGACATCTTCGGAGCCGCCACGACGCAGCCGGTCCTGCAGCACATCGGCACGTCCACGTGGCCTGGTTAAGCACCTTCCCTATGGTACATTTTTGGCCCGGCGCTGCTGGTCCGTGCTCCTTCAGGAGGGCCTCATATAAGGTGATGCGTCCACGTTGTCGCAGGGAGGCTCACGCTGACGAACCACGCCCTCTACTTCGAGGCCATCGGCGTCGACTTCTCCTACGGCGACGCCGTCGTCTACGACCTCACCAAGGACCTGAAGCAGTGCGTGAAGCGCGAGTCCACGGGGCCATGGGGAGCTCACCTCTTCGACAAGGCCGTCATGTACAAATCTAGCTCCATGTGAGTGAGTGCCTGATCATCTTCAAATTATTTGCAATTTTCAGTTCTTGCAATCATGTAGTATGACATAGGTTTATAACACATTTAGTTTTGGTACCTATCGATAGAAATGAGCCGGTGTTCTTCGAGTTCCCCCAATTCAAGGGCCACAGCCGGCGGGACTACTGGTTCGCTGTGATCAAGGAGGTGCTGCACGCCCACAAGTTCATCAGGAGGTACCGGCTCGTGGGCTTCCAGAAGGCCGAGGCGCTCGCCGTCGCGACGCTGGGGATCCTCCGGTACCGCGCCGTGAAAGAGGGGTTCCACATACTGCCGGCCTACTTCAAGACCACCCTGGCCTTCAACCTAGCAGAGAAGCTGCCCAAGGGGGACAAGATATTGGAGGCATTGTATGGCCAGCTGCAGGAACATTGCTCGAGGTTCAGGGGAGGCGATGACTTGGCAGCTCAGGGCAGTTCCGACGAGCTGGCACTCGCGGATCCATTTCCGCTGTCGGCATTTACGCTCGTGCGGATGGGGCTGCTGACGCTCAGGAAGGAGGACAATCCCGAGGAAAGGGATTTCGCCGTCGGGGATGTCCAGATTGGAAGGACCAGCTCGGTGCAGATGGCTCTGGAGCGATCTGTTGGGTATTCCGGTAGAGTGGAGGCCGCACGCGCGACGCTCGATCAGGTCAAGGTGGAGGACATTGACACCAATGTGGCTGTCCTAAAGGTATTAATCTTTGAGTATTTCACATTCTTGTGTAATATTTGGGTTCAAGTATTAATACCGAAAGTCTGAAATGCACACTGAAGATCATGGTGAAAAAATAATGATCAGTAGAGACATGCAAAACCCTGAACTTCTATTACTCGTAATTGGGCAGGATTTTACTGATACCGAATTACTCATAAAGTCAAGATGGACTTAAATGGATTAATATTCCCGATTACTGATGTTTTATTGGTTGCATCTTAACGTGCAGGAATTAGTGTTTCCTTTGATTGAAATAGGCAAGAGGCTTGTCTTTCTGGCTGAGTGGGAAGATCCACTTAAGTCATATGTTTTCTTGCTCTGTTTCCTCTACGTAGTTTACAGGTAATATTCATGGTCCAGGACTGAGCATATCTAATGATATAACAGAAGATTTTCCCTTCTCTTTATCCAAACAAGTTTCCTGCCTATCCCTTTAAAGATAAGTGATGTGATTCTTTTTATCTGTATGCAATCCGCAGAGGCTTGATATGGTACATATTTCCCGGCTTTTTGGTCGGGTCTACCGCTTTCATGCTATGGAACAAGCACCATGGCAACAGGCATTTCATCGAAGCATTCGAAGTCACAACCCCGCCTCGTCGACGAACCGTTGAACAACTCCTTGCTCTACAGGAAGCCATCTCACAGCTGGAGGCACATGTCCAAGCTGGAAACATTTTTCTCCTCAAGCTTCGGTCCCTCATGCTCGCAGCTTTTCCTCAGGTTAATCATCTGCCCCAAGCCCGTACTATGATTCAACCCTTTCTGCATCAAATCTCTGCGTAACTTAGCCTATCTGACAACTGTTACATGGTACCAGAGCACGAACAAAGTCGCGACCACGATGCTCGTTGCGGCTGCAGCATTTGCGTTTATGCCGTTCCGGATCATATTCGTGCTCATTCTGTTGGAGGCTTACACGAGGCATATGCCACTGAGGAAGAAGAGCAGCGAGAAGCTGGTGAGGAGGTTGAGGGAGTGGTGGCTCCGGATCCCTGCTGCTCCTGTGCAGCTCTTGAGGCCTCATGACTCCAGAAGATGGAGGTCGAGGCGGAGATAAGGACACATGTTAATATTTCTTTTTTTGGAAGTTAGAAATGTAGATATTGTACAGACATCATGGCAAAGTTCAAAAAGAAACATTACCGACATAAGTTCACAAAGAGAGGGCTGAACCTGATCTTAATCATTAGTTGGGTGAGAGATTTTATTCTTGCTATGGGCAGGATATCAGTTGCACAAAAAGCGGGATCATGAAAGATATTTGTAATATAATTCAGGTGTTGAATAGGAATGCGTTCATTGAAAATGGCATTTGGAGCCTGAGTGTCAGGTTGCTCGATATGAATTTTGATACCGCCTCGTGGTCCCCTTTGGAGTTTGTATTCTACTCCCTCCGTAAACAAATATAAGAACGTTTAGGACATTAAAATAGTGATCTAAACACTTTTATATTAGTTTACAGAGGGAGTAGTATACTCAGCGCGGAGGAGGCTGTCACGGGTCGAGAGAACATTGGGCACGGGCTGATCAGAGTGAATTGTGCCATTCGAACACTGCACATGTGCCTATTTGTTCGTTGCGAAGCCATCACGCCGCCTTCTTACTCGCAGCACTGTCATCTCGGTCAATAGCTACCATTGATCAAATAGGGCGTTACCATTTACAACTTCATGATACATTGTCGTCCCTCTGTTCCATACTAGAATGATTTCTTGTTCAGCATACATCAACAGAACTACCTATCTTTGTATTCATGTTTTAATTATAAAACCAAATACATGTAGCACATAATCAATTATTTTTGCTGTGAAAAAAAACACTCAAATATATATATTAATCAAACCAGCAGCACACAACCTTAAATAGATTAGATTGAAGTCACTGGGGACGACCGTGTTCTCCCTTAACACTGAAGTTAGCCTAACATTGTTGATCACAGACAACAAGCCATGAAGCCCCCACAACCGGAAGAGCCGCATATCCAAAGGTCTCCAATAAATCTCACAGGCCTCATGTCGGCACCAGTAGACATGGTGGAGATGCGGCCGGAGGACCAAATGGTGAAGCTAAGCCACCGCCGCCGCACCAACAAACCTTTTGCAAACCCTAGCCTCAGTGTGCAAAACGGGTGGTGGGAAGTACACGAGTGAATTGCAAGAAACCACCACATTTGGGGCTTCTCTTGCAGAAAACTACCTGGTCGCTAATCTTTTGCAAAAGCCACCGCACATTCAGTAATAGTTTTGCAGAGTGCACTGAACCTGTCATTTGGCGCGGTTGAGGGCGTTTCCGACAGGTGGGGCCCAATTTGGGTGACGTGGCCTAACGGACGCGCGGACGGCGCCGTTTGGTCCAGACCGACGCGGTCTGGTCGCGCCGGACAGACCGACCGCCCGCACCTGACCAGACCAGACCTCTCCCTCCAGCTCCAAATCCATGGCGACGACGAAACCTGGCGGCGTGGACGGCGGCGGCGGAGTTGCTGCCGGTGGGGATGCTCCGGGCGGCGGTGCTGGAGATCCACCGGAGTACTGCGGGAGCTCCCATCCCTCGAGCGCGCTGCCTCTTCCCCAACCGCCGTCGCCGCCGAAGTCGTTGGAATACGCGGCGGCTACTGCATTCGCCCAGGCGGTGAAGGCCAATCCGACGGGCAGCCACCATTTTGCCTCGTCCTTCGGCGGTGTGGAGTAAGTCATCCTCCTCCTTCTTTGTCATTTCCCCGATTGGTATTCTAGGGTTAGGGTTCTAGGGTTAGGGTTCTATGGTTAGTCTTCTTGGGTACGTGTAGTACGGTTAAGGTTCTAGGGTTAGGGTTCTAGCATTAGGGTTAGTGTTATATGACATCCTCTCTGTCAACTGATTGTTGGTGTCACAGAAATTAATTTTAACATGAGTACTTTGACACAAATCCTCTGTGTCTGTTGTTTGATCAAATACTCTCTTTCACCAACTTTAGTATTGTAAATTGAATCAGAAATTTCTGTTGCCACCAATTTTAACTCTGTTAACTGAATTTTGTGAACACTGTTAACTGAATTTATTGAACACTGTACACTGTTAACTGAATTTTTTTAACACTGTTAACTGAATTTCTGTTGCCACCAATGAGACCTCTTAACAATAATTTTAACATTGTTAAATGAATTACTTAACAGCAAAATTAAATGCATTTTATCTGAATTTGTAGCTTGGATGATGAAGAATGGGAAGTGAGGTTCCATTTCCTAGACAGAGATAACTTAGAAAGAACAATCTGTTTATCAGACATAACCTTCTGGAATCTCATTTCCCTAATAGAGGTAGAAGGCTATAGTTCAAGGGATTTTATGTATTATGTTAGAGATCCAGGAGCTGGGGTGTCAGGAATGGAAGAATTAACTGATGATGACAAGGTGGAAGAAATGTTGGATCACATAGCTAGTAAAGGAAAGAATGTTGTTAACATTACAGTTATGAGAAGTGATGCACCTAGACCAGTTGATTTGAACATTGGTCATGCTTATGAAGAGCAGGTTCCTTTGTCAGAAATAGGTGTACCAGTTGTCTATGAGGTAGACAATTCAGGAGTTCTTTTCCCCAGTCCAGTGAAACCCCAACCACAGCCAGTCCAAGTAATGAACACACAGGAGAGCTCTTTTTTGTTGAAGCAAAAGGGCCCAAGTGAACCTGAGTTTGCTTTGGACAATGGTAATGAGAGGCATGAGTATTTCATGGAGACAGACCAAGAGCAAGAGCACATTGAGCAGATGATGGAGCAGAAAAGAAATGAAGAAATTCAGAGGTACAGGAGTAATAAGATACAAAGAGAGAAGTACAAGGCAGCAAAAAGAAAACTCCCACAGCTGCTTGCTGAGGAGTTCACTGATAGTGAAAGTGAGGATGAAGATCTAGAAGATGAGGACATATTGGCTAGGTTGGAGGCAATGAAGAGGCATAGGGATGATCCACTATATCACTTTGAAGGAGACACTGATGTAGAAGAGCTATATGGACCAGATGAGGAGGAGGAGGAGAATGAAGGAAGAGATGAAGAGGAAGGACAGGAGGAGCCACTAGATGAGGGCTTGAGAGGAGGAAGCGATGTAGGAGGAAGCAGTGCAGGAGGTAGCAGCAGCACAGGAGGAAGTAAGAGGAGGGGGAAGCGGCCAACAACAAGATCCCATGCAAGTTTGGATCAAATCATAGAGCAAGACTGGGCACCTTCATCTGATGAGGAGAGCAACCCAGGTGACTTAAGTCAGGAAGAGAATGATTGGGCTCAGCTTCCAGCATTTAAGCTACCAAATGGTAGGAAGAGCAGGGCCAAAAAGAATAAAGTTAGGGTTTGGTATGATGAGAAGAGGGAAAACCCACAAGAACAATTTGTCAAGAAACTTTGTTTCCTAGATGTGTAGCAGTTCAGAAGGGCACTGCTTACATTTCACATCTCACAAAACAGGAACTACTCATTTCATAGGAACTACTCAGATAGAGTTATTGTAGTTTGCAGTACAGATGACTGTCCTTTTTTCATTGCTGCTTCCAAAATTGCACATGAGAAGACATTTTGCATAAAGAAAATGAACTTGTACCACAATTGTCCTGCTGTTGGAGAGAGCACCAAAGTGACTGCTAGGTGGTTGGCACATGAGTGTGAGCAACAGTTAAGGTCTGACATAAACACACCAGTCCAGGCAATATTGGACAATTTGAAGAAAAAACATGGAATTGAAGTGTCCATTCACATGGCCTACAGGGCAAGGAAAGCAGCTAAGGAAGTTGTCCAAGGAGATCAGAGGGCACAATACACTAGGATAAGGGATTACCTCCAAGCTCTGCTGGATACCAATCCTGGAAGTAGATGCATTGTTACAACAAAGCATTTAAAGACTCATCCTAGCATAAACCCTAGATTTCATGGCTTGTTCATGTGCCTCAATGCTTGCAAAGAGGGCTTCCTAAATGGTTGCAGACCCTTCATAGGTACTTGCATAATTATTTTGGCAACATCTTTCCCATTGCATTTGGTTATGGTTGGTACTAATGTGTTCTGTTTGGTTTTAGGTGTTGATGGTTGCTTTGTTAAGTTGACAACAGGGCAATAAATATTGGCTGCAATTGGAAGAGATGGTAATAACAACATCTTTCCCATTGCATTTGTAATTGTTGACAAGGAAGACACTGCCAGCTGGTCCTGGTTTCTAACCCAGCTCAAGTATGCTCTTGGTGGTGAGTCAGGGAAGTATGGCAACTACAGTATCATATCTGATAGACAAAAGGTACCTCACACATCATCATTCTTATATTTACTGAAGTTTTACCATGCTTAGTACTGTCAAATTGTTTGTTGTTATACTATATTTTGAACACTAGTTATTTAAACAGGGCCTTCTTAAAGCCATAAACAATGTCTTTCCAAATTTCCCTCAAAGATTCCGCCTTAGACATATTTATCAGAACTTTCAAACAGCTGGCTTTAGAGGTGAAGAGTTAAAGAAGTATATGGATCAGGCTAGTTATTCATATACTGAGCATGGTTTTGATCAAGCAATGGAAGGCATGAAAAGAGAGTGTGAGGCAGCTTGGAAATGGCTTAGAAAGATACACAAGCATACATGGGCTAGACATGCCATGGACAAAAATTGTAAAACTGATTTGGTTGTTAACAATATTAGTGAAGTTTTCAACAAAATGATACTTGATGTGAGAGGGAAACCAATTAAAACCATGGTTGATGGCATCAGAACTAAATTGCTAGTTAAGTTCAATGCAAACGGGACCAAGACTGAGACAGCCAAGTGGCAGATATGCCCAACATATGTTGAAAAGCTAGAAGAAGCAAAACACCATGCTAGATACTGTCAGTCCATCAAAGCAGGACCTGATCTATACCAGGTTAGCAGTGGAGAAAGCACATATGCAGTAAATCTGCAAGTGCACACATGTGGGTGTAGCAAATGGGACATGACTGGTGTTCCTTGCAAGCATGGTGTTTCTGCAATTAACAAGGCAAAACTTCATCCAAAAGATTTTGTTAGTGATTTCTTCAAGAAACCAATGTACCAAGCAGCCTACAATCCAATTGTGTATCCTGTGCCTGGGCCTGATCTATGGCCAAATACTGGGACCCCTGACATAGAACCACCAGTTTTCAGAGACAAGCCAGGAAAGAAGCAGACTAAGAGGAGAAGGAATCAATTTGAGAAGCCAGCTCCCAAGGATACTTCAAGGATGGCAACAATAACCTGCAGCAATTGCAACTTGACAGGTCATAGGTACACTACCTGCCAAAAACTCTGAAGCGAGCCCTAGCAATGAGAAGGAACCAACACCAGGTTAAATCTTGTGTATATATGTTGTCACTGCAGGTTAAATCTTGTGTATATTTAATACTATGTTCTAATCTGTCTATATGTTGTCACTGTAGGAAAACAGGGGAGTTGCGCGCGCAGTACAGGGAGATCGCGCGCTGGTTCCCCAGTCTGGAGATGCTAAGGAACCATGCCCGCGGCCTGGTGAAGGTGATGACACCTGCCGAAAGGCAGGGTGCCTTCCCTGCCGGCCGCACCGTCCCGCTGGCGACCATTCTCCTGTGGGCGATGCACGAGGTGCAGCGCTCCCCCGACCCTAGGCAGCACGCCCATTGGTGGATGTACCGCTCATCCACCACGCCGCCGGCCGTCGCGGATGACATCACCGACGCCGTCCTCGCTCTCCCAGCCCCCATCAACAACGCCTATTGGGAGAGGTGCAATCCATGGGTCCTCGGGCCAGACGAGGACTCTGACGCCGAGTTTTCTAACGACTACAACTCTGATGAATCTGACGACTACTCCTCTGACGACGAGGTGGACGAGGTCGTCGTACTCTCCTCCGACTCCTCCGATGACGAGCCTGATGTGCAGCTCCTGGCGCCCGTCCTCGACGCTGTGGAGGGGCAGAAGAATAGCCCAATTGATGTGGATAAGCTGCCGGAGGTCGCCGACAACCCAGAGCTCGTCATCGTGAAGAAACAAGAGGAGGGTGGCGGTGAAGATGTGGTGGAGCCAGCGCCGGCCAAGAAGAAGAGGACGGCGGTGAACAACAATGACGTGCGGCGCTCCCAACGCATGAAGATGCTGAAGAAGGAGGAGTGACATGTTGTCTTCAGTTTTGTTAATAGAAGAAAAAGTTCAGTTCCGTCAGTACGTTAGTATGCCAGTTCTATCTATGTCAGTTGTATCTATGTCAGACTATCTATGTTAGTATGCCAGTTCTATCTATGTCAGACTATCTATGCAGTATGAACTTGCTATCTATGTTCACTATCTACTTGCTATAATCCAAGCTGATAATTCATCACAAACTGAACTTAATCCAAGCTAATAATTCATCACAAACAGAGTACTCTCACAAACAACATACAATCCAAGGTTCATTGCTACAGAAATAATAGAGTTCACCACAATAAAGCTTAACACATTACAAGCTTTCCTCCATAGCTACTACAAAATACATCATTGACACACATGGTCAGATAACAACACAACTTAGTCCTCATCACAAATAGCCTTAATCTGGTGAAGCTTCCTCTTGTTGCTATCACCTGCTGTCTTGAGCTCAACAATGCAGGAAGCAAGAGTACTCTTCTCCATGGTCAACTTCTCCTTCACTTTCATCAGCTCAGCAATGCAACAATCCAGCTTATCCTTCTCTTTCTTCAGGTCATCCTTCTCTTTCTTCAGGTCAGCATAGCAAATCTCCAAAGTCCTCTTATCAGAGCTCAACTTTTCCTTCTCTTTAAGATGGTTGAACTTCAAATTCCTAATGACAGTGGCTTGAGCTACATGAATTTGCTTTAACTGGTGAACAACAGCCTTTAATTTTTTGATCTCAGCATCCTTTGTCATGCTGCTTTCCACACTAACTGAAATGTTCTCAGCATCATTCTTCTGTTTTACCTCAGGCTAGCTATCCTTATAATCCAAGAGGTTGTTCACATCTTCAACAAGCTTCTCATATGTCTCCTGCAACTCTTTTTTCTGCTGTGTGAGATTGTGTACAGTGCTTGAATGCTCTAGGCATGCCATCTTGTTATCATGCTGGCTATGCTCATACATAAGCCACATCTTATGAATAGCATTCTGCAGATGCTCTGGCCAATGCCCATCTACCCACTGCACTAATCCATAATTTGCAACACCCTACAATAGAAAAATCAGTTCAAAATTACAGACATTACTTACAGATTCAGTTAAATAGCTCATTCAGTTTATGTACCAGAATCAGATTCATTTAATGATGAATAATTATGAAAACTAAAACTAAGAACAGTACCTATGAACCCTAGAACTAAATTCAGTAACTATGAACCCTAGAACATGAGCAGTAACTATGAACCCTAGAACATGAACAGTAGCTATGAACCCTAGAACATGAACAGTAACTACAAACCCTAGAACAAGAATTGGAATGCTGCAAACACAACTTAAAACTTACTTCAGTGGCACAGGCAATGAACCTCCTACCAGTGCTTATCCCCTCAAATGCAACATACTTCCTCCCTGGATTCCCATGCTCACAAATCACATTCAAGTCGTCAGCAAGACCCTCGAACGACGGCTCATCAATTATAGCTGGGATCTAAGAAATCCAACAAAAACTTGTTCAAATCGAGCAAATGTTCAACCCTAGAAACCCTAGAACACAAATGAGCAATAGAAGGTTCTGACCTTGAGAGGGGAGTCGTCGGAGGAGATGTACTGTGCGGCGGAGCCGTCAGTGCTCTCATTGTCGCTCCAGGACACCATGGCGGACGGCGGCCGGCGGAGACCGGAGAGGAGAGGAGCAAATGGGAGGGGAGGGAGCGAGCATGGGAGCAGAGAGAGCGAGCGTGAGAGCAGAGAGAGCGAGCGAGATGTGGTCGGGCGCGGGCGGTCTGTCTCTGGCGACCCGACCGCGTCTGTCTTAAGCAAACGGCGCCGTCCGTGCGCCCATGAGGCCACGTCAGAGATTTTGGGCCCCACCTTTCGGAAACGCCCTCAACCGCGCCAAATGACAGGTTCAGTGCACTCTGCAAAACTATTACTGAATGTGCGGTGGCTTTTGCAAAAGATTAGCGACCAGGTAGTTTTCTGCAAGAGAAGCCCCAAATGTGATGGTTTCTTGCAATTCACTCGAAGTACACTGCAAACCATTGACGCCGCCATAGACAACACTGTCAATATTGGAGGGCTAGAGAAAGAATTATTCACCGGGTCATTGCACCCACCATTTATGATGCGAAACAGTTGAAAGGGTTGAAGAGGCAGACAACGAATGCCTACCTAAAGTCCCCAAAACATGGGAAAGTACGTCTCCGCCCGGTAGACCGGGTCCTCCGGGTGCACCCTCACCAGCAGTGATGGCTAGGGAGGATGCTGGGGAGGGGGTTACTAGTGGAAGAGAAGTAGGAGCACGACGCGCCCAAGATTGCCTCTCGCTAGGTTTAGTGTTAGGAGAGTAAACATGCATGCAAGCTTTTCCTCCACCACATAAACAATTTGGATGCATATTTAACATTTTCTTTAACACAACCACAGAATTTTAGATAAAATAATTTTACCAACATCAAATGATCAAGACAAGAGTAATAGAGAATATGACATTACATGCTCCTAGACTGGATATAATAATTAGCAACTAACCTAAAGTTCTAATATTCTGGTGAAGTGGAGGTTGTTTGCCTGATGCTCGATCAGGTTCAAGTGAAGGAAAAAATATATCTATGTTGTTGTCCTTAAGGTATTGATCATTATCTCCAAGTACTTCACACTTAACATTCTTGTATAGGATTTGAATTCAAATAGTGATACTTAATATATATGTGAAATGAACACATAAGAGATCTTGGTGGAAAAAAATCATGATTCATAGAGACATGCCAAACCCTGAACTTCTATTATTCATAACCAAAATTCAGGATTTATTTGAGATTACTATGCCATATTAACATGCATGAACTGTTATCTCCTTTGATTGAAATATGCAAACTGTTTTTCTCTTTGCCCGAATGGAAAGATCCACTTAAGTCATATGTCTTCTTGTCCCTAGAGGCTTGATATGGTATATGTTTCCTGGGTCTTTGCTTGGCTCATATTTTCATGTTGTACAATAAGTACCATGAGAACAAGAAGCCAGTGTAAGCATTTTAAGTCACACATTCTCCCCGAAGATGAACCACCGAACAACTCACTGGTTCTGCACAAAGCCATCTCACCACTGGAGGCACATGTATAAGCTGGAAACATACTTCTCCCCAAGCTTCTGGCCCTCATGTTTGCGACCTTCCTATGTTCACCTAATAACTCACAGGTTCCCTCAAAGCATGGTTAAATACATCTTCGTCGTTCTCCTAATTTTTCGATCTTGACAACTGTTACATGGTATTTCAGAACATGAACAAAATTGTTGTGGGGATGCTCGTTCCTGCAATAACATTATCCATTTAGGAGCATAATTGCATTGCTTCTGCTTGGGACTTGTAAGAAGCATATGCTAATGAGGAGGAAGAGTATGACTATTGAGGCATTGTGCCACTAGAAGATAGAGATCAAGGTTGAGATTGAGATAAAGATACATTCTAATATTGTTACATGATCTTGAATATCATTAATAAATTTGAGTGTTAGACATGTTGATATTACAACCATCATGTCAAATTGGAAAACAAAGGTTACTAAGAATTGCGTGATAGAATTGTATTCAGTGTTAACCTTTCTTAGTAAATTCAGCCTTCATCTAACTAAACATAATTTTCCTATCCAATTCTAATTAATTTGTTGGACTAGCGAGGATGTCCCGCGAACCACCCCGTAAAGAGATGTAGAATAGTTTGGCAAACTTGGCGATTTCCTAGTTGCTCAGCATCTTTGCCAGTTGCACTCGCTTTGTCGTGTTTGACCTGATATGTCTCCAACGTATCTATAATTTATGAAGTATTCATGCCATGTTTACAATAATTTTGTATGGTTTTGGTATGATTTGAATAGAACTAACCATGTCTGACAGTGTTTTTAGCAGAACTACCGTGGTGTTGTTTTTTGTGCAGAAATAAAAGTCCTCGGGATAGGATGAAAACTTACGGTGAATTTTATGGACCGAAGGAGACCCCCGAAGCTTTGTGGGAGGACCAGAAGACCCACGAGGACACGACAAGCTCACACGGCGCGCCCTACCCCCCAGGGAGGGCCGACCGAGCTTGTCGCTTCTTCGTGGACCCCCTTGACGTGAGACCGACACCAAAAATTCCTATAAATACCTAAAACCCCAGAAAGAACCCTAGATGAGAAGTTCTGCCGCCGCAAGCCTCTGTATCCACGAAAACTCAATCGGGACCCCATTTTGGCACCGTGCCGGAGGGGGAAATCATCACCGGAGGCCATCTTCGTCATCCCGGCAGCCACCATGATGAGGAGGGAGTAGTCCACCCTCAGGGCAGATGGTATGTACTAGTAGCTATGTGTTTGATCTCTCTCTCTCTCTCTCTCTCTCTCTCTCTCTCTCTCGTGTTCTTGATTTGGCACAATCTTGATGTACCGCGAGCTTTGTTAATATATTTGGATCTTATGGCGTTCTTCCCTCTCTACCTTCTTGTGATGAATTGAATCTTTTCCTTTGAGGTTTTTTTTATGTCGGATTGAATCTTTTGGATGTGAGAGCACTTGATATATGTCTTGCGATGGGATATCCATGGTGACAATGGGATGTTCTATTGATTCACTTGATATATGTTTTAGTTATCAACTTGCGGATTCCTGTGGTGACATTGGGGTAATCTATGCATAGGGGTTGATACGCGTTTTCATATTCCTTTCTCTGATAGAAATCTTGGGGTACTCTCTGAAGTTCTTTGTGTTGGATTGAATATTATGAACCTGAAGTTGTTTGATGCATATCGTATAATCAACTCACGGATACTTGTGGTGACATTGGAGTATCTAGGTGACATTAGAGTTGGTTTATGTGTATCATATGGTGTTATTTTAGTATGAACTCTAGGGTTGTTTGTGACACTTATAGGAATAGCTCAATGAATTGATCGGAAAGAATAACTTTGAGGTGGTTTCATACCCTACAAACAATTTCATCTTATGTTCTCGGTGATAGGAACTTTGGAGTGATTCTTTGTTGCACGCCGAGGGATTGTTATATGATCCAATTATGTTATCATTGTTGAGAGATATTGCACTAGTGAAAGTATGAACCCTAGGCCTTGTTTCCAAGCATTGCAATACCGTTTTTGCTCACTTTTTTTACTAGTTACCTTGCTTTTTTTATTCATTCAGATTATAAAAATATACTTCTACCATCCATACTACACGTTTATCACTATGTCTTCACTGAACTAGTGCACATATACAATTTACCATTGTATTGTGTGTGTTGGCGATACAAGAGACTCTTTGTTATTTGGTTGCAGGGTTGTTTGACAGAGATCATCTTCATCCTACGCCTCCCACGGATTGATAAACCGTAGGCCATCCAATTGAGGGAAAATTACTACTATCCTACAAAACTCTGCGCTTGGAGGCCCAACACGAGTCTACAAGAATGAGTTGTGTAGTAGACATCATGACCCCGGACCCATGCACTCCGATTCCACCATCTTTACTAATCCTTTTCGTCCTTCTACTGTCATGTGCCCCAACCTTCATGGACTTCCATACTAGACATGTCCGTGTAGTAGAAGATGAATCTAGCATAAGCTCGCATGTGCGCACAGCTATACCAGCATAACCCCACCTACCTTGCATCCCTTGATCCAAATTCCCGTGTCGATCACTACAAAAAAAGACACATCCGTCACATTTTGGGCCGAACGAATTTTTTTTCTGTCATACATATGACATTTCTATGATGATAATTGTGACAAAACCCGGTATCATCATAGATGTGGTGGGCTCCTACTTCTATGACAAAAAATCATGACAGAAAATGGGCTTTTCGTCCTGGGCGGGCCGGAGACGTAGCTGCATGACATTCTTTGGGCCGTCCATGACGGAAAAAACCGTGGTAGAAGCGAGGGCGAGGAAAATTTCGGGGAGTTCACGGTTACGGTGGGAGGTCGGGGCCGAGCGATGCGCGTTTCTCTCGTACACGTACGCGCGTGTGTGCGAGGCGTTGGCTCTAACTGAACCCGAGCGAGGCGTTGGGCTCTAACTGAACCTGAGTGATTGCACTGCAGGCTACGCGTTACTGAACCCGAGCGGTCGATCGATGGCTGTTAACTGAACCCGATCGAGCGATTCCTTCGCTACTGCTGCTAACTGAAGCCGATCGATGCTGCCTCTGGGATGAACAGTGAGCGTTGCGGGGGGGTTGGATGAACAGTGAGCGGTGGCGTTGCCTCTGGATGAACAGGACCCCGTGGTGTGGTGGAGGGCTGGATGAACAGTAGACGGTGGAGGGGTGCCCGTGGAGGGGTGGTTGAACAGGACCCCGTGGTGTGGAGGGCTGGATGAACAGTAGACGGTGGAGGGGTGCCCGTGGAGGGGTGGTTGAACAGTAGCCGGTGGAGTAGCGCGCGGTGGAGGCTGGATGAACAGGAGCCCGTGGAGGCTGGAGGAAGTCGACGGTTGCCCGTGGAGGCTGGAGGAGGTCGACGGTGGAGATGAACAGTATCCCGTGGAGTCCCGTTTTGCGGTACGCCACACCCCTCCCGATGAACAGGACCCCCGTTTCGACCGTAGGACGTCCGTTTCATTCGTTTTGCGGTACGCCACACCCCTCCCGATCAACATGACCCCCGTTTCGACCATAGGAGGTCCGTTTCGTCCGTTTTGCGGTACGCCACACCCCTCCCAATCAACAGGACCCCTGTTTCGACCGTAGGAGGTCTGTTTCCTCCGTTTTGTGGTATGCCACACCCCTCCCGATCAACAGGACCCCTGTTTCGACCGTAGGAGGTCCGTTTCCTCCATTTTGCGGTACGCCACACCCCTCGCGATCAACAGGACCCCGTTCCGAACGTAGGAGGTCCGTTTCCTCCGTTGTGCGGTACGCCAGCCTCGTTTCCATCGCCTGTTCCGTCCAAGCCCTCCCGATGAACACGACCACGCATTCCGTTCCGACCCAGCATGTTGGCTCCCACGCGTTCCGTTGCCTCCCGATGAACACGACGCATTCCGTTGCCTCCCCATGAACACGACGCATTCCGTTGCCTCCCCATGAACACGACAACGACGTTGTTTCTCCGTTCCGACCCAGCCATGTACACGAGCCCTGGCCATACGTATGCGCGAGTAGGCGTTCGTGACCCCGCCCGTATGTACACATACGTGGCCGTATTTTCTTTCTTGCACTCTGGCCACTGTACGTACGTGCACATGCTACGTGCGCGCGTCTACTACGACACGTACGCGCCTCTACTACGACACGTGCGCGCCTCTACATCCACCAGTATATATGTACGGACACGTTCGCGACCAGAATGACAACGCTACGTACGCTTCGACCAGGTGGGTCCCGACTGTCAGGCACTTCCTTGCCTGCGAAGATGTAGCTGGTGGGTTCCAGCAGTCAGGGGGGCGAATCGTTTTTTTTTGCCCGGACGCACTTCCTTGCGTGCGAAGATGTAGCTGGTGGGTCCCAGCAGTCAGGGGGAAACTTTTTTTCACGAAATACAGTGGCCCGTCCGATGGGTCCCAGCTTTCAGGTGGAGGAATCATTATTTTCCGCATAATAAGGAGGCACTTCCTTGCTGCGGCCGTGGACCCGGCTGTCAGCCTCTCCACGTACAGTCCACGTCCGATGGAAGTCGTTCCTTGACCACGTTGACCACGCCGCGCCGAGAGCACCAGGGTGGTGGACGACGGCGAGGCCTAGGAAGGGGACGACGGGGAGCCGGGGAAGACGGGGCAGTGGAAGCCCGCGCGGAGAGGAGTACGAGGGTTCACTGGTTCGGCTGCGGTGTGAGGCTGCCGTCGCCGCAGGGCCTGGCCAGCGGTGGAAATAGTAGGGGGCGGTGCGGCCTCCGCGGCAGCACAGCCGACCACGGGAGGCAGGAGCATGCGGCACGACCGGCGCTGCTTTGGGCGGCTGGAGCAAGAAGACCAGAGGTTGAAGAAGCACTACGGCCGTTGGATGGACATCGTACGGTCACTGGAGCTAGAATCGTTCATATTGACTAAAGTTGACAAAGGCCCCCGTCCCAGTCAACTTAGTAGGCCCACAAGTGAGCCTCCCACCATGGTGGGTCCCAGCTAGCAGGGGGAGTATTCATTTTTTTTGTGCGTAATAAGGAGGCACTTCCTTGCGTGCGAAGATATAGCTGGTGGGTCCGAGCTGTAAGCGGCGAAATTTTTTTTTTCGCGAAATACAGAGGCCCTTTCGGTGGGTCCCTAATGTCAGGTGGAGGAACCATTATTTTGCGTGTAATAAGGAGGCATTTCCTTGCGTGCGGCCGTGGACCCAGCTGTCGGCCTCTCCACGTACACTCCACTTCAGATGCATGTCGGTCGTTGACCACATTGACCAGGCCGCGCCGAGAGCACCAGGGCGGTGGACGACGGCGAGGCCTAGGAAGGGCGCGACATGGAGGCAGGAAAGACTCAGCAGTTGTTTCCCACGCGGAGGGGAGTACGACTGTACGAGGGTTTACTGGTTCGTCTGCCGTCGCCGGAGAATAACAGCAGGTGTGGGTGAGTAGAGGGATGGCTAGGCCAGCGATGGGAGTACGGTGGGGCGTTGAGGCCTGCGCGCAGCAGAGCCGGCCGCGGGAAGGAGGGAGCAGGCAGTCCCGCCGGCGCTTGTTTGAGCGGCTGGAGCAGGAAGAGCAAAGATTGAAGAAGCACGACAGCCGTTGGATGGCCATCCCACAGTCACTGCTTGTGCGTCAACCTTTTTTTTAGGAAAGCCTCAAATCTGTGGAAAACAGCATACAGCCCATCTGCCATTATTTCTAATAATTTACAGCCCATTTGCTAATTATTAAGGTTTTTTTGGAGCCCATATTCTTTTGTTAGCATTACAGCCCATATTGTGGCCATGGTTAAAAAATTATTAGAAATTTTGCATATTTTGGTGCGGTCGGAACTGTTTTTAATCCTGAAATTTCGACTCACATTCAAACTGATTTTAAAAATAAATGTATATCAATATAAAATCCAACAAATTCTCCACACATAAAACTTAATGTAATTTAAAATCTCGAAATGAAAATAAAGATATTTGAAACTAATTGCCGGTTTGATGTGTTTTAAAAATGTACAGCTCATTTCTCATTACTGATGGGCCATTTTCTCGACCAGCCGAATGAAAGCTCTCCTCGTCTTGAAAGATTTGCAGCCCAACAGGCTTGACAAAGCGACTTACTTGGCAAATCACAAAAAAACTGGGCTGTGGCCCTGGACCCGGCTGTCAGCCTCTCCACGAACAGTACTCTTCCGATGGAAGTCGTTCCTTGACCACGTTGACCACGCCGTGCGGAGAGCACCACGGCGGTGGACGACGGCGAGGCCTAGGAAGGGGACTACGCGAAGCCAGGGAAGACACGACAGTGGAAGCCCGCACGGAGAGGAGTACGAGGGTTCATTGGTTCGGCTGCGGTGTGAGGCTGTCGTCGCCGCAGGGCCTGACCAGCGGTGGGAATAGTAGGGGCGGTGAGGCCTCTGCGGTAGCACAGCCGGCCATGGGAGGCAGGAGCATGTGGCACGACCGGCGCTGCTTTGGGCAGCGGGAGCAAGAAGACCAGAGGTTGAAAAAGCACTACGGCCGTTGGATGGACATCCTACGGTCACTGGAGCTAGAATCGTTCATATTGACTAAAGTTGACAAAGGCCCCCGTCCCAGTCAATTTAGTAGGCCCACAAGTCAGCCTCCCACCATGGTGGGTCCCAGCTAGCAGGGGGAGTATTCTTTTTTTTGTGCGTAATAAGGAGGCACTACCTTGCGTGCGAAGATATAGCTGGTGGGTCCGAGCTGTCAGCGGTGGTAATGTTTTTTTCGCGAAATACAGAGGCCCTTTCGGTGGGTCCCTGATGTCAGGTGGAGGAATCATTATTTTGCGTGTAATAAGGAGGCATTTCCTTGCGTGCGGCCGTGGACCCAGCTGTCGGCCTCTCCACGTATAGTCCACTTCAGATGGATGTCGGTCGTTGACCACGTTGACCAGGCCGCGCCGAGAGCACCAGGGCGGTGGACGACGGTGAGGCCTAGGAAGGGAATGACACGGAGGCAGGGAAGACTTGGCAATTGTTTCCCACGCGGAGTGGAGTACGACTGTACGAGGCTTTACTGGTTCGTCTGCCGTCGCCGGAGAATAATAGCAGGTGTGGGTGAGTAGACGGATGGCTAGGCTAGCGATGGGAGTACGGTGCGGTGGTGAGTCCTGCGCGGCAGCAGAGCCGGCCGCGGGGAGGAGGGAGCAGGCAGTCCCGCCGGCGCTTGTTTGAGCGGCTGGAGCAGGAAGAGCAGAGATTGAAGAAGCACGACGGCCGTTGGATGGCCATCCAATAGTCACTGCTTTTGCGTCAACCTTTTTTTGGAAAGCCTCAAATCTGTGGAAAACAGCATACAGCCCATCTGCCATTATTTCTAATAATTTACAGCCCATTTGCTAATTATTAAGGTTTTTTTGGAGCCCATATTCTTTTGTTAGCATTACAGCCCATATTGTGGCAACGGTTAAAAAATTATACAAAATTTTGCATATTTCGGTGCGGTCCGAACTGTTTTTAATCCCGAAATTTTAACTCACATTCAAACTGATTTTAAAAATAAATGTATATCAATATAAAATCCAACAAATTCTCCACGCATAAAAATTAATGTAATTTAAAATCTCGAAATGAAAAAAAAAGATATTTGAAACTAATTGCCGGTTTGATGTGTTTTAAAAATGTACAACCCATTTCTCATTACTGATGGGCCATTTTCTCGGCCAGCCGAATGAAAGCTCTCCTCGTCTTGAAAGATTTGCAGCCCAACAGGCCTGACAAAGCGACTTACTTGGCAAATCACAAAAAAACTGGGCTGTGGCCGTGGACCCAGTTGTCAGCCTCTCCACGTACAGTACTCTTCCGATGGAAGTTGTTCCTTGACCACGTTGACCACGCCGCGCGGAGAGCACCACGGCGGTGGACGACGGCGAGGCCTAGGAACGGGACGACGCGGAGCCGGGGAAGACGCGGCAGTGGAAGCCCGCGCGGAGAGGAGTACGAGGGTTCACTGGTTCGGCTGCGGTGTGAGGCTGCCGTCGCCGCAGGGCCTGGCCAGCGGTGGGAATAGTAGGGGGCGGTGAGGCCTCCGCGGCAGCACAGACGGCCACGGGAGGCAGGAGCATGCGGCACGACCGGCGCTGCTTTGGGCGGCTGGAGCAGGAAGACCAGAGGTTGAAGAAGCACTACGGCCGTTGGATGGACATCGTATGGTCACTGGAGCTAGAATCGTTCATATTGACTAAAGTTGACAAAGGCCCCCGTCCTAGTCAACTTAGTAGGCCCACAAGTCAGCCTCCCACCATGGTGGGTCCCAGCTAGCAGGGGAGTATTCATTTTTTTGTGCGTAATAAGGAGGCACTTCCTTGCGTGCGAAGATATAGCTGGTGGGTCCGAGCTGTCAGCGGAGGTAATGTTTTTTTCGCGAAATACAGAGGCCCTTTCGGTGGGTCCCTGATGTTAGGTGGAGGAATCATTATTTTGCGCGTAATAAGGAGGCATTTCCTTGCGTGTGGCCGTGGACCCAGCTGTCGGCCTCTCCACGTACAGTCCACTTCAGATGCATGTCGGTCGTTGACCACGTTGACCAGGCCGCGTCGAGAGCACCAGGGCGGTGGACGACGGCGAGGCCTAGGAAGGGAACGACACGGAGGCAGGGAAGACTCGGCAGTTGTTTCCCACGCGGAGGGGAGTACGACTGTACGAGGGTTTACTGGTTCGTCTGCCGTCGCCGGAGAATAACAGCAGGTGTGGGTGAGTAGAGGGAAGGCTAGGCCAGCGATGGGAGTACGGTGGGGCGGTGAGGCCTGCGCGACAGTAGAGCCGGCCGCGGGGAGGAGGGAGCAGTCCTAGACGGGGCAGCCCAAAACCATGTCCAACACTTGCCAAAACTTCGTCCCTCGTTTTCTCTGTGTTTCGCACACTGGACATTGTGTGGGCATTTTGACTGTGCATCATATGATTGCTATGCATGAATGTTGATCAACATGATGTTAACTGGCTGGTAGTTCCATTTTCGACCATGAATAAAACATCCAACATGATGTTAACCCTGTTTGAAAAGGCCGTGTTAATATAAATGCTCTGCCTCTGAAAGTTGCAGTTTCTTATCTGAAACTGAACTTGCAGTTTCTTATCTGAAACTGAAACTTGCAGTTTCTTCTCTGAGAATCACATTGTCTGCACTTTTATACTCCTATGAAACTACATTTTTTAAGTGCTAAAAATAGATCTCTAGAATTCATAAAATACTTCATATGCTCAATACTGGAAATCTGAAATCCAGAAGACATTCATATCTGAAAGTACTCTCAAAATACACAACACAAAACACAATTCACAACCTGCAAATACTGACAACCCTAAGCTCCTCCTGACAATTCACAACCTGCCCGACTATTGGGCTGGGAGAGGCAGCCCCCTCCTATTCCTCGGCGGCAGACAGCCGCCCCGTGAGACGATGTGAACGGCGAGGGAGACGATGGCGGGGAAGCGTCGTCGGGCCAACTGCTTTTCTCCTCTTGCAGTTGGGTTCGGTCGATGAAGACTCCACTGGCTCACTCTGGCAGGACACCCTCACAAACGGCACCCTGTAGATGCTCGATCCTTCAATCTCTGGTGGATGCTCCATCTGGGATCGATACACCCACCACCGCTCCCTCACGATCAGATTCGGTGAATCTGTTTGCTCCATGGCCTAGAGGAGCAGCTCTATGTACTCCGGTGCGAATCCCTCCGGGAGTATCGCCGCCTTTTCGCTCTGTTGCAGATATTTGGCCATGGATGTCGCCGTCGCCGCTAGTTGGTCCTTGTTGTCAAACCAAGACTGTATCTCCAACATCCTAGCTAGCTTCACAGGGTCGTCGTCTGCGATCCTCATGTATCGGTTGTACTCCTCCATCGATCTACTTCTCCACAGCACCTTCACTCGCCGGCGGTGGTTTTTAAATGGAAGTGGAGAGGAGCAGCGCTGGTTTTGGATTAGAACGGAAGAGGAGCCACACTAGTTTTGGACTGGAACAGGAGAGGAGGGGCGGTGGTTTTGAAATGGAAGAGGAGAGGAGCGGCGCTGCATTTAGATTGGAACAGGAGAGGAGCGGCGGTGGTTTAAGAGGAGAAGAGCAGAAGAGCGGCGCTAGTCTTGGAAGTATTTTTTGTTGTTTTGCGTATTTTGGGTCAAAGGTTGACCACGTACTGTATTTGACAAGCAAAATGTGAATGCATGTCACCAAAAATTTTATCGTTTGGTTCGTATCTGAATGTACTTTCAAATTATATTATTTTTGCAACGTATAACATATATTTTATGTGCGAAAATCATGGTCAATTATGACCCAGAATAAAAGGGAGACTAGTTAATGTGGGGTCGCTTTCTTAATTGAAGGGTAAATTGATTTTGATTTTGATCCAGTCACAGCGCGCCGGCCCTCTCGTCCAATCCTAAATCGCTGCCGCACGCTCGTCTCCCTCTTCTCCATTGCAAAACCACCTCCTCTTCTCTCCATCATCTCCATTCCAAAACCACCGTCTCGCTTCTCCCTCTTCTGATCTTCTCCATTGCAAAACCACCTCCTCTCCTCTCCATCATCTCCATTCCAAAACCACCGTCTCGCCTCTCCCTCTTCTCTATTACAAGACCACCGTCTC
This sequence comes from Triticum aestivum, assembly GCF_018294505.1. Lineage (NCBI taxonomy): Eukaryota > Viridiplantae > Streptophyta > Magnoliopsida > Poales > Poaceae > Triticum > Triticum aestivum. The sequence goes on along the minus strand of NC_057799.1, from coordinate 637,144,144 downwards.
TCCTCCCATCTTCCAAAGCTAGCACCGGACCACTCAGAAGGACATCTATGGAGAGGATGCAGCAGCGAATCAGGCAGATCGCCGGCGGCGACCAGGCAAAGTTAGCCAGGTTGACGGAGATCCTTAGCTGGTTTGACAATGAGTGGGAGATTTCGAGGATGGTGCGGGCCATGTGGCAATGTATGTGAAAGAGCGAGACGGCGGCGATGAGGGCGACGATGTACATGTACTCCTCGGCGGCAGTCACGCTGCAGTCCTCCGAGTTCATCGAGTATCTCCTCTGGGCGATTGAGCAGACAGATTCGCCCGAGGCGACAGTCAGGCGGAGGTGGTGGGCGTACAGGTCGAAGGTCGAGCACCCAGAGGATAATGAATCGATCGAGTATGGTGTGCCGTTCGTGAGGGTGCAGAGCCAGCCGGAGCCACAGGAGTATTCGTTCTCCCACCGCAAGAGGAGGCCGGATGGCGCGACGTTGCTTCCCCGCCGTTCTCCACGGTTCCCTCGACGCTCGCCTCGTTTCAACGGCGGCGGTAGGGTTTAAGGTAAGCTTCGCACTAACCTAATCTTCCACCTGCTCATGCTTACAATCAGTGTGACAGCTAATGAAAATCATGCTTACAATCAGTCTCCGAGTACTACGCCAATCACCCTAAAATAGCTCTGGACCTTTGGGTCAAAGTTGTGACACAGTGTACAAATAAAGAAAAATAGATTGGTGCTTCTTTCAGAAAAGAGTACTCCCTAGAAAACTGCCAATATAAGCTACTAGTATTTGGTTAGATGATTTGCTGCCGAGAAAGATCCGTCCACAGAGAGCGCCACACATCCCACTGGTGGTGGTGGATGCCAATGCGTGCATGCAGCATGGTTGGTGTCGGTAATTTTTACTTGGCACACCTCGCACTCTGCATATATGCCGGTTCCATACGTACATTTGTGCAGTTCCACCAAAATGCAGCTGAATAACCCTGTTTGCACAGATAATGAAAAAGCGTGATTACATTATAGTGGCACTAGTTGATGAAACACACAAAATAAATAGAAGAAAATATTGCGATAGTATCATAGTATGCCATGCTGCGAGGGCGAGATGGGCCCTGCGACGCCTCATACGGTACACCTCATACTGGACATCGTCCCAAGTCTCCCAGATACACCTTCTGCCAGTGATGAACATCAGTGTACAGCGGTAGTACAAGGAGGCGCCTTGAGACATTCAAATCTCTATTTTTGTACATATCAACTAAAATTAAGCACCCCAGTTTGCAGAAACGCTTAAACATTAACAATGGGACTAGTTGATGAAACATACATTAACAAAGAGAAGCACTTTCTTTATCTACATTGGAAATGAAATGATAGAGATGACACTCGCTCTATTTTAACTGTATTATTACTTCATTTTATCAGTGACACTAGGGTCGAGCAGGTGGCAAACGAGGTGTACCGTGCGTCGCAAGGATGGAGGCCGGGGGTGCTTAGACTGGGATGCTGAAGCTGGCTCTTTCAGTCACCAACATGGATGATTCAATTCATGGGACCTTTTGGTGCAGTTCACCTAAAATGAAGCAATGTCCCGTGAGCTAGCAGCTTCTTCTTCAAAATTTTTAAGAAAAGGGCTCCAGCCCCGGTTCCATTTCCATCAGAAAACGAAACCCACAGAGCTTCTTCTTCATTAGTTGCAATAAAATTGAGCAACATCAAGGTTGGTTGTGAAGCTCCTGGAATGCTCAACTATAATTTGGATATCATTTGTGCAGTTCAACTAAGATCGAGCGTGAAATGTATATCTCTGTTTGCACAAAAAAGGTGGAAAGGAGGGTGACTAACAAGTGATGAAACATGCATCAAATGAAAAGAAGCATGTTCCTTATCTGAATGGCAATCCTACAAGGACAGTAGCAATTTCTAAAGCACTGGCATTGCTAGATATTAGTGTGGGCATTAGGATTAACTATGACAACCGTTAAATACGACATTACTTTGGGCACGGGAGAGTAGGCGGACCAGGACAGTTGCATTTCTAACGAAAAGAACCAACTTATCTTAATGGGAAATTTTAGCAGGACATGTAAAGAAGTGCCATTGATTCATATTACTGGAGGCATTACATTGAAAACAACATTGGTTTAACGTGTCCTTACTTTTAACAGTGCGACTGCTACATTTTACCAGTGGCATTACATAAGAGTGGCTCGGGGCAACAAACATCAGAACAGGATATCTGGGTTGGTCCCATTTTTGTTCGGTATAGCCACCTTATACTGTGTGAGGCTAGCAAATCTAGTGCTGGACTTACTCTGTTGACTTGTCCCCCAGTCCCCACTTTCTTTCCTTTTTCAACCAATAGATCGGGTTTATATTGAGTTTGTACTGCGTTTCCCTTTATTTCCCTATTAGACCTAGAGACCAGTTGGATAGCCAGTCTCTGCTACTTTTCGCCCCCATTATTTCCTCTTTCGACCAAGTCCTAGATTCAGGTAACAAATCCTCCCCCACCCCCACCCCCTTTCTTCCTTGTTTGAACCAAGTAGTACTAGATTCGAGTGCATGAACTAGTTTTACCTCTTAAACGTAAAAAAATTAGGTGGTTTTCGAACAGCCGATCGATCCTATCTACGAGGGGCCCTGAGAAATAGTAAAAGATACAAATGCAGCGACGTCAGGAGCTCGGGAAGTAGAGCAAGGCCGGTTTCGAAGGAAGTTATACCTGATGGTCGCCGGGATGTCGCTAGGTGGGCGGCGGGAGGCCGGATCTGCCCACACTACGGCAGCGAGGAAGAAGGGGTCGGAGGCCCTCCCTCGCCAGCGGTGCTTGGGATAGAACGGCAAGGCAGGCTGATCGGGACGCGCCCAGCAGTGGGTAAGAGCCGTCGCCGAGGACGACCGCGTGAACGTTGCACCTTCTCACCTTCCCCGGCGGAGAGGATCTGGCTGGATCTGTGACCAGCGGTGAGCAGAGAGAGAGTGTGTGTGGCCACCGCTGTCGTGTTTAGATCTGGAGAGGCCGAGACAGTGTGAAGAGAGCAACACTAGCAAGCAAGCGCGGAGGCTCCTGCCTATATAGTGGAGTAGTACTAGTTTTCTTTTGTCTACCGGAGCCGGCTTGACCTCGTCAATGACTGTCGAGAAGTCTTCATGCACGTGGCCCGGAGGCGCAGTTGTCGTCATTTTGATCTGAAGCGCCGGATTATAACATATAACACGAAAAAATGCCACATGACAAGAAATCATAACCTCACTGCCCAAAGGAGACAACATGAATCCCGACGGACAAACTAGACGAGGAACAAAGCTCAAATTAAAGATAAACTCGTAGAAAAGGGGTCCGTCGATAGATGTCCTAATTAACATAGCCGGCTTGACCTAGATGGCAGCCGAGTAGTCACTGTTCGTGCATGTGCCCCCAATGACTAGCCCAACTCAGTTGTCGCTGTTTAACCCTCGCAGTGATCCGAAGCACATGACACCTAATTTTGCGAGATGACAAGAAACCTTTTTTTAGATTTCTCACCACAACTACAGCCATGTACAACACAGCCTGCACGATATGTAGACGATAGCCAATCCAGGCGTGTCTGCTGGAGTCTGGTCACATGCATGGACGAACTGATCTTCCGTGTCTTGCAGGGATCGTCCAGGCACCAACGTAGTACAACACTTCTCTAGTACTATCGCTCGTCTCCCTCTTCTATTAAGTCACCCGACTTGCGGGGCCGGGGAGTGTGCCTATGGTCGGTTCTCAATTGCCGTCCCACATGTGTGTGCAAACGCAATATGACGCGCGTTCCATTCGGAGAGCAGCGTGCCAGACCGACCGACCGTCTGGGGTGCGACGCGAACGCGACGGGCGTGCTGTATACTCCGTACATGTGTACCGCCGTTTTCTAGACGCTTTGCTCCATGGCGCGGGCGCAATCCATGGATACAAAATTAGTATACTGTATACTATTTAAAAGTCGAGGGCGGGGCTTTTCCTGCGCGGTAGGCGGGGCAGTTCCGCCTAGTCGGTTCGACAGAGACGCGAGAAGACGAGGGAGTAGGCTGCTGCAAACGTAGGGCTGTGTGATTTGACAGCGAGTTACTGCTGGACAGGTGGGGCCCCGTGATTTGACTTGCCATTATCATTTTAACTGCGGCGCTACGACCGGCGTGAGTCTCCCGATTCCTGACCACCTCCATACAGGTGCCTCTCCCAATGCTCCACCATGTAGTAGAGGCTGGCTCTTGCATGAGAGCCCACTTCTCCACTTTTTCCTTGCCTCTCTTTCCTCCACATATGCAAAAATGCCATGTAAAGCGCACTATTGTACTTACTTTTACTTGCTCCTACAGGTGCTTAAGCTTGCCACATAGGCATAAAGTCTGATGTGGCAAGTTAATCAAGAAGAGAGAGACTAGTTTGGTGACCCAAGGAAGAAACGGTGCTAAGCGCGTGTACCTAGGTGAAAAGACAATTTTGAGTCTATAGCTAATTAAATGAAGCAAACTTAGCAACACCATTTCATTGGAAGAGGTCACTCCTTGGCAAATGCAATAAATACTAGTACTCCCTGTGTCCCATAATATAAGAACGTTTTTGGCACTACACTAGTGTCAAAAACGTTCTTATATTATGGGACGGAGGGAGTACGAAGAAAGAGATAGAGAGGAGTAAAAAAATTACACTTATAGCCAACCTTATAGCCAACCTTGTTGTAGTATGAGTGACTAAGTGATGACTATGTATGACATGCCAACATCAGATAGCCTAACGCACCGTGTTAAATCTCCAAGGGCGCGACCGCGCGAGCGACGCGACGGTCGTGGTAGGCGCGACCATGATACGGGCTGCTGGCAGCCCTTGGATCTGAGATCAAACGGTCGCATGCTAAGTTGCTGAAAATTTGCAGAATAACCCTCCAGGATAGGATATTCACCCATAGGTCTAGAATCACGCCATGCAACCGTTCGATCTCAGATCCAAGGGCTCTCGGAAGCCCGTATCATGGGAGAATGGAAAGCCACTACCCTGCCGTTCGCACGCTGGCAGTTCGCTCCTACTCGTCCCCGCACGTCCTTCAATACTACGGCGGTTCGCTCCTAGTCGTCCCGTCCATTCACATTACGGCAGTTCCACTAATCCTAACCCTCCTCCCAAATCCATGGCGTCCCAAATCTCCACGATCGGCGGTGAGTACAAGGTTAGAACCATCACCGGCGATGAGTTCGACGTCATCTACACCCGTTCTTCCGCGACGGTGAAAGGATGCCTTTCTCGCTTCAGACGCATGTTCGAAGACTCAGATGATGAGTGGGTCGCTGGGCTAGATGTTGAGTACACCACAGTCCTGGGACGAGAGAAGGATCTAAAGGACGAAGAGAGGAAGAAGCCCGCCGTGATCCAGGTTTGCGTGCATGACTTATGCTTGGTCTACCACATATGCCATGCCGACGTTGAGTGCCAGGATTTTAAGGACTTCCTCGAGAGCAACCTAGTCAAATTCGTTACTGTAGACTTTGGTAACGACAAAGAAGTCCTGCGTCGGATAGGCCTCGTTGTAGGCAACACCTTCGACCTCCAGAAGAATCGGCTGGTGTCCTCTCGTCAGCCTTCAATGCTGACCCTGGCAGGAGCCATGGTTCATCCTTCGTACGGTAAACTGGAGAAACCTCCATACACGTTTCATCGTCATGCATGGCAGCGGAATGTACTAGATATAGACCACATCCACTACGCTGCAATGGATGGCTACCTTTGCTTCAATATCTACAAGGGTTGGATGAAGAGCAACAGCCAAGTGTGCGGTTCAAGCAAAGAAGTATCGGCCAAGAGGAAGAGGGACAAGGACGAAGTCGAGGACGTGGACGAGGACTCCGAGTAAGGTGGCAGTGTCGTTGCTCATGGTGGTTCTAATGCAGTGTCTACCGGAATAGTTGCAAAGTTTAATTTCAGGTGTGCTTAATTTAATTTGAGGGGTGTGTTGTGCTGAGCCCCCAGCAGAACTATGTTATGTTTCTTCTCGTTACTTTAACTCTTCAGTACGTACATACTAGTATTTCTTACATTTCATCTTTTAGTTGGTATAGTACTACCACTCGTTTCTTCACATTATATACGTACAATATATATGGCCAACATCATATAGCCAGCAGTTTAGTTGTCAAAGAATTTCAGGGTGCTTAGTTTTGTCAAAGAATTCCAGGATGCTTAGAGGGTGCTTGGATCCAAGGGACTTATTTTAGTCTGACTAAAAATAGTCTCTTTAAGAGGCTAAAGTTCCAAGCACCCCTGACTAAAGAGGGGCTAAAACTAGTCTTGAGACTAAAATTTTTAGTCAGGGGTACCCCTACTAAAATGTGGATTAGTCCTCTCTCTACTCATTTAACTCCTCTCCTTTAACACAGGCGAGTTCTGGATTGGAGGGTTTGGAGGATAATAAATGCTCATTAACTTGATTTTAGCCTTTTTAGTATTTGGATCCAAGCATGGGTGAGGCTAGCATGTTTTAGTCCCACTACTTTTAGTCATGGGACTAAAACGTATCCAAGCACCCTCTTAGTTTTATTTGAGGGGTGGGTTGTGCTGGACACCATTATTGTGACTAGCCTTTTTAATAGTACTATATGCATAATTTGGCGACGAGCGCTCTCTATATGTACCACCTTTTTTTAATTTCAAGTTTTGCTCCATGGCGCAATCCATCGATACTACTGCTGTACAAAAGTATACATTTTTTAAAAGGCTAGAGGGCGGGGCAGTCTAGCTTGGTCGGTTTCACGAGAGGCGAGGGCCTTTGTGATTTGACGGCTCATTACTGCTGGAAGGCGGGGCCTTGTGATTTGACTGCTCGTATAAATGCGCCGACGACCTGATCGAGGAGGAGCAAAGAACCGTGCGGTATACTCAAGTTTTCCACTGGAGTAGTACTGCGACGGAGGAGCACGAAACACGGCAGCCCAGTGCCATATGGCGATAAAAAATGATCTAATTTGCTAGTCATCTCATTGTTAGCATTGTTCTATTCATTCCCTCAAAAAAACATTGTTCTATTCATGCCTCGCAGAGAACGTGACACGTGCGGCGAAACACCCGAAGCAAAAGATGAAACACAGGAGCAAAAGAAGAAGGAAGATTATCACCCCAAATGATCTAATTCGCCGCGGAGTCGTAACTGCTTCTTCATCGCCTCCACGACCTCCATCTCCTTGCGCGTCTCCTCCGCCATCTTCTTCATTCTGTCCATGACGCGGGATTTCTCGACGCGAGCCTTCATCATCTGTTCCACGGCCGCATTACGTACCTTGACAGCAGCCGGGTGCTCGATGCGGAGCTTCGCCAACTCCTCCTTCTGTTCCATGACGAGGGCCTGCAGCATCTTCATCGAGGAACTACTATTCTCATGCAGCTTCTTCCAGCCGGCGTTCTTCTCCTTCAACAGGTCGATCTCGTGGCAGAGCTTCGCCTTGTCCTCCTGAAGTCGCAGGATTTCGCCGGTCGCCTTCTTCTCCGAGGCAATGCTCTTCTTCAGCAGCATCACCAAGCCGGCGGTCAACTCCCCCTGCTGATTGAGCTCAGCGGGCATGTCGTCGAGGCTCTCCTTCAGCAACTCCATCAAGCCTTGGATGAACTCCTTCTGCTTATTGAGCTGATCGGGCATGCCGTCGAGGGATAACGACTCCAGCTCCGCCGGCTCGGCATGTTCGCCTCCGCGGCTAGGGCGCTCCTGGGAGCCATCGCCTGCCCGTGAGAGATCTTTCGAGGTCTCTGCGTGGCGGCGAGCCCTCTCTTTTTTTCCGCAGCCTTGGTTGCCGCTCCCTTGTTACGAGTAGTTCTCGACCTAGAGCTCTGCTCACCGGCCATGGCAACGACGGACGAAGAAGAAGCACTTATGAGGAGGAAAGGTAGAGTAATTTTCGGTTAGGTAGTTCCCCTTTTTATAACCTAAGTACTAGCACTAGTACTAATACCTGCATAGTGGGAACACGTTCAGGTTTGGTACGTACTAGTAGGTGTGAGCAGGCTTTCGAATGTGATGGGAACAAGGTAAAGATTAATTGATGGTTTTGGTTTCGAGGCCCGAAACGGCTCCCGATGAGTTTAGCGGAACATAAATTTCAAGTACTACACTGCTCAAATGCGTAAATATTATGTTACTGTCAAAAATTGGCACAAAATACGAAGGAGACCAATGGAAGTACTACTAGCAACCCACGATTTAACTACTCGCATGCGCGCAGTGGAGTAATAATGTCTTTCTTCCGCCCTCACGTCCACTCAATTTGCATGCGCTGTATTAATTGACCATCAATGAAGTGAACGACTTTACACGCGTCAAATTATCACATGGGGTGGATCTTGGTACAAAATTGCGTCCGCCCGTGTACCCGCGTGTGCGTGCGAGGGAATGAGTGCGTGCGTGGCGTGCGTGCACATCTTCGCTTCGTGCATGTACCGCCAGTATGGCTCAGGGAGGACGAGTACATTCTTCTGGAACCAGCAGCACGTCACTGTGATCAATCCACGCAAGGAGGTCGCGACAACGCCTCCACATGTGCCACGTGGCTTCATGAACTGTAAGAGAGACACTGTGTAGCGTGCCATTGGTATTCTAATTTACGTGTTTTGCACATACTCGAAGTACTAGTAAGGTACACGTGCATTGCACGCATCAGATTTTGCAACCAAATTATGAATAAATACCACACTATAGCATGTAAGCTCTGAGTCATATATGCCTGATGTAGCCCTTCGTTTAATTCTTATAGTTCATCTCATTCAAAATCAATTAGTTTTTATAAAAAAGCTAAGAACGCGGGAATAGGAAAAACATGGGATTATAGTGGAATGTCGTCTTGAATCCTACAGGATTGTACGAGTGTTTGATTGTGCATAGAAAAAACGCAGAATTCTTTCAAAGAGGTTTGAGTGGATGGGATGTTTCCTATGAAATCTAGTGCAAATGAATCATATGGAAAAATTCCTATGGTTTACAATCCTACGAATCAAACAACCAAGATAGGAAAAATTCCTAATGATTAGAATCCTCCAAAATTCCTTTGAGAATCCTTTGAATCAAAGAAGCCCTTAATCTATTTTATGATTCATGGAATTGTGCGTTGTAAAGCATAAAGTAAAAACAAATAATGGCAATTCAACTAGAAAAAAAGTTTGGGCAGTTATGATACGGAAGATTCTAGAACAAAAGAGAACCACTGTTGTTTTGAGGTTTGTGCATTATGCTTAAGTTCAACCATGGAGTCTGCTAGATTGTACATGTGGCAAAATCCGGTGGGGGGCTAGAAGATGGTGCGAGGGGCCGAGTGGAGGGAGACTATGAAGGAATGCACAAGTGCGAGATCGATATTTAGAGAGAGGGGGCGAACACGTGCGCTGTTGCGCGCAGTGGCGGAGCCATGAAAAATAAATGAGCTAGGGGGCCAAGCATTGCTAATCCTTTACGAGGAGGGTCAATTCATGAACTTAAACCATTTTTAGCAGCAATTGTCTAATGATCACATTCATATTAGCCTCGATATATAGTGATGTTAGGGGGGAGGGGGGCAGGGCCCTTACTGCCCCCTGTCTTCGCCATTGTGCACGCGTCTGAGAGATGAAGCGGAAGGCATGGATGATGAGAGGGGGACGTTGGATATATAATTAATGTGGGTGTATTAGCTATATATGTTAATCCTATATAGAGAGGTATAGATTGATCGATGTGGACGTGGGAAAGAGGGTGAGACCTCACTGGATATATCGATTGATCGGTTTGTGTGGAAAACTATGAAAGACCTAGCTATATACACACATACATAGAGGAACATCGATCGTTGCGCATGCACGCGTGAGAGATAAAGAATGCCCGATATGATGGAGAGGGGGATGTGTGTGGGTGTGTGCCTTCATGGGAGACCGACCTGAAGAAAAAGATTGTATGCGTGCGATGGATAATGCCGACTGGTAGTGTGTGTGCATGCATGCACGAGAGAAAGTTAGTGGTACAATTATAAAGAGAAGACTACTGTGTGGGTGTAAAAGAATAGGTGAGGTCATAATCAATGTAAAGTTGAATTCAAATATTTGAATAAGAGATCCTGATGTTTGAAACCCATGCATGCATGAATATAACGGAGATCTGCGCGGTGTGGTTTGGAAACGAGCATGTTGTAATGTATACACATTGAACAAGGTCAGACTGATTTGAATTTGAGATACCGATGGCAGACATCATTTGGCCACGTCGCATCCGTGCATGGACACACTATTCTAATTGGAGATGATGGGCGGCTTTCGCATCACATATCTATATCTATACCCCTATATATATATTATATTTTATATTTTTTATATTGTGTGCGGGTAACTTTAACTTTGAAAGATGGTCGTTGGATGAGGCGAATCCGATGGTCCAAAGATGGCAAATTTGAGCACTACTGGCCGTTGGATATCATCTAGATTCCACCAGATTTCGCCACATGTATAATCTAGAAGACTCCATGGTTGAACTTAAGCATAATGCACAAACATCAAAACACAAGCACTTCTTATTTGTTCTAGAATCTTCCGTATCAGAATTGCCCAAATGTTTTTCTACATGATTTGCCATTATTTGTTTTTACTTTATGTCTTACGACGCACAATTCCATGAATCTTAAAATAGATTAGCTTTCTTATAAAAACTAGATGATTTTGAATGAAATGAACTATAAGAATTAAACGAACATCTACATCATGCATATATGACTCAAAGCTTGCATGCTATAATGTGGTATTTATTCATAATTTGGTTGCCAAATCTCATGCGTGCAATGCACGTGTACCTTACTCTAGTCTAAATGGTGTTTGTGTGTGTGTTGTGCGTGTTGAGGTGCAAATTGTCTTTTTTTGGGTACACGTTAAGCTTGTTCTTCCGAAATTTCAAGCCGCGCCTTGTTATGCCGAAAATTCAAGCTAGCGTCTCTGTCTATCGTGCTGCGAAACTCCCGCCTCTTCAACCCGCGCCTTGTTAGCCCGAAATATTTAAGATATATCTTTGTCTCGTTGTGCTCCGACAACTCCCTCCATCTCAACCCGCGCCTTGCTATTCCGAAATTACAACGCGCGCGAAAACTCCCACCTCCTGTGAAATCCCGACACGCGAAATGCCCGTGGTACCCCTGAACCGAAAGAACCGCCTCAAATCGGTGGGGGTACTTTCGTAACTTACCCCACATTTCGGACAAGCGCGTCTCTAAGCCATGGTTCCCCACTGCCATCCCATCCGCCCACCCATTCGTACACCGAGGCCGCGAAAACCCGCGACGAAACCCCACACCCTGCTCCGTCCGCCACCCAGCCGGAGCCTCTTCCCCGACGACGTCGTCCACAGCAACACCTCGACGTCCCTCATCCACCGTACCGGATGAGGATCCGTCGTCGATCTCATCGTCCCGCCGGTTCAGCCACCCCGTCCTCCACCTCCAAGGAGCTGCCCCGACGTTCCCCTCGTCTTTCGCGCCACCTCCATTCCCACACCGCCGTCTTCACCTGCACCACCGGAAGAGCATCATCATCACCGTTTCCTCGGATGAAGCTGCGGCCTAATCGGCGCCACCAAAGAGGTTGTACACTAATCGCCGCATTTTCTTCTTGATTCGATCTCACGGTGCTGCCGGCGCTCGGTCCCGAGCCGACACGGCGCGGCTCCATCCACGGCGGCGTCGCCGGCCACTTCCTCCACGGCGTCGCTCCCTCGGCGGCGACGTCCACATCAGTAGGAGCTGCTGCTGCTTTAGCTCTCGCTCGCGCTGCTGCTCTGCTCTTGCTCTCGGTCCCCTGCCTGGTCTGCTCTTGCTATTGCTCTTGCTCGCGCTGCTGCTCTCGCTCTTGCTCTTGCTTGCGATGCTGCTCCGATTTAGCTACACTTCAGTCGACTGAATCGACTTTTGGGTCAGTCGATTTTCAGGGGGTGGGGGGGGGCTCGCCGGGGTGAAGGAAGAACCAGCCGCAGCGGGGAGGGGGGCTCGCCGGAGAGGTACCCCACTATCTATCTTAGGGTTCAGGATGGGGGCGGTGGTCGCCGGCGGTGGCGGGCGTTGGCGGGCGGTGGCGTGGGGATCGCCGGAGAAAAAGCTCGGCACGGGGGGGGCCTAGAGGGATGGCCGGGGCGGCGGCGGACCGGCGGTGGGGAGTGTTTTCGGGGCGGGCGGGGCGGCGCACCGCCGGCCGCGGGCGGCGGGGGGCTGCTGTTTGGCCGGTGGTGGCTGGCGGCTCAGGGGGTGGAGGTTGAAGATGAACCGCAGGCCCTTGATTTCGTATCCAACGGCTGCAAAATCGACTGACCAGAGATGAAAAAGTCAGTCGACCGACGTGTAGCCTCACCTTGCTAGTGCGTTCAGTTTCGACAGCAAAATTCAGTTTCGACAGCAAAATTCAGTTTCGACAGTTAAGTTCAGTTTCGACAGTTAAGTTCAGTTTCGACAGTTAAATTCAGTTTCGACAGTTAAGTTCAGAGATGAGCGGCTGATGTATTTTACATCTAGCACTTTGTGGTTATGTATTTTACGTCATGTATTGGAGATGCTATTAGAATTCCACTCAGGTTAACGTTGTTCGTTGTCTCTCTTGTCCTGCTTCAGCCTCGGCGTCGTACAACTCACCGGAGCTGCTCCAACGACGAAACCCTCCATCACAGCGGAGCAGTACCTCGGGCTCCATCTCCAGACGCCTAAGATCTTCTTCCCCTCCTCCGACAGCCAAGTCAGCCGGAGCATCCTCACCGGCCAACCCAATCACGCTGAGATCGACATGGCTTCGCCAAAGAGGTTGTACACTTGTTGCATCTCTTTTTTACTCTACATGTTATATATATTGTCCACTGAGCACTCGTAGTAACGGGAAATACGATTATTTTATCCTACTATATGACAAGCAGTGAGGTACCAGGCAACTTAGCTATCCGTGATGGACTCTCTTGAACGCCATCATTATTTATCTCTGCGCGTTTGAGCTGTGCATTTGTCGATGGGCCTGGGAGTTGAGCTAGTATGGCAGTGGCCTGGGTCCAAAGTAATAGAAGTAGCACAAAAACATTTTTTTAGTGTAGGATTTTCCTTGCTCAAGCCTGCCTACTAGAATCGCCAGTGCTTGAAAGGAAAAGTGAATGAAAAACATCGGAATTGGAAAGTTTCCTATGGTACTACTTTTCATGAATTTGGTGCAAAGGAATGGAGCAAAGGAAAACTGTAGGATTTGTTCCTTTAGTGTCTCCTTGAAAGAAAAACCGTAGGAATTCTAATTTCCACTTCTCCTCCTTTTCATATTCCTATTCATCAAGCACAAGACTAAGAGATAGTAGCATAATAGCATTATAACCGTACATTTTCTTGTGGTTTGACTTAATCTCACCATGCTTTTTTGCATCCTGTGATCTTCCAATTGTTGTGAATCAAACACCCAGATTGGCAGAAATCCTGTGTTTTTAAATTCTCTGTTTTGCACGTGCATTCCTATCCTATTCCTGTCTATTTCCTATCCCTGCATTGTTAGAATCCTCAAATTCAAACAAGCCCTTACTCAATTACTTCTGTTACAGATATGTGTCAAAGAAAACCTTGTGTGGTTTGTCCTGCTCCTGCGGCGCTGTGTTCCACCCCAGCTCAGCTGCTCCAACGACGGAAGGGTTCACCACAGCAGGGATCCGCTCTCCAGACTGTCTTTCGCCGCCTCAGATCTTCTTCCCCGCCGCCGGCAGCCACGGCAACTGCATTACCATCATCAACTGAGCAGATGACCTTGAGGACTACACGGGTCCGCAAGAGAGGTCGCACTCTTCCGTGTCTGCTTACGTTATGCGTCGCTTAATATGATGACATGCTACATTATCGTCGTGTTCACCTATTAGACTCCGAGTCAGGTCCAAACTAATGCTGAAACTTGAGTTTTTAAATGGTTGTGGGGTACATATTGGGGCAGCAATCAGTACTATCTGTCTACTATCTGGTTAATCTCCGGTGTCTACTATGAGTTTCATGTTGGGTGCAAACAAACATTAAAGGAGCCATTATCTGTATTTTTTAACTAAAGCTATTATCTGCCTGCTATCATTGGTTTTGGGTCTATCCACAGTTTGCTACCATCACTCTGGATTTGTGCATGCACTCCTTACATAATCTCACTATGTTTTATTCCTATGCATGCCAGTTATTGTACACAATGGAACTGATCATGTAGAGCAAAAGAGACGAGCCTTGCGTGGCAATAAAATTTCATGCAGACGTCGTTCCATGGTGGGCGCAAAGGCAGCCCCCCTCCACCCATTTCGGATCGTAATCAAGAGGAAGATAACTGTTCTGAGGGGGATTCAGAAGGAGAAGACCACTCCTATTTACCCCATGAGGTCTTCGCTCTAACTTGGCATGCTGATGTTGGTAATATCATGCATATGGTGCCTTGCATTGCTTACTGTATACATTAAAGATGTCATCTGCTTAGTTTAGACATGCTTTGTGTCAATGCCATCTGTTTAGTTTCTTTATCGTATATGTGAATCATGCAATGCCATCTTGTCTAGCCAGGCATCATATATGTGAATTTTGCAATGCCACCCTGGTTAGCCAGTCATCTTATATGTGAATTATATCATGCCATCATTTTTTTATTACGTGTTAAATTTGTCAACAATTTTAGTACATTCAATTACTCTTCCTGTGCATCAGCCATTCGGCACGGTCATGGAAAAATCTGGAGTGGAAACAAGGTCTTCAGAGCAGACAATGCTATCTGACGAAGCGCATGTCTTGCTGGTTACCGATAGCTCCTCAGAGGAGGATTCAGAGACAGATGACCAGTCATATTCCCCCCCCCCGAGGTGCATGCCCTAACTTGGCAGGGTTATGTTGCTCATATCGTGCGTATGGTATCTTGCATTGCTATGTCATTTGCTTAGTTTAGACATGCTTTGTGTGAATGCCACCTGTTTAGTGTCTAATTACCATATATGTGAATTATGCAATGCCATCTTGTTGCAAGACATTATATATGTGAATTATGCAATGTTATCTTGTTGCAAGGCATTATGTATGTGAATTATGCAATGCCATGCTGTTTAGGCAAGCGTCATATATGTGAATTATATCATGCCGTCCTTTTTTTGTATTTCTCATTGCTTTTGTCGACAATGTTTGTATATTCAACTGCTCTTCCTGTGCATCAGCCATTTGAATTGGTGATGGAGAAATCTGGAGTGAAAACAAGGTCTTCAGAGCAGACAATGCTACCTGCTGAAGCAGATATCTTGCTGGTTACAGATAGCTCTTCAGAGGAGGATTCAGAGGCAGATGACCAGTCCTATTATCCCCCTGAGGTGTATGCTCAAACTTGGCAGGGTTATATTACTCATATAATGCATATGTTGTATTGCAATGCTTAGTTTTTACATCATATACACAATATTGAATGCCATCTCCTTAGTTGACACATCATATATGCGATTGCCCTCTGCTCACTTCCTTAGTATATAAATCATATATTTGAATTATGTCATGCCATGATGTTTACATAGACAGCATGTATCTGAATTATGGCATGCCAACCCATTTTCTAAAGACATAATATAGTTATATCATCTCATCCTGTTTACATAGTCATCATATTTTAAATTATGTCATTCTATCCGTGAATTATATCATGCCATCATGTTTCCATCGACGGCATGTTTGTGATTTATGGCATGCCAACCACTTTAATAGACACATCGTATAGTTATATCATGTCATCCTGTTTACATAGTCATCATATTTTGAAGTATGTCATTCTATCCTGTTTAGTTAGCCATCATACATGTGAAATTGTGTCATGCTATCCTGTTTAATTAGCCATCATATATGTGAAATTATGTCCTGCTATTCTGTTTGCTTAGACAACATAAATGTGAATTATTTCATGCCCTGTTTTCTTCCCTACTATCCATTGCACCTGTCTATCTTACAATGTCTGTACATTCAATTACTTTTCTTGTTTATCAGCCATTTCAATTGGAGGGAGTGATGGCAGTATCTGTGGGAGTAAAAACACGGTCTTCAGAAAAGATCGTGCTACCTGTCGATGCAGATAGAACCACGGTTGTACTTGCCCAAGAACCAGCCCCACCACACATAACCCACACTCATGCAGATTGTACCCCTACCCAGTTGGACAGAGAACCAGCTACACCCCTTCTAACCCCAACCCCAGCAGATAGACACCCAGTTCCCGTTGACACAGCACCGTCTCCACCACAGAGCACCCAAACACGAGCAGTTAGTAAGGCAACTGCAGTGCCCAAATCACGAGGACCACCACTCCGAACCCGAAGTCAACGCTTAAAGCAGAAGAAGAATTGTTCTCAGGTCAGGTTCCGTAGCTATGGTTCATACTACTTTGCTCTTGCATCACTGTATTTACTGATACCAACTAATTTCAAATTTGAAGGATGCAATTGAAACTCCAATGGCGCAACAGGTATGTTTTAAACCTGTTTCTTCAACGTGTTTGGCTGTTTGCTGTTGTAACTTGCTCTATGTTGATTTCAGTTTCAATTGAATAAACAGTTATGTTCTCATGCCATGCACATTACAAGTGTTGTTATTGCTGTGTAGTTTCCCACACTTATATTCTGTCTATGCTGCTTTGTCTTAAATAGATATGATTCGAACTGTATCTATCTTGATTTGGCAACATAAACTAGAATGATATAGACCATACAGTGACCATACTACATAGATATATGTTTGTTTCATGCTGTTATCCTGTCCACCTTACTACTGAACTGGTTTACCAAAATGAGTTTCATATACTACATTGTAAACCTGAGATGTGTTTGTTTGTTTCTCTTTTAGAACGCGGATAAAATATTGGAGAAGAGTACCCTGTTATGCAATGGTAAAGGAAGTAATGCAGATAAGGTTCAAGATAGTGAGACATCCCTGTTGGTCTCCAAGAAAGCTGATAAAAACTATATTGAAGACACTGAGACAACCCCAAAGTCCTGTCTTGATGTAGTGTTCGAGTTACTGGCTACCACTGCTGGCACCAGCTCTTCGAACTCGTTGCCTGAATCAGTTCGGCTTCTTGAGTCTCAACTTCAAGTTGAAAGACATCGATCAGATGTTATGCGACAGGAAGCCGAAGGACTGAGGAAGTCCCTGCAGAATTCAGATGCATACTTTCTGGTGCAACAGCAAGCGCTGGAGGACTTAAGCGCCAAACAAGAGAAAGTTAATAAGCTTGCTAAGCATCTTGCCAGCATTATGGGTACCCAGGATATTGTTTCTTGAGCTCTTCTGAAGTGGTTTCAGTTCTGGACTTGTTTTGCTGCGGCGTTTATATGCTGCTGTGTTCCCTATATTTGCACTGGTGGCGAACTTTGATGCCCAGTGGATGTAATATGTGTAATAGCCGTGATAGCCTAGTGTAAGTTGCTTGCTTATTTATTTCCTTGTTGTCTTGTTTATTTGTTTGCTTGTAGTCAGTGCAGTTCTTTTTCTGCGGTTTGCTAGTGGCTGCAATAACCTATTTTTTAAAACTAGGCCACAATAACCATGGGCTAATATTTACTGTAGTGACACTGGGCCTCCTACGGGCCGTAGAAACAGTGGGCCTTCTACGGGCCGTAGAAACAGTGGGCCTTCTACGGGCCGTAGAAACAATGGGCCTTCTACGGGCCGTATCATCAATGGGCCTTATACGGGCCGTATGATCGATTGGCCAAACATGGGCCAAACAGACCGCATTCTGGCCGTAAACGGGCTAGAGTTGGAATCGTCCGTTCATGGGCCGACCATAACGGGCCATCGTTAATAGGCCGTATTTGATGACGCTATGAAAACGGCCCAACGTATTAACGGACCACAAACGGGCCGACTGTAACCACGGGCTGAATTTGGCCCACAAGCAGAAAATGACAGTAACGGGCCGTAAGTAAACGAATGCTGGAAAATAGCCCAAGAATAAATGGGCTCTGAGAAGGCCGAAAGATAACATGGGCTGGAAACGGCCCAACGGAATAACGGGCCGTTAATGGGTATAAAGTGATACACTGTTCATTACGGGCCAGTTTCACCACGGGTCGTTAATGGGTGTAAAGTGATACACTGTTCATTACGGGCCAGTTTCACCATGGGTCGTTAATAGGCCAAGAGTTACATAGGGCCTCATATGGGCCGAAAGACGTCATGGGCCATACATGGCCAGAAGTGAAAACGGGCTGGAATCATATTGGATGGCCCAGATGACGCTACTGGGCCTAATTCGAATAGGGCGTAACGGGCCTTGGGTTAGCGGGCTGTAAATGGGCTATATGCGAACAGGCCGTTAACAGGCTTTCCATGGGCCGGCCCGCCACCTTTTGACCAAGTCAAATGGGTCGGCCTTTTCACAGGAATGGGCCTCTGTTGGGCCGTGCCATGTGTCAACGTATCATAGGCGCCTTCTGTCCAATGAATGGATGACATATGTCCCAACGATGAGCCGACACGTGTTTCCTCCAGCCAATGATGATTTTACACGTGGAAAATCCCCATTGGTCGGGGCTGTTAACGGGTTATCGGATCGAAAACCCGACCCGATAGCTTAACGGCGTTCCGTGACGCGCGATTTATCGTCATGGAAGTGGACACTTCCATGATGATAATTTTGGTAATGTCATGGAACATTTCTACGACAGCACAGGTATGACTATCTTGATTCTGTCATAAATTTGTCATGGATGTACATGCATGACAAAAAACGCGACCTACTGTGACAAACACGTATCATCACGGAAGTGTATTTTTTTGTAGTGGATGTTCTCGTTGTCTTGCCTCTTGGTCATGATAAATACTGCATCATCGATGGCATTTCATCAATATCTCACACCCCTTAAAATATTGACTGGTCATTGATGAAGATGGGTATAACTTTGTTGGGGAAGATATATTTAACCATTTCACAAAAAAAAATTAAAACCTATATTGCTCATCAAATTAACACATGTTATAGTTTCAAAAAATAGTGACATTCTTAAGTTAGTTTTATTGACCTGGGCCTTGATATATTCTTCTATTGGTATGTTTAATCATTTAGAATACCTAATCAAAATAATTGAACATTTTTTCTCTTCTATGCATTTTGGTAGATTTAATATTAACATGCATACAAAAGGAATACTATACTAGAATTTGAGGAGAGAAAGGAAAGTGGATGGTGTGAGGTGGAGAAAGGGTGAGATAAAAGCAATAATGCTAGAAGGAGGGATCTGATTTTGTGTAAGCTGCTACTTCTTGAGCTTGCATTGGTTTTTCCCTTGAAGAGGAAAGGGTGATGCAGCAAAGTAGAGGTAAGTATTTCCCTCAGTTAAGAACCAAGGTATCAATCTAGTAGGAGAAGAACGGACAAATCACCAATATCTGCACAAACAATCAAACACTTGCACCCAACGCGATAAAGGGGTTGTCAATCCCATCACGGTCACTTGCAAAGGTGAGATCTGATAGAGATAGATAAATAAAACTAAACAAAAGATAAAATATTTTTGGGTTTTTTTGGTTTATAGATTTGAAAGTAAAGATTGCAAAATAGTAGATCGGAAACTAATATGATGGAAAATAGACCTGGGGGCCATAGGTTTCACTAGAGGCTTCTCTCTTGAAGGCAAATAATATGGTGGGTGAACAAATTACTGTCGAGCAATTGATAAAAAAAGCGCAAAGTTATGACGATATCCAAGGCAATGATTATGTAATATAGGCATCACGTCCGTGTCAAGTAGACCGACTCCTGCCTGCATCTACTACTATTAGTCCACACATCGACCGACTCCTGCCTGCATATAGAGTATTAAGTTAATAAAGAACAGAGCAACGCTTTAAGTAAGATGACATGACTCAAGCAATATGATGAAACCCCATCTTTTTATACTCGATGGCAACAATACAATACGTGCCTCGCTACCCCTTCTTTGTCACTGGGTGAGGAAACCGCAAGATTGAACCCAAAGCTAAGCACTTCTCCCATTGCAAGAAAAACCAATCTAGTTGGCCAAACTAAACCGATAGTTCGAAGAGAAATACAAAGATATCAAATCATGCATATAAGAATTCAGAGAAGATTCAAATAATATTCATAGATAAGATGATCATAAATCCACAATTCATCGTATCTCGACAAACACACCACAAAAGAAGATTACATCGGATAGATCTCCAAGAACATCTAGAAGAACATGGTATTGAGAATCAAAGAGAGAGAAGAAGCCATCTAGCTACTAGCTATGGACCCGTAGGTCTGAGGTAAACTACTCACGCTTCATCGGAAGGGCAATAGAGTTGATGTAGATGCCCTCCGTGATCGAATCCCCCCTCCGATAGGATGCCGGAAAAGGCCCCAAGATGGGATCTCACGGGAACAGAAGGTTGCGGCGGTGGAAAAGTGTCTCCGTGGATGCTTCTGGTGGTTTGGGAATATATGTGAATATAAAGGAGGCAGAACTAGGTCAGGGGGTCACGAGGGGCCCACAAGGTAGGGGGCGCGCCCTACCCCCTGGGCGTGCCCTCCACTGTTGTCGTCGCCTCGTGGCTCTTCTGACTTGAACTCCAAGTCTCCTGGGTGTCTTCTGGTCCAAGAAAAATCATCACGAAAGTTTTATTCCATTTGGACTCTGTTTGGTATTTCTTTTCTGCGAAGCTCAAAAACAAGGGAAAAAACAGAAACTGGCACTGGGCTCTAGATTAATAGATTAGTCCCAAAAATAATATAAAATAGCATATTAATGCATATAAAACATCCAAAACAGATAATATTATAGCATGGAACAATCAAAAATTATAGATACGTTGGAGATGTATCATAAGCTTGTTTGCAAGAAAAGACACCTCTCTCACAAGATACCAGTGCTTCAACACTATAATCATATATTTGGATTCTAAATTATATTGCATTACAAGATTGCCATTTCGAAATTGTGTATGAAGCATGCATGCATTGCCAGCTTGTCACTAGATTCTCAAGAACAAGAGCGCAAACTTTATAAAATTGAAAAAATGAACAATTGTGAAGAGTGAGGGTGAGCAGAGGGGAGTAGATCAAAAATTACTTATGGACATCACTTGTGTGTACACTCTACAATCACTGTTTATAGTTTCCATAAGTAGTTAAACATAATATGTAAACATAGAATAAGATATTTATTACACTGGTACACTCTAGTATACCTTATCGAAACAACTAAAGAAAGATGGGCACCCTCTAGAATTCTCTACTCAGCCATCTTGAATCACTAATGGATGCAACATATATAACATGCTATAGTACTTCCCCATGGCACATGCCTATTAAGGGTGCGGATGTGATTTGTTTTTTTCTTCTTACATATATAGATACAAGTTGAATTTATCAAGGAATATTCATATAAATGAATTTGACTAGCTGTTGTTTCCAAACTGACATAATTTATATGACTACATGTATTTCAGTTTTGCACTTCTTGTTTGTACCAACAAAGCAAAAAACTAAAAGTGTATAAGTATGCACATCATTATTATTATTTAGCAACTCCGCTTGATACTATGAGAGTACGTGTTAAATTTGAATGTTGAGTCATACATGAATCAAACATATATTTAATAATAGCATTAATTATAAAAAGATAAAAAATTGATTGCAACAAAAATGACGGAATCATTAATTATTAATCTCCTAGGCCACAATTAATTATCTACTTGAAGCTATATGTGGCTACTGAACAACACAAACCCCTTGTGAGAAAATAATGACATGGAAACCTTTTTGATAAAAAGTGATGGTCTGGTGGGATCAGGAAAGATCACTAGAATGGTTGTAACTCCAACGATGACATCATGTGTGCTAAATAGTAACAAGTATGCCACCGTCGGATTTGGAAGATGACATACAAGACATGGATCATGAGCGGGGAGTAGGCGAGGACGTGTCGTCACATTCAGTCGAACAACTGCACTTAAAGAGCAAGATCTATGTGTTTTTTCACATAACATGTGATGCCCCCATGTATTAGTGACTCTTATATCTGTTTAGATTTGGAGCTAAAGTTTTAGATGGTCGTGAGAGCCAGTTGGTAAGTCTCATATTTCTTTAACTACAATGTTACATAATAACACATAGACACTTCAAGTGTCTATATTACTAAGATGCAAGCCTTATTATGAAAATTCTATTGTTAATTCAATACAACAATAAAAATTGCTTAGACTAACAATAATAACATATAAAAAATGAACATAAGTAAAGATAATAAATGCTAAGAGTTTTGTCCAATGGGATCAAGTGTTCTACAAAATTGGCTACTAGGAATGAAGTGGTTGACTTTCTTAGGTTTTGTGTGTAAAGCCCTAAAGACCAATGCAAAAAGATGCATCTCACTGAACTACTATCTGATTTCTCTTCATTGTGATGAAAATATACCATAATGTGCGTAGCCTATGCACTGAATATATGGCTCCTTGTTTTCTAGGGTTAGCTCTAGTCTTTTGCATCCTTCGATGGTCGTGGTAATAATGCTACATATGATCAAATGCTCGGTAGCACTTGAGGCCTCATGACACCAGAAATTGGAGACTGAGATTCAGATCGAGGTAAAGATAAATGTAAACAGTTTCCATTCTCCCATAGTGTATCCGTTATTTTTTAATGTAGAAATTCATATTACACGATATGCAAAATCATATGATAAATTTGGAATAATAATAAGAAGAAGAGCATCCACAGAGAGAGAACTAGGCCAGATCTTGATATTTTGTTATTATAGTCAGGCGTGAGATTTTGTGTTGAAATGAGCTTGATATCAGTTTGCCAAAAAATACCTGACACAGCGCCATATTTGCAATGTAATTTTAGTGTTGGATAGGAACGAGTTCATGCATTTGGATGAAACAAAAATAAATAAGCATCTGCATTTGCTTTGTCTCTGTACACTCAATCAAAAGGTATTTGACTTTCTTAATGTATTCCTGCCAAATCCTCAATTGTTTTTGTTTTGCCGGGATTTCAATATATTACTACCACTTGTGTGCACTCCACCGGTACAAACTGAAAATATGTGTTGTTTAGAGAAAGCAAGACCTTCATCGTATCGCGGCGCAAGCTAAAAAGTACTACTTGCAAGAGCGAAGCAATTATAATCTAGTAGTACAATACAAGTATAGTAGAGTATTAGTTCGTTTAGTTACGTGCTGAATTAGCACATGCTTACATTACAATCTATGCCGCCGTTGAGAATCTTCCTAACACGGGATTATTACTTGAAACACACGCGTTGCCAATGCGCGAATGTGAAAGAGAAAGGTCGCCCGTCCGCAGCCGTGGATCACGTCACGCATGAAGCTTCTCCTTTCCCGGACGCACCGTCCCGGCGTCCCCGGCCGGCCTTATTAATGTTCAACACACAACCACCGGTCAACGTAACCACACACGCTTATGCTGGCTGCACGGCTGAGAGGCATCTTCCGGGCAAATTATTCAGCGATAGCGTCCCCCGTGATGCATTGCCGGATACACATTAATCTATTCTGAACTTTCACCTGATCCACGACAGTGCTGAGGTATCCCATGACATGATGGAGATCGTTGTGACGATTTACACGACCGATCTCGTCGGTAATTACATGTCCTTACTCGGTTGCAACCATTCAACACGAGGGATTCGATCGAAGTGCAACGTGACAAGCTCATGAGCACATGACTAAATGCCTAGCTCGATGGAAACTTAACGCGTAGTCGCGTACGACTAGCTAGTACTACTACATCTGCCTGCACATGGAGCCAGAAAAGTTGACACAAAATTTCTGGAAAGAGGCACGAGTGCCCATGAGAACAGAGACACATGTGACACGGCCACTGTTTCAAACGAAGAAAATGGTAGTAAGAAGGCCCAAGTCAATCACGCGCGCAGGCAGCCAGCCAAGTCAAGGTTCGAGACCGGAAGAAAGCTCCAACATCTAGAAAGAAACTCAAGCAGCACCAACCAACGCACCAACTTGACACCAGCCAGCCATCACATATAAACTTGGACCCGATCACCCCTCAACTCCCACTACATCGGTGGCTTTCAACATTTTCTTTCTGCAAGCCAGTTCATCCTGCGAGCACTACTTCTACCTGCTGTAAGAAGCAAGCAAGCAAGCAACTAGGAGCTAACCAGCCAGTCAGGTGAGGAGAGCATGGCAAGCTACCACCGGGTCCACCCGGTGATCGTCGACGGCGCGCCGCCCCCGGTGCCAGAGCAAAACAAGGATAAGCTGCCACGGCCACCCAGCGCCGACTATGGCGACCGGCTGCCGATCACCGCCCCGGCACCTGGCGCGGCGGCCCCGCTGCGCGCGCCGCGGCGGAAGCGGCACAACAGGTGCTGCCGGTGCGTGTGCTGCACGCTGCTGGTGCTGATCGTGCTCATCGTCGCGCTCGGCGCCACGGCGGGGATCCTCTACGCCGTGTTCCGGCCCAAGATCCCCACGTTCCGCGTGGAGCGCCTCACGGCCACCCGGTTCGACGTGAACACCACCTCCATGACGGTGTCCGACGCGTTCGAGGTGCAGGTGGTCGCCGAGAACCCGAACCGGCGCATCGGGGTGTACTACGACGGCGGCTGGGTCGCCGCCTCGTTCAACGGCACGGAGCTGTGCCGCGGTGCGTTCCCGGCGCTCTACCAGGGCCACCGCAGCACGGTGCGGCCGCTGATCACGCTCCAGGGGGAGACGAGGCTCGACAGCGCCGTGGCCGCGCAGCTGGCGCAGCAGCGGCAGGCCGGGTTCGTGCCGCTCACGGTCACCGCGCGCGTGCCGATCCGGATCAAGTTTGGCGCCCTCAAGCTGTGGAAGATGACGGGGAAGGCCACGTGTAGCCTGGTGGTGGACAGCCTCGAGGCCGGGACGCGGCTCCGCATCCGCTCCAACAGCTGCACCTTCAAGCTCAAGCCTAATTAGATCATTCTCAAACCGTTTGAGCCGTGCACGGATTGTGCATATATACGTGTGTCTTGTATGTAGGATTACCGAGGTCTCGTCCCCGTTCCTGTCGATCTATATTGATCGAGATCGATCGGCAGATGGTAGAGATGGGTAGTGCTGTAAATTTATTATTTATTTTGGCTCGCATATTCATTATTTTTAGTGTAATAAATAAGATCCGAGGTGTATTCATTTGCTATGAATTTCTCTGGAGACGATAATAAAGAGAAGATATTGGCTCATGCACACAGTCTTGTGTGTGTGGTTTTCAGGCTTATGCACCATAGTTGCTTATAGCATCTCCAACAGCCGTGCTAAACAAGCGTCGCGCCATAAAATTGATCATTTTAGCGTGCGCGCAATCGGTAGAGTGGCTCCAGCGGGCGCGCAAAAAACCGCGCACGTGGCATATCTAGTTCAGCGCGCGGGCCGAAACTCCATCGCGTGTACCAAAGCATCTTTTGATCCTAAAATCTAGCCGGTCCTCTCACAATAGCAAATTGGGCTTGCAAAATCACACAAGCGTGCATGATCACACAAGCGTGCACAATATGATCATCGAGAATGAGCGTGGCCAAGATGTAGACTACTCTCAGTATGAGCTCTTGGGACATCCCGTGCGAGTGCGACGGAGGGCTGGTTTTGTTGCCTCCTATCATGCCATCCGACGTAACGCGGCGCATGATGATCTTCAGAAGGATCTCATTGAGGAGTGGTGGGCTTGGAATGGGCGACAAAGAGCATCATGATTTGTGCGTTTGATGTTGTATTATCGAACTATTTGTTGTATTGAACGATAAACTATTTGTTTGAGTTGTAATAACGAAATCGAACTATTTATTTGTTGATTTATTTTGTTTGTGTTTGATCTTTTTGCTTGTGTTTAGAATGCATATGTTGTTTGTGCGAGTGTCGCGCGCGCTTCATTTTTGCGCGCTGCATTTTTGCGCGGCTGCTGGAGTTAGAGCTGCCCGCCGCGCCAAATCAGGCGATGGGCGCGCGGCAAAGTAGTTTTTAAGGCGCGACGCGTTGGGCGGCCGTTGGAGATGCTCTTAGCATCTCACTGAGCAGGCGGGGCGTCATGAGAGGTGGGGGTCCAGAATCAGTTCCAAAGTTCAAGTTAAGCCGCACCTAGCCAAATTCCTTTAACTACTCCAATCTTTTAGAAGAAGCCTCTGCCGGCTCTTAATTTTGAGCCCCCCAAACAAGTCTCTGCAAAAAGATTCCCTTCAGCTTCACCCCCTGCGTCAGCTACCTCTCACTCGACGACCTCCACCCCTGGCGCTGCCTCCGCTGATTTCCTTTCCCTCACCGGCTACTGCGCAGGCCGGCCAACACACCGGGCCCGCAACCTCGCCGATCTCTCGGCCCATGGTAGATTCGCTCGCCGGCTGACATCGCTGCTGGAATCGCCGCATATCTCCCTCCTTCCCATGCCGTCGGGAGCTTGTGGATGAATATGGCAACTCTCGAGCTTCATTCCATCAAAAATGGAAACGGCAGATGACCATAATGTCGTGGAGCACCCGTAGAAAAGTTCAACGCCGCCGGAATCTCAGACATTCCGGTGACCTTTGGAAAGCCGAAGTTCGGCCACGACGGGTTTGGTTTGCGAAGAGCAAGCACGACTTTGAGAATATTCTTGCTAACCAAAGCCTGAAGGCCATCCCCTCAGCCACGCTTTCCACCCACAGCCTCGGCGTTGCCGCAATTCCGCTCTCATCGTGTTGGACGAATTAGCTAGGTGATTATTTTTTTCATTTTTTCATTGATGTTGTTTTACTGTTTTTTGCAATCAAATTTAACATGGAATATTGCAATAAATAGGTGAAGAGGTTAAGGGAGATATTCTTCAGTGGCTCTTCTTTGGAGGAGGAGGAAGAAGATGACGGTGATTTTGAGATGGCATTGCAGTGATCATTCGCGAGGACTTTCAGCATCTGAGATTAGGATCAAAGTTCAGCTGCTTGTACATTAATCGGGATAAAGCATAAGGCCATGGGAAGCTTGCCAAGGATTAGTTTGCACCCAATCCGACTTATGCCAAGC
Organism: Triticum aestivum; assembly: GCF_018294505.1. Classification (NCBI taxonomy): domain Eukaryota; kingdom Viridiplantae; phylum Streptophyta; class Magnoliopsida; order Poales; family Poaceae; genus Triticum; species Triticum aestivum. Next base: position 637,117,137 of record NC_057799.1, on the reverse strand, counting down.
TTTGACAATCATTTGGACATTTTCGCGTGTTTGAATTAGAATAAGTACATCTGTAAATTTGATCTTTTTTATGTTCATGAATTGTGTGAACCTTGATTCAAATTTGAATTTGATATGTGTGCAAATATATACTTGAAATGGAGTATGTAAGCCAATAGATAGAAGGATTGGCAAAGAAAATTCTTTAGGAGTTTGGTTATAAAGTGCTTTTCTTCAACACCCGCAAATCCGAGGAGTTATGATTTAAGGGGCTAAATATTTGGGTTTCGGTTAGATATTACCTGATGCACTATCCTAGCCTCCTAGAGTTTGAAATGTGAGATTTCAAAATCTACACAAAATTATATTAAAACTTAAGTTGCCATCATTTCAAAAATCAAAACACACACATTTTGCTGGTCGGTTCAAGCTCAGGAAAAGAACGCCCACACATCATCAGCAAATAATTAATAAATGGTAGTAATTCATACTTTGACACACTTTCATTGTAAATTCATAATTTAGTTAAACATAGCCTGCAAAAATTTATATTTAGATATTTATTTGAATGGTGTGCTCTAGAACTCTGGTTTAAGGCAGCTAAAGATACTAAAATGGACACAACAAACTATAATATTGTATCTTGTCTTGTTCTTTTCTAGTTTACATACATTAAAAGAAAATTCCCCCCCAATTTAAAAACACATTATTTTAATGTCATAGACTAAATGTTTAAAAACTAATACAACTATAGCCAACATAGTCCAGTTAACTTAAGCATATTTTTATTTACAGCCATAGCAATTATGACATTTTAAGAATGAGGACTAGTAGTAGTTAATATTTAGGTCTAGTTCATGATTGGTTTTGTTAGCTTAAATTGGTACACCTACTAGTTAGTTGTACTCCAAAATATACATAAATATCATGTACGAGTTAACTGTAGCCCAAAGTATGCATAAAAGATGTATGTTTAGTATATACAACCTCATCATACATGTTGAAGTCACCATGGATACGAATTTTGGTTTCTGTTTTTATAGTTTAGGCATCCTTTACAATTTCGGTTAAAAAACTATATATGCTTAGAGATGCGATGAGTATTTGTTTACTGACATCATCACTTAGATAAAAACTAAAAAAGTTTACTATAAATATACGAGCAATATTCATTTCAAATCACCTCGGGCTGGCGATGGCGGTGGATAGCGACTGCGGAGGACGATGTTTTCTGTCATAGTAATTTTTCCATGAGTTAAATGCACCGAAGGTCCTAAAAATTTGGTCGGGGTGTCACTTTAGTCCTAATTCTTCCAAAATGCACCTTTAGGTCCTAATTCTTTAGTGAGTGGTTCATCCGAGGTGCTTTTTTCACGAGCGCTCGCTGACCTGCCCGCATGGCGTGTTGACCCACGCCACATCAACAGAGGGCCCAATCGCCAGGCAAGAAAAATACACTGAAGGTCCTAAAAGTTTCTGGACAGTGTCACTTTAGTCCTACTTCTTTCAAAATGCACGTTTAGGTCCTAATTCTATAGTAAGTGGTTCACCCAAGGTCTTTTTTGCACAATAGCTCACTGAACTGCTCGGTTGCGCGTTGACCCATGCCACGTCGACTTAGGGTCAATAGCAGATGAGGAACATTGCCAAAAAAACCTATTTTTTGGCCGCTATGGTCCCGTAGCTATGTGATTTCCTCCACTCTTCCACAATCACTAGCTGTAGGCATTGATTTAGTTCAATTTGCATTGTTTCATTAAGTTTCTCAAATTGCTTGCCCTGATTTGAGGTTAGGTGGTAGGAGCTTGTGGAGGAGGCGACGCCGACGATGCTGCTGCAATGCTTCTCTTCGTCACCCGCTTCCTTGTTGAGGAGCTTGCTATCCCAGCCATGGCGATGGTGTTGCCACGAGAGAGAGAGGGCTGGGAAAAGTGAAGAGGGGGGTTTATAAGGGGCTTTCTGTAAAAAAGAGCAACCACAGCAACCTCTAAGTTGACATGGTGTGGCTCAACACGTCATGCGAGCAAGTCAGCAACCGCTCATGCAAAAAAGTACCTTGGGTGAACCACTCTCTATAGAATTAGGACTTAAATGTTCATTTTGAAAGAAGTAGGACTAAAGTGACACTATCCAAAAACTTTTAGGAGATTTCTCTCCTGGCGGCTGGGCCCTCTGTCGATGTGGCGTGGGTCAACGCACCACGCAGGCAGGTCAATGAGCGCCCGTGAGAAAGGACCTCACGTGAACCACTTACTAAAGAATTAGGACCTAAAGGTGCATTTTGAAAAAATTAGGACTAAAGTGACACCCCGACAAAACTTTTAGGACCTCCAGTGCATTTAACTCTCTTTCCACCGAGATTGGGCTACTTTCAAGTTCTAACGGATAATATAGACTTTTCTTCTGCGCCTTGAATGATGTTCGAACCAAAATGTTGACGTTATCTAGTTTCAGACAAATTGAGCGGAGTAAAGAACCTCGAAGGGATCCATACCAAGGCCCGCCTTTAATGTGTTGTCGTAGGAGCTCAGTAAAAGAAGTTACTCTTCCCATTTCATAGAAAACTAGATGACAAGCTTTGACTGTATCTTACAAGATTAGGTTGACCGTTTGAATCTGACCTTGTCTCTGTGGATGATAAGTTGTCCTGAAAAGTATTGTAGTTACCATAGGATTTTGAAAAAATATTCAGAACTTGGAGGTGAAGATAGCCTCACGGTCAGAATTTATTTCAAGAATAATCTTGTGGAGAGAGACGATTCTGGAGAGATATAGCTCTCCTAACTGATTGATGGCTCGAGCATTTGTGATTTTAATAAGGAGTTCTGACTTGGATTCCTTTGACTTTTTATCATTATTTCTTGGTTATTTCTAACGCTAATCCTGAGAGAGAGAGAGAGAGAAGAAAACTCGTTTTTCATTGTTTGACAGGAGAAAGCATATATGGAAGGAAATCAAGGAGCATTACTCCAAATTCACTGATAACCGCTTGTCGTGGTGTAACACGGTCACCTATGGGGCCATTGGCCCCTTGTGGTTCGTCAAAGGGGAAGGGCACATTGCACAAAGAGCGGAGGCCCTAGAGTAGCACGACAGCGATGACACGGGCAGTTTTTACCCAGGTTCGGGCCGCTATGAGGTATAAAACCCTACTCCTTCTTTGGTGGATTGATGAGAGGACCGTGGTCGAGACGCGGCGCTCAAGCCCGGCAAGGTCGCCTAGGGACAAGAGAAGCTGCGCGCATATGAGTGTACAAGGGTCCGGATCCTTTCTAAGGTTGCCACGGCCCTCCTTTTATAGGTCATCGGGTTATCACAATGGCAAAACAGTCATTATCAAGTGATTAGATAGCCACAGTGCTATCATACCTAACACTGCAAATAGGACAAGGTGCATTAAATGCACCGCTTAGTGTCACGCCGTGGGTGTAGCCCGGCAAGCCTTGCCGCGCCATTCAACAACCTTCTCGCCTGCCTGCGTGGCACGCCTCTGGACAAGTGTCATTTAGGGGTGATATTCCTCAAAAATGGCTGCCACGTGCCAAATGACAGCCACTTAATCACCTGGGGGCTCGGCTTCGCACCGATAGGTCACTTGCATTGCTGTGAGGTGGAACGGTGGAGCCTTGGCGGGGAAGCGGGCCGCTGGCGTCCAGGCAACCCTTGTCGGGGAGGTCTTGGGACTTATCTTCGGGGTGACCTCGACCTTGTCAGGCTCGCCTACCCGGCAAGGGAGGTTTTTCCTTAGTGATGTCTTGTTCCTTCGGCTTGTCTTGGTCTTCTTGATCCGCCCTTTGATTTCTCAAAGAGCTAACTCTTCTGCTTGGCCTTGTCTTGGATGTTGTAACCTTGCCCTTGAGCTTGTGTGCAGTCCGGGCAACATACACCAGAGTTTGTTGCACCGACACCCTTCTAGTTTCAAGCTTGTTTTCCGGTTTTGGCAACCTTCTAGAAGGTGACTGGCGGTTTTTTCTATCTTTACTTGTTTCTCTTTTTTCCTTTTCATTTCTGTTTTATTTTTCCTTTAAACCTTGGTTTTTCTTCTTTTTCTCTCTTTTTCAAGAAATACAAAATTCAAAAAGTTAATAATCGTCATATTTCTATTCAAAATTTCAAAAACTATTGACCTTTTCTTTTTTAGATTTTTAGTGAATTCTTAAATTTGAGAACGCTTCTTTAATCCATGAACTTTTTTTTGAATTCTTGAACATTAATTGTTCAATGTGTATTTTGACAAAATTCTCACTGTATTTAGAAAAGATTTGGTGTGTAATTGAAATTTGCTCACCATATATTAAATAATGTTCATGTACATAAATGAAATGTTCATCATATACTAAATAAATGTTCAGCATGTATTTCGTAAAAAAATTCACAATATTTGAACAATGTTTACCATGTAATTAGAAACTGTCCGCCGTATATTAAAAAAATATCATTGTGTACAAATCAAAAATTCAAAGTATAATAAATTATGGTTCTGTATGTTTTAAATTTTTTTACCATATTAAAAAAATTCTATTTACAATTCTTGTTAAAAATTTCGAATGTATGAAGATTTGAGTCAAACTCACAAAATAGTTTGGAAATGTGTTCACCGTATTTTTTCCTATGATTTTAAAATGTTCACAAATTAAATAAATTTGCAAAATAACTAAAAATGCTCGAGAATGCAATAATTCTTGGGGAACTTTAAAAATGTTTGCTTTTCCAAAATTTTGATCATTTCATGAATTTTACAAACAAAATTTTAATCCTCAAACATTTTTAAAATTCATGAATATTATTTGAGTTAATTAACTTTTTTCAAAGCCGCAAACATTTTTACATATTTGCGAACATTTTTTGCTAAATTTAAACCGACAAAGATTTTTTTATAAAATGAAAGGGTTACCCCGCCCCATTTTATTAAACAGTGCAGAGCAAGTCAGAAAAGTTTACAGCGTTCAGGGCAAGCCAGAGTAGCTAAGACATAATTTAAACACCAACATCTAGCTACACAGGGCTGGGAAAAAATATACAACAAGTTCAACAAGTAGCAAACGAACGGTAAAATAGCCAAAATAGTTATTACAGTTTTATCATCAGTATTTTCAGCTGGAATACGCCCTCAAGACTCAAGATAAACTCTGACCACCGCCGTCTCCTGAATATCTTTTCATCTCCAAGCGATCAGAAGACCTTGTCGCAACATGAGAGATTGAGCGAGGAAGACTTGTATAGGATCTGCCCTAGGTGAGATCAATAAGATCAATCTATTTGAAGATACAAAGCATGTTAAAAATTATGATTTTTTTTTTGGAGACACTCATCCACCTTTGATGTACAAGCTCAAAAAATTTCAGCTGCTAATTCAAACTTCACTTAGAGGACAAAAAAAGACAAAACCAAATGTGAATAGTGTCAAAAACTGTTCACCTAAAGCTGACACTAATCATAGTCGAATTTGTCTATTTTGAATCTCTAATTGTAGATCAAGTTTTGAGCTGATTTTTTTTGGAGTTGTAGACATAACCCACAGGTATGTTATAAATTATTTTCAGATTTTTTTGGATTGTCTAAATATGAAAATTTTGGGTTGATCCTACGATCTCACCTAAAGTGTTGATCCTGTACTAGTCTCCCCCCAAATTGAGCGTCCACACACAGGATCTTCCATTCATGGATCAGTGCACTTACTCCCACCCAAGAAGAATCTGGGTACTTGTCCATACCGCCCCCTGAAAACACAAATCATTGCGTATTGTCCATAAGCTCCAAATGACGGCAACACATGATATACCAATCATGGATTTTCTTAGTATCAATGCACCACAAAACAGGTTCAAAAATGTTACAAGGAACACTGAAATTAAAAGTATCAGCTACATCTCTTCAAATCTCTTTTGCCACAAGACAATCAAAGAACAGGTGGTGGACAGACTCAACCTCTCCACAAAAGAAGCAACTCAACTCATCATGCCGTCTGCTTAGGTTATCTCTGGTCAAAATTTTATTATTAAAATCTAGGCAAACAAAACTAGATATTTGTGAGGAACCACTTCCTTCCAAAAGTTCTTCCACATAGGAGTACCCCCCCCCCCCCCCCCCCCCCCCAAATTAATCATATTATAAAAGGAAAGAACTGAGTAGATGCCAAAAGGCTCCAGCAACCATAACAGCTGATCAATGTTGTCGTTTGGAATACATGTTGAAAGGACAATCAACAATTGCTGCCATTTAACTAAAAACCTTCACCAACACACCTCCTGGTATGCCCGTCCCACACTTGGGTATGTAATAGTTCTGCTGTTGGCAAATGTCAAAAAAGCCCAAAATTGAGTTTCTAGATCGTATCAGCAGCCCAAATATCATGCCAAAAACTAATATTTCTACCATCTTCAAGAGACCATTTATTAAAAGGCTGAGCTACAGGGCTACAAAAATCCCGGGGGGGGGGGGGGGGGGGGGGGGGGGCTGTAGGCATTTCCTAAACAGCGCCCGTTACAGGCTTAACCATACGGGGCGCACACCCCATTTCTCCGCGCTGGGCCGGCCCAAAATTGAGTTTCTAGATCGTATCAGCAGCCCAAATATCATGCCAAAAACTAATATTTCTACCATCTTCAAGAGACCATTTATTAAAAGGCTGAGCTACAGGGCTACAAAAATCCCGGGAGAGGGGGGGGGGGGGCTGATAGGCATTTCCTAAACGGCGCCCGTTACAGGCTTAACCATACGGGGCGCGCACCCCATTTCTCCGCGCTGGGCCGGCCCACGTTACTTTCTTTTTCCTGTTTAAAGACGCAAAAACACAGCGAGTACGGTATATCGAACACGCGATCTCCTGGCTCAACTTTCGTTGACACAACCAACCAGCCAACCGACTTAACATGTGTACTTTTAGCGTTTCTCTTCTTATAATCTTTTTTGTTTTCTTGAATGCTTTTGTTTGGGTTTTTTTCTTTCTTTCTTTTTCGAATGGTTTTTTTGCTAAACTTTTTTTTAAATACATGAATTTCCTTCTCAAATTCGTGAACGTTTTTTGAATTCAATGAACTTTTTAAAAGTTTAGTGAACTTTCTCAAATTTTCCGAAGAGGTACAACTGTGCCTCTCGCGGAAGCAAATCCGTGGCTCCACGAGATGTAAATATATGCCTCTCGCAGATGAAAAAACATTTTTTTTTTCTCGAGAGGCACGACTGTGCCTCTCGCGGAAGCAAATCCGTGTCTATACGAGAAATAAATCTACGCCTCTCGTAGAAAAAGAAAAGAAAAAGAAAACATTTTTTTTAAGAGGCACAACCGTGTCTCTCGTCTCGTGGAAGCAAATTCGTGCTTCCACCTAAAGTAGATGTGTACCTCTCGCGAAAGGAAACCTTTTTCGACAAACACGACTATGTCTCTTGCATAAGCAAATCCTTGCCTCTACGAGAAGTAAATCCATGTTTGTCGCGGAAGGGAAAAAGGTACGACCGTGCCTCTCGCGGAAGCAAATCCAAGTCTCCACGAGAAGTAAATATGTGCTCTCGCATAATAGAAGAAAAAAAGGGTTTTCCGGACAAAATTGAACTTTTTCCATCCAAAACCGAGGGAAACCCAGAAAGCTGACCCCCCCCCCCACACACACACACCCCCACACAAAAGCATCTAACAGCCAAAAACACATACATTAAAAAAATCGAAGAAAACGTCCAGCACGCGACTCGTGGCGGTGGCTGAGAGTTGGCGCGCTCCCAGCCCGCCAAAAGTGATCCTTGCGTGGGCTCCTCAAGGAATATACTCTCGCTGATTAGTTGCGAGAGCAACTAGTTAACGAGCGCTCCTTCGGGAGCCTCGCAACGATCAGCGCCACTTGGCGCGCTCTCAGCCATTCGCCACGTGTCGCGCTCTGGACATTCCTTCCAGATTTTGTTTTTTTTTTATTTTTTCGCACGCGCTTTCGGCTTTTTAAACGGTTTTTCCCGGATCTTTTCGACGTTTTGGATTTTCCCCGGTCTTCCTTCGCGTTTCGACCAAAAAAAAATTTAAATTTTTTTTTTTGCGTGAAAAACGCGTTTACTTTTTTTCCCTTTCGTGAAAAGTCACGTTTTTTTTCGCGAGAGGCACGGTTGTGCTTTAGCGAGAGTCATGGCCGTGCCTTTCGGAAACGAAGAAAAAACGCGTTTTCTGTTTTTTTTTCTTTCGCGAGAGTCACGGTTTTACTTCCGCGAGAGGCACGGTTGTGCTTTCGTGAGAGTCACGGCCGTGCTTCTCGGAAAGGGAAAAACAGAACGCGTTTTCTATTTTTTTCCTTTTGCGAGAGTCACGGTTTTGCTTCCGCGAGAGGCACGGTTGTGCTTTTGCGAGAGTCACGGCCGTGCCTCTCGGAAAGGGAAAAATACGCGTTTTCTGTTTTTTTTCTTTCGCGAGAGTCAAGGTTTTGCTTTTGCCAGAGGCACGGTTGTGCTTTCGCGAGAGTCACGGGCGTGCCTTTTTCGAAAAGGGAAAAAACGCGTTTTCTGTTTTTTTTTCTTTCCACGAGAGTCACGGTTTTGCTTGCACGAGAGGCACGGTTGTGATTTTGCGAGAGGCACGGGCGTGCCTCTTTCGGAAAGGGAAAAAACCGTGCTCCCGGTTTAGTTTTTTCGTCCGTTTTTTTCATCCGGTTTTTTCCGTGGAAAAAAAGTTCGTCAAAACCTATCAACATGGGATCTAGTTTGGAAGATCTCGACGCGAGGAATCCAATGGTGAAAACGGTTTGAGATTTGGACGCACGGTTTAAGAGATAAAACGTTTTGAATAAACGAATCTAAGAAAAAAAGAAAACTCACGGGTTGCGAGGCGCGCCACTTGTCGTGACCTGGAAAAATTGAGTGTTCTTTGCAACGAGTACTCCTTAATTAGTGATTTCGATTAGTTGCTCTGTGAGGAGTTCTCAAAAAAAAAATTGCTCTGTGAGGTCCTAATTTGATCGGTTCAGTTCAACCAGCTGGATATGGGCCGATAGAAATTGCAAAAATAGCAGAGGTTCAGGTTCGCCCTTTAAAGAGGAGGTGCATGGGCTGAACCTTCTGGAAAACGATTGAAAACAACCGACTGATCTCTCGTAATTTAAGCCGTGTGCGTTGCGTGCCACGCGTCCCTCATGGGACCACCCACCGCCCACGCCTTATCCTTTCTTCTTGGGTCGCCTTCTTCTCTCCTCCACCAAATCAGCCGAGTCCCCTTCTCTCCTCCACCAAATCGACTGTGCCTCTTGCCCCTTGCTCTCACCCCCTGCCCCCTAAAGCGTCCCATCTATCTGTCTTTCCGTTGGAGCAGCGTCCGCGGCACCCCGGCGCACTGGTGCAACGCGCCCTTGCAGCAAGCAGGTTGCGGCCGGCCTTTGCAGCACCGGCTGGCGTGGATCTCGCCGGGGGCGGCGACGCTCCTGCTGCTGCAAAGCGGTGTCCTGCGCGATGCGCTCGTGGTGCTGCACCGACGTCCCGACGCGACGCGCTTCGCTCACGGTGCTCCAGTGAAGCGCGAGGGGGCTGCAATGGAGCGATGTCGGAGGCTGCAATGGAGCGTCGAGCGGGGTTGCTGAGCTCCGCCGAGGCTGCAATGAAGTGCCGCCGGAGCTGCAATGAAGCACACACAGGGTCGTTGAAGCTCATCGGGGGTTGCAATGGAGTGCCAGCGGGCGCCGCCAGTGCTTCGCGCCGCGTAGTGCTACCATGGAAGCTGCTGCGCCGAAGCTTTTTTGGTGTAGTTGGCCTTGCCATTTTTTGAGCAGCACACGGGATGGTGTAGTTGGCCTTGCCATTTTTTGGTGTAGCAAGAGCGGCTCCGATTGGGTTGTTGTGACCGAGGTGCGATGCACCTCGCCAGCGCTGGTCTTGTTGCGATGCAACCTCATCATGGGCCTCATGGCTGCTCTTGCTATGATGCAACTCGTCCACGACAGCCGGCATCGACGCCCGCTGCATCGCAGCTCCGGCGGCGTCGCGGCCGCTGCATCACACCTCCGGCGGCGCGTAGCTCCGGCGGCCGCTGCATAGCAGCTCCAATGACGTCGACGGCCGCTGCATCATAGCTCCGGCGGCATCGACGCCTGCTGCATAGCAACTTTGACGGCATCAACGATCGCTGCATAGCAGCTCCGGCGGCGTCACGGCCGCTGCAATGCAACTCCGGTGGCGTCGAGGACGGCTGCATCGTAGCTCTGGCGGCATCTATGACTGCTGCATAGCACTCCGGCGGCTGCTGCATTGTAGCTCCGACGTCGTCGTCGTCCGCTGCATCATAGCTCCGGCTCGTCGATGTCGTCCACTGCATCGTAGCTCAAATAGCGTCCAGGCCGCCGCTGCCGTGCTTGGAGCGGGACAGTGGGAGCTGTGGGTGGTGCGTGTGTTGTGCGAGGGGAAGATGGCATCGAGGGGAAGTGCCATCCGTGGGACACCAAAGGGACGGCCACGATGTGCTCCATCGAATGGTTATCAAGGCGGCTGATAACTCTGAGCTATCAGCCGGCTTACGTCTAGCATTGGCCGAACCTTCTTCGACTTAAATCGTCTACCAGCCCAGAGGTCCAGGAACCGTGTCGCAGGAATCCGGGAAGGAGATGGAGAGGGTTTAATTTGGATCTCCGCCAAAAGAGGGAGAATCAGTAGACGCTCTTCCTCGCCATCGTTCGATCACGTCCCGGAGCCGGCGACAATCGCTGGACGGACGGCTACGCACCAGCACTACCGCAGTTGGCCGTCCAGGCGAGTTGCCCGTCGAGAAGATGGGCTCGAGCGGAGCCGACTCGGCGGAGGAGGCCGTCCGTCTCCTCCTGCACGAGGCGCAGAGGCTGCGCTACAGGATCCAGTCCCTGGCATCCGTCCTCAGGGAATCCAACTCCGGCGTCCCCGTCGTCTCCCCGGACAAGGCCAAGACGCTGCTCCTCGTGTCGCGCGCACTCGCCAGCATCTCCGGGGACATAGCCAGCAAGCATGGATCGCCAAATCCACGCAAATCTGCTACCGAGGAGGACCAAGTTTCTTCCTACAAAGAGCACCGCGCCGGCTGGAAATCTACGTGGGGCGGCCCCATTGGAAACACCGGTGGCTTCCATGATATAAGTAAGCAAGAGTTCATATGCATATACTAACCCCTGATTTCCTTCTTGTATACAGGCGAAGGTTTCACTTGGCTTGGTTTAGCAATTCATTCAAGCTAGATTTCTAACCGTTTCAAAAAAAGTTGAATCTCTAACCATAACGCACTTGACTTTGGTGCTGCAGCTACACTGAGTCCTATGCACTTCACGCGCCGGGTGCCTGTTAACATCCCCGACTACTTTTACGTCACCCCAGCTTTGCAGATCTACTCCTTCAAAATTTTTAGACTAAATGAAAACTTGAACTGGCCGCTCCACGTGTACGGTGTGGTCGCTGCTCGAGACGATGTAGACAGTAACCGCAACCTTCTCTTCTGCCGGTCGAGGGCTAATTACCAAGTACTCACTGAAAAGGTATATATACGTGCAGGGTATAACATCAAGTTCTCTTTGTTTCTTTTTCCTCCTCCCGCATGTTTGTGATCTTATTGATTAGTCCATTTTAATGAAGTATTGGTAATGATAACAACGACAATGATGCTTGCAGGATCCTTTTCTGCGCTTGACCGGCCCTTCCTGTGCAATTCAAGCTAAGGCACCTGTTGACTTTGAAGTCGAACTGAAGATAAAATATGGAACCGAGTCCCAAGATATAGCATTCTTCTGTTCTACCAACCATCACCATATGCACCATCATACCGCTTGGTTCCCCGGTTCCTCTTGTGATGGAGAGCTAAGCCTTCAAACAATTGGTAGAGCGGTTCAGGCCACTGTCCTGGGTGTTTGCGTACTTGAAGGTGGGCCGCCTTTTGAATATGGATGTCGAGTCGCTTGCTCCCTATCATCTGCAGAGCTTATTGAGGATCTCCCGTCGAACCAAGTTGTGTTGCTTGATTGTCACGGTGAACAAATTCCTGTAGAATCAGATGGTTATCTTACTCTATCAAGGAATGTTGTCACCGCAGAATTACAAGGAACACTAAAAGTTGTCATCCAAGCATACGCGGAATCTGGTGCTATTGCTGGACAGGGGGATGTCGATTTCCCTTCCCAACATTGCCAGATGAGTAGGGGTGTGTGTTTTGTTGGCAACTCTAAGGTGGAGATTGTTGTTGCTTGGTCTCTTCTTGTCGAGGATAAGCTGGATATCTTGTAGGAGGATTATACCGCCTCTTGGTGTGTGTATATATACCAACTTTTGTGTATGAATTCAAGCTATTGTTAACCGACGCATTATGTACCGATCATATCTTGTGTTGTTAAGCATTTTGTTGATCGTGTTGAGAAATTTCTTCCAGCTTTTTTGTTAGGCGAATGCCATTGCGGGCACCTGCATGCACTGCATCTTATTCGTTGTTACGGTGACACACCTACTTACCTTGGCGACTCACTCTGTCTTTCCATGGCATGGCGCTAGGGAAAGTTCTGAATGAGACGCCATGTAGGTACACCCCTTATCACCATCGTCCAGTTTCCGAGATCTATATATGCAGCTTTATTACTGCATTTATTCTAATACCGGTTAGACTTTGTGTGTACAGTGGTCATTTAGGCCAGAGTCTAATGTAGGTGTTCTAGCTATGCCCCACTTCTCTGCACTATGCGTCCATGTGCTCACGTGAATGGAAAATAAGGTCAGTGACCTCCTTTCCCTCTATTCCCAAGTCTCATCTCAGTCTCATAGTTCATAGCAGGCCATACCTCTTTGTCTTCAAATTTCTCCTAGACTTCTCCAACAGTCGTCGTCCTTCGGTTGCTATCAACTAGGGTGGAGAATTTTCTGGGTGGGCGAGAGCGAGACATCTGTTGAAGCTACCGACTAAGGAAAGGCAGATGGATTAGATCGAATTTACTCATGTTCGGGTTGGCCCTTGGTTGGCTCACTCCAGTTAGGGAGATATTTTAAGGACCATACAAAATGGTATTCTTCCAGCGTAAATAATCTGCCAGGAGTTGTACATATCTATTTCTTTTTCTTCTAGCATGATAGTTTAACAAATAATTCTAGTACAATGGTCCAGTCACACTAATTATTAGCACATATTAATTTTAGGTTATTACATCATATCCAACCTGCCAACACCATTGAACGGGCATGGACAACCATCACCAACCTCTTCCTCGAGAACCGCCATCAGCGTGTCGTCTTCCCCAAGGGAGAATTCCATAACCTCGTTGAGGGCGACCTCTTGCTCACGGCTTTCTCTCCGGCGAACTGAAGTGCATCGTCGACACCTTGCGTGACGTCGGATCTGCGGGCAGCAACCAAGACATGCTCCTGGCATTCATCCATGGCCTCAACGACGAGTTCAACCAATGCATTGCGGCCCTGACTATCAACCCCGCCGTCCCCTCCTTAGCGAACGTGCGCTCTGCACTACTCTAGGAGGAGCGTCTTGTCGGCGCACTCGGCAGCCCTCACCGACCGCCCTCTTTGCTGGCGGAGCTGCTAGTCAACCAGCTCCTCGTTCGGCTGCACTAGTTGCCTCATCTCCCCCCGGCAACCGCAACGACTGGAACAACATGAAGAACAAGACCGCCCCGGCTGGCGGCGTTCCGGTTGGCCCTCCCGCCGCGCATGCCCCCTTCTTCGTAGCTGGTTCGTACCCCCACTCAGGGGTCTTCCGCGCGTGGCCACCCACTTGTGCACCTGTTGGGCGCGCTCCCGTCACTGGCCTGCTTGGTCCGTGTCCTGGAGAAGGTCTTTTTTGGTTCCTCTTTTTTGGGAGTGGGCAAAAAAGCCGGTTTTCGTAAAATCTCGGGAATTTTGGATTTATTTTGCCTGATTTTTTTAAATGAATTTTGAAATCTAAATATTTTAATGCCAATATGTAAGGAATTTAACCCCGTGTGTACATGGAGTACTTCTTGTCACCAAAACAATAGCTCGCGAGCCATACCGCTACGCCAAGAGACTGGTTGTTCTAAAAATGGCAGACGACCACTATTTGACATTAGCCTTCCGTTTAATTTCAAAAATCTCGGGCGGTACCTAAAATATTTGTCGTCATCAAAATTTCCAATTTTCGGTCGGTAACCAGAATTTCGGTTTGAGAAAAAAAACTTGTCCTGGTGCACCTCCTCCGTAGGCCTACCTGGCGCGAGTTAGCTACACCGGCTACTACAACTTCCCTATGACGCAGCAACCGACCGCATGGGCGCTGAACAACTTGTCGCTCCAAGGATAGGGCTCCGGCAACGACTGGCTCATTGTCATCGGCGCCACCACGCACCTCCCCAAAAACGATGGTATCCTATCCAATCTCTCTCCCTACACTTCTTCTTCTAGTGTTATAGTAGGCAATGGTGCTTCCTTGCCCATTACAAATGTTGGTGACACATTTTTTGACAGTTCAAAATTTCCTATTCATCTCCGTGACATTGCTATCACACCTGATTTCATTAGAAATAGGGTGATGTTTGATCCCGCTTTAACTCGTCAAAATCCTATTATGGTTGAGTTTGACAGTTTTGGTTTTCCTATCAAGGACCTTTGAACTCGGAAGGTGATTCTGCGATGTGATAGTCCATGAGAGCTCTACCCCCTAGTTGCTGACCAGCAGACTGCATATCATACTTTCATCGACGTCACCACAGAGCTTTGGCACCAGCGACTTGGGCATCCAGGACCTGATTCATTGTCTCGCACTTTAGCGTCTTTTGTTAAAAAATTCAGAGTCTAGGGCAAGCTTTGCTTTTGGACTTCTACATTGCGATGTATGGACCTCGATGGTTCCAAGTGTCTCCGCTTATAAATACAAATTAGTCTTTTTTATGATTACTCTCATTACACCTCCATATTTCTTATACATAAAAAATCTGAAGTTTTCCCTCTACTAAATTATTTTCATACCTACGCGGACACACTGTTTCACCGAAAAATCATAAACTGACAATGGGCGAGAATTTGATAATCACGCCTCTCGTGCATTCTTCGCTGCCCATGAAATTTACTTCTGTCTCTCTTGCCCATATACTTGCCTCTTTTTGATTGTGACCGGGTGCAATGTGATCGGACGCGCACTATATATGTGATCGAACACATTTGAATTTCATATTGAACGTACGGCGGACAGTTTGCAGCTAACTTTAGATGGCTCGCTCTCATGTCAATCTCCGTGGATGGGTCCTCACCAGTCTGCGGACGGATATGGTGTCAAGTTTAGGGTCAGGTTGGAGATGCGCTAACGACATATAACCCAAGGATGCAATCTCCCACCGGACCACTGAGATGGGAGGTGTGGAGAGTGGAGACCGGGACCTTGCCGCGCACATGTCCGCCCGCCCCAGAAGGTACTAGATGCCTCGGAGGCCAGCAGGCTGCAAAAGAGACCACATGTGTACGTGGAATATCGGGAGCATCACCACCGTCGTGTCATTTTCAGTGGACGGCCGGAGCGGATGTTATGGCTGTACGCCGCCAGGTTGCGCTGCTTGATTGGCCGGCATCCCTGATGAAAATCGTTGAAAAAACCCATACCATTCAGGACTAGCCCTTGAAGGCATATTTTTATGGAAAAAAACTCTAAACACCACAGGCCACTCCGTGGCTCGAGCCTCGTCGGGCTACATAGCTCCCTGCTATCCTAGCCAAGGGTGACACGAAATGCAATAGCTATTAGATGTCGTTTCGTGTCGCGCTACGCATATATACTATTGTGTTTACTTTTTTTTCTTGAGCTAAACGGTTGCGTTTGAGAATTTCGCGAAAAAAAAAGGATTGTGTTTGAGAAAGGAATCGGAGGAAACAAAGTCGTTCGCTCAAACAAGTCAGCATTGGGCCTAAATCGTTCTAACAGGCCCAGCAACAGGGTCGCACCGGACCAGATCCGGCCAGTTGAATCAATCTAGGAGACGGAGACGGAGAGGGTTTGCTGCATCTCCGCCGAGAGAAGAAGTTCGATCGCCGGAAACTCACGCGCCACCGCAGCAGTGTGGCGGATCCGCCCAGAGGAAGAAGATGGGCTCGAGCAAAACCAACTCGCAGCGGGTGTATCTGCCCCACTCTGCCTGGGACGAGGAGGAAGACCTCCTGGACTACTTCAACTCCATCCTGCAAGACATGGAGGATCTGGGCCACCGGATGCTGTCTACCACTTATGTTCTTGGCAAATCCGACGCTACCGTCTCGCCGTACAAGACCGAGGAGCTCGTCAGGGCGGCATCTATGTTGACGCACATGTCCGAGGATTTCTACAAAGGTATCAAGGAGGCGGAGGCGCCTGAGGGGATCAAGGATAATAAGAATGAAGAGGAGGAGGAGGCGAAGATGGTGCGCTCTAACGGGTTCCTGAGTGTCTACCACGATTACTTGGAATGCTCCGATGAGTATGTCAAGGAGAAGGAGGAGGAGGAGAAAAAGAGGAAGGAGGAGGAGGAGCGTGAGAAGAAGGAGAAGGAGGAGCGTGAGAAGAAGGAAAAGGAGGAGGAGCACAAGAGGAAGGAGGAGAAGGAGAAGGCGTTGGAGGAAAAGAAGAAGAAGGATGAGGAGGATAGGAAGAGGAGGAAGGAGGAGTGGATAAAGAAGACGGCTCAGGACAAGCACAAGTACAAAGAGGACGAGAAGAAGAGGAACATGGAGAAGAGGAAGGAGAGGAAGGAGAGGAAGGAGAAGGAGGACGAGGAGAGGAGGAACCAGGCGGAGGAGAGGAGGAACCAGGCGGAGGAGAGGAGGAACCAGGCGGAGGAGTGGAAAAGGGCTTTTGATTATGAGGAGGAGATGGAATCCACAATGGAGTATCTCAAAAATCAGATGGTTATAGAGCAGGATTTTTTGCATGGCTGTCGTCGCATGTGGGAACTTGATCGGGGCACTGAGATTGGGCGGTGCGGTGCCTTCGAAGATAAAAGTAAGTAAACATGTGCACTCTGCTTACCTCACTTAACTTATTAGTAATTTGTTTAATCAAGGAAATGGAAGACAAGAGATTTAATTTAGCTGTTCACATATTTGATTTCTAACGCTAAGTGTGCACTTTGCTTTGGTCCTGCAGCCTTATTGAGCCCTATGTTCTTTACACACTACACACCCTGTACCATCCCATCATCTGCTGCGGTCACTGGGAGCACCTTGCAAATCTACTCCTTCAGAATTCTTGAACTAAAAGGCAACTTGAACTGGCCACTCTATGTCTACGGCCTGATCGCTGCTCGAGACACCGTGGACCGCAATCGCAACATTCTCTTCAACCGGTCGATGTTTAAATGTCAACTACTCACCCAAAATGTATGTATTTTATCTAGTTTTCTCTACATTTTCTTTTATTTTCTTTGGTTCTTCCTGCTTATTTCATACAAATACATAGCACATTGCAACCAAGGTTTTATTTTTTTTACGAAACCACTGCAAAATAGGTATAATGATATGATGCTTTTGCAGGATCCTTTTTTACGCTTGAGCGGCCCCTCTCGTGCAATTGTAGCTCTAGACCCCGTTGACTTTGAAGTTGAACTAAAACTACATGACGGGGTGGGATGGGAGTCCCAAGATAGACCATTGATGAATGTTAGCAACCATTATGATGTTACTGATCGTACCATTCTCTTCCACAGCTGCTGGTGTACAGCAGAGTTAAGCCTTCAGCGACTTGCTACAACGGTCCAGGCCACTATTGTTGGTGTTCGCGTGGTTGAAGGGGGGTGGCCTTTTAAATATGGAGGTCGAGTTGCTTGCTCCCAGTCTGCTGCAGAGGTTATTGAACCCACATCTATGGAAGTTGTGTTGCTGGATTGTCATGGTCAAGGAATGCCTGTTGGACCAAATGGTTACCTTCAGTTGTCAAGGAATGTTGTTTCAGTAGAATTACAAGGAGAATTGAAAGTTGTCATACAAGCTTACTTGGAATCTGGTCGTATTGATGACCATGAGGGTCATGTATACTTCCCTCCCAAACATTGTCAAACAAGTACACTTGAATGCTTCATTGGCGACTTCAAGATGGAGATAACCGTTGCTTGGTCCCGCCTGGTCCGAGACAGAATGGATGTGCTGATAGAGGGGCACATCGGCAAGGAGTAGAGGCTATATGTTTTCAAGGAGTGGTGTCATGTTTTTCCAATTATATCTATTTTATTGTTGTTTTTTCACTAAAATGTTAAGTATTTATATATTGACTAGCTAGGTCAGATGTCCAACTGTGTGCGTATCGGTTGTACCTTATTCTATCCAACTGTTGATGTAATGGCTATAACTTATATGCTCTGTTGTGTGAAGTATCCGGTTTTGATTAATTGTATTTATGTTATTTCAAATGTCCAAATTGCAATACATTTTTTTCCTGACTAGTGCATAATTTCAACTTATGGGCTTGTGTTCGAGTAACCTTTGTTAGAAAATGAAGTGCCAGAATATTATAGACTCTGTTTTTGTTCGATTTACTCTTGTTGATCACTCTATATTGTTGATTCTTACCATGTATATAATTTTTGTTTGTAAGAATTTACATATATCATAAAAATACAGTTGATGAAATAATGTGGTCCTTGTTGTGTTTTCCTCTTATTTGGGCTTGTGTTTAACATTATAATCCAGTGAAATAACATTAAATAATGTATTTTCTAGTTTTCTTTCTGGTTGCCATGGATGCCCATGACATTCTTGAATCATTTGCATCAAGATTGCCTGTTGATAGATGGGGGAGTTGAAACTTCGAAAATCAGTAGGCCAGTTCAGCACTGGGAATGACAAAGTTCAGGTGAAACCCAACTATTTTGGGACTTCTCTCTCTCCATTGGCGATGAAACTAAATGCCTGAATTGCTGATTGCGATCATGAATCATGAAAAATAAAATTCTATTGAGGCAGCAGTTTGTCTTGAATGTTATCATTTTGTTCATTGATTGAAGTATCTTCTCTTGTATTCATTCCTCGGTCTTCATTTTCATTTTCGTAATCGGTTATTCAATCCTTATGTATGCATCACTTTTCAGTTTAGTCCTTTTGATATTTTTCTTTTTTCCTCATTACATTTCTTCTGTTACATCTCTCATTCTCCTCATTCAGTTACTGTATTTTTTTTCTCATTCAATTCATTTAGTTATTTCATTATATATATGAGCCATGTCATTCCTCATTCATGAGTCTTTGTCCCTATCTCGCTTTCACATCTATATAATTATTCCTGTAAGTCAAGGTCCTTCTATGTTTTCCTTCCTTTTGCATTCCTTTCATTTTTCTTTCTTGCCCATGTTTTCGGATGCCGATTCGTAAAGGAGTGGGCTGTGAATATAGGTGATTGGACAAGGAAGAAGATTCAAGATTGGTCAGGTTTATTAAGCCATTTTCTTGATCCATTGACTAGAAATCGTCATTTTTTTGCTAGTTAGTGTGAATGTTCCGAACCTTACTTTTATTATCATGTCCTTTTTTTTCTCATTAGGATTTAGTGTGTGTTCTTTAGTCACCAATCTCACAGGTATCAAATTTCAGTAATATCTCAAATCTCTCTCTTTCAATGCAGCTTCCAATGTTTTCATCATGTAAGTCTGTATATCCTTATTTTACATCCTTGCCTAAAGTTTTTGTTTTTAATGTGTTTGTTTGTCAGCAACAGGATTGAGAAAGATTTCTATGTCTCTACGCCATAAAAGCCGGCCACAAGATTCAGTTTAAAGTGGATGCCCTCAACCAAGTTTTGGATATGTGAACATGAGCTGGCGAGGGGTTTTCAATGGATGCGAGCCACAGGTAACGCAGTGCACTTCTTCTTCGGATGGCCGGCTCTACTTCTTCGAATCCGGATGGTAGAAATTCGCTTCCAAGATTTGACTCCAAACATGGCTTCTCTTGCTCATGGATTGTCATGATAATTTAGCGCTTGATTGTCTATATATCATACTTAAGTTTAGTTAATGTCATTTTTTCAAGGTCAGGGCAGTCATGTCTGCTATATATCCAAGACATGTATGATCAGACCATAAACACGCAGTACTTGTGTTCTTTTTCATGTCTCTTCTTTGGTGCCGTACGTTTAGTCTAAGTTCTAGTGAACATTGTGGTTTCATTTGCCAGATATGTGAACTAGGGCAGCATGCGTTGCGGATTCTTCTCCAGGTTAGTGCGTCTCTGTTTTCAAACCCGTTGTATTTCTTCCTTTCTTTTTGTGTGGCTCGTTTTCCTTGTCAAGTCCTGGGACAGTTCAGTAGGAAACAGACGAAAACGTACAAAGTACCAAGACGGAGGCAGATCATGAATAAATGGACACATGCCACATCTTCATTGGAATTATTTTTGACTTAGGCTAAAATGAAAATCAGTCGACTGTTAATAGACAGTCCCATGTTTGGTACAGTGATTGATAAAGTGTCAATGTTATCTAGAAAAGCAGCTAGAAAAATATTTGATCACGCTTTGAAAAAGTCTGCTTCTTGAGCTCTAGAACATAAATACTTTTATTTTATTTCATAAGAACAGTAACCACATGCCAAGGAGAAAGGGTCCACGCACATCAAATTTGACTCACGGCTCGACGACTTTGCTATCTCACTCAGATGAATATATGACTCAAGGCGATAAGAACCATCAGAAACAAACTGAAAGCTGGTGGGAGAAGACAGGAAATGGCGACAGAGAAGGTGTTGAGCGACGACAACCTGCTGGAGGAGATCCTCCTCCGGCTCGACCTCCCCACCTGCCTCGTCCGCGCCTCCCTCGCCTGCTCCCGCTGGCTCTGCGCCGTCTCCCGGCCGGCCTTCCTCCGCCGCTTCCGCAGGCTTCACGCGCCCCGTCTCCTCGGCTTCTACGTCGTCGGCGACGGCGTCCCGCGCCAAGACTTCGTGCCGGTCCCCAGCCCTCCTGAGCTGGCCGCCGTCCTCCGCCGTGCCAGCTCTGGCCTCGACGCCTACTCCGATTTCTCGTTCACCATCGACGACTGCCGCAACGGCCGCCTCCTCGTCGATGGCTACAGAGTCGGCGGCACTCAGGTGGTCAGCCCGCTGCTGCATCGGCAGCACCACCTGGCGCCGGCGCTAGTCCTTCCGCCTCCGCCGCCGGCCAGCCTCGACGGGGTCTCACACGGCTACACCTTCCTCCCGGAGGACGGCGGCGACGGCGCGTCGTACCACCGCGTGGATCTGGAGCACCACGGTCGGCAGGTCTCGGCGCAGGTGTCGACGCTTGGATCCGGCGCCTGGACGGTCCAGATCGCCAAAGCGGAGCTCCCGGAGCCGCCGGACAGAATCCCCGACCTAACCGTGCTCCTCCGCGGCAAGCTCTACATGGTGACCACGGCCGGATACATCCTCGGGTTAGACTTGGCCGCGGCGAGCTTCTTCGTGGTCCAGCTCCCGGACGGCGTCACGTACCAGTACTTCGGCAGCCTGGTCCTGTCCCGAGGATACGACGACCACCACCACGACGGTGATCACCTCTACCTTTTCCATGTGGTGGATAGGTTTCAGCTGCAGGTCTGGCGCCGCCGGCCCTGGACGACGGCGGCAGATGACGAGGCCCAGTGGGTTCTTGTGCACAGCATCTGTCTGCGCAAGGCGTGCGGCCATCTTGTGCAGCAGACGCTTGTAGGTTTCTCGGTGGTCGGGGTCGGGGACAACGCCGAGTTCGCCTTCTTGGAGGAGGATAGTGGCGCCTTCGTCTTGCTGTGGCTAGGGAGCAGGACAGTGGAGAAGGTGTACCAGAGGGACCCGGACAACGATGAACTCATCATCGTGTATCCAGTTACCATGGTCTGGCCGCCTGTGTTCCCTCCACATCAAGCAAGCAGAGCAAAGTTCAGGAACCTGGAAGAGGCAGAGCAAAGCTAAGCCTGGCTAAAGAATGGTTCAGTGATTTTTACAGTATTTTTTAGTGACTGAAAGTTCACTTGTGATGATGATCCTTTTATGTATCCTTGCATAAAAACATCTTCTGAATTAAAATTCAGAGTTGCACCAGTGAGCCTGTTCTTTAATTGACAGTGGTTCAGTGATTTTTACAGTAATTTTTAGTGACTGAAAGTTCACTTGTGATGATGATCCTTTTATGTATCTTTGCATAAAAACATCTTCTGAATGAAAATTCCGAGTTGCACCAGTGAGCTTGTTCTTTAATTAATAGGTTAAGACGCCACAACTTCTGCAACTGCAAGCAGGGCAATTATTCCCGTATCTAGCTCAGTCAAGGAATACTCATTAGCAAGGAGTCATTCTGCGCCTCCACCTGTTAAAGAACAAGCTCGCCGGTGGCAAGATTCGACCACACATCGTCAATGGAAAGAGAATTCAGAGATCGGAGGCTGCCGATGCACCTGTCGTGGAATCCTGCCACTGATATAATTGCTCGGCGACAGATCGATAATGTTGGGCAAGCCACCGTTAGAAGATGATATCTCACTGGAGAAGCTATCGTTAACTCATTGTTCAACAGGGCGAGGCTCCATGATTTTTTTTGAGACAAAGAAATATATTGATTAAGCAGATTTGTTACAATCAGAGGCTAGAACATCTCTCAGGTCAGGTGGAACATCAGGCTCCATGATTTCTGCGGCAATGCCAGAGAAGCAAAGAATTGTTCAGCCTAGCTTCAGTATGATTCACCGACTTTTGTGTACTGCAAATTTTAGTGATTGAAAGTTCACTTGTGATAATGCTCTTTTTATGTATTCATACATAAAAACATCTGAATTAGAATGACAGGTGTTTATCATTCGAATTAAAAGTTTACCTATCATCTATGTATTACTAATACATTCTTTTTTTATCGAGCTTTATAGTAACTTTTGCGTTATCTTTTTGTTCAGGACATACTCCATCGCACTCCTTGCTGGAATATTAGTTATGTTTGTCTTGAATTTTTTTTTTCCATGCAAAGAGTCCCATGAACGCGGATGCGCCGAAGGGCATGAGGGGTTATGGGCTGTGACACCTGTCGGGCCTACACACGCAACTCTCGGCTCGGTACGTGCAGCCCGTTACCGCTGTGGGCTGGGCGGGCATCTATGGGCTGCCGGGATACACGCGCGGCACCAGTTTGCTCCGGCCCCCTTCCCAGAAGAATATCACCACAAGCCCACAACAGTCTGTGTTCAACGCGGAGGAGGATGAACTACCATTGGGCGACCGACGACGACGAATGGGATCAGCCTCTTCACAACTCAGGTGCCAACTCGCTCATAGCGCAACTCCATCGCGTATAATTCTATGATGATGCATGAACTCGGGAAATGTTCATAGGGTTTGGTACAAGGAGCACGTATTTTTAATCGTATTCCACAACATTGCATGAGATATTAGGGAGAAACGGGCAGAATTATTAATTAGCAACGCTTGAGCAAACCACTTGTTTAACATTGATCTCGGGCTTAATGCGTGGGTAACGGTTATCACGAGTTCTCACATGAAGAAGATGCTTCATGTTTGACAATTACTCTAACTAATTAGCAGAGTTTGCACAAAAATAGAACAAAATGAAAACACCACAGATGTGCCAGAAGCATAAAATGACTCGGTTGCGGTTTACGAACAACAAATAATGACACATTTGAGCATATTACCAAAATTTCACTAACCAGATGCAACAATAACTCAGTAGGAGTTCCCTTTCACCGTCCAGATAAAGGGATTAATTCTGACATCCCATCGGTATAACCAGACTGGAAGGAGTTCTCCTCGTTACTTACTCCAAAAATCGCCAACTGAAATTGCCTTCGAATTTCAGCATCCGTGGAGTTCGTACGACGAGTTGAAGACGAATCAGGCTGCTTTTCGCTTGAAACCGCTGGCAACCACTCTTTGAGCCTTGAAACAACCTCGGTCATGGTCGGCCTGTCGATGGCTGCGTTTTCGACGCAGCTCATAGCAAGGTCTACCACACTCTGGAGTGAACTAGCATTGTACTGATCCAACAACCTCTTGTCCACGATGTCATGAATATTGCCCATGGCAATCTTATGGCGTACCCAGTTTGGTAGATGAAAGGTTTGAGGCTCCATCAATACTGGGGGCTGGCCAGTGATGATCTCCAAGAGCACGATGCCGAAACTGTAAACATCTGTCTTGACCGTGAGTTGAAAAGTTGCATGGTACTCGGGGTCGAGGTAGCCAAGAGTGCCAGCAGCAACAGTAGATATGTGCGTGTGAGCATCATTAAAAGCTCGTGAAAGACCAAAATCAGATATTATCCCCACCAGATTCTTGTCCAGAAGGATATTGGGGGTCTTGACATCTCTGTGAACTATTGAAGGGGTGCATGACTCGTGTAGATACTCCAGCCCTATAGTTTATTATAGTTCATACTTCGTCAAAACATACATACATACATACATACAAGACAAAAGTTAATACATAATTCAAATATGGACCTTGTGCAGCATCAAGTGCAATATGAAGCCGTTGTTCCCAATTCAAACTATAGTCATCTCCTGCATCAAGATATACATGATTAACATAAGTGCCTTGATACATGCACGGCACATAAATATATGTTCTTTTTAGTACTACTACTACCATTGTTATTATTACTACTACTTCTACCACGACTACTGCCACTACTACTACCACTATTATTATTATTATTATTTTCAACATGTTGGAACATATTTAAGCTCACAAATTATGCACAATGCCTTAATGGTTGAGCATAGCACGAATTGATGTATTAAGATTTGAAACCTGCATAAACTTGGGATTTGATATTCGAGAGGGGACCAGTGCTTTTCCTTCTCTTTACCAGAGTATTTTTCATATCCAAATCAAATTGAGAAGAGAACCAACTATTTTTTTTTTCAGGAGTTATTTTCTTTCTTAGTGGCTTTCAAAGATGGTTAGAGTTCCATTGTATCATGGTTATGACTCTAGGAATGTAATTGTGCTTTCCTCGGTTTGTTAGCCACATATCTATCTATGAACAATTAATTGAACATCCCTGGGTTATTCATGTGCAGTTAGGGAGGCCTTACTTCTTACTCCATCATCTATACAGGGTAAATTAGGTCCACCAACTCAAATTCATTAAATCAAAGTAGCAATAACAGTCTAGAAAACCAACCACAACTGTAGTAGGAAATATTGCTACCGTAGGATGTCAAAAGGCGGACTAGTTTGATTTTAGAGTTCCTTTTTGTACTTGTGGCTAGGTCGTGCGATTTTTATATTATGATGTGAAATACCATATATTCATATAGTTTCGGAAGTTCTTGTGTCCCAAGGGTTAACTAGAGCTATTGGGGTCAGTGTATCTTCTTAGTTATTTGTTTCATCAGAATTAAAACCCTGAATTTGTCAACATGCATTTTATATTTTAATGATTAAGATTTAAATTTATTGAATTAAGGCACAAGCAGTCTATGTACAAATTAAAATACAACTTAGCAAGTCAACTATTCTTAATATAAACATTATTTAAAGGATAAAAAATTAATATAAAAACCTCCTCTTATGAGTTGTTGAAGATTCCCTCTCTGCATGAAGTCATAAATGAGAGCTAGGCACTTCTTGTTTTGACAATATCCTTTCAAATTCACAAGATTCTTGTGGTGAACTTTGGACAAGGTTTGTACCTGTAGGAACACATATTGTTACCAAACATACAAGAGCAGACGCCAATTGCATTTGTTTAATATGGACTACGTAAAGGTTTTATTTATCTTCCAGGCTTATTGTATACTTCCTATTGAAGAAATAATGATTTGGCCTTGTTGGTTTCATGTTATACCTCAGGGAGGAAGTCCGTTGACTCGGTTATTGATGTTTCCATCAGCACCTTAACCGCTACTTCATCACCATTTTCCAACATGCCATGATAAACAATACCAAAACCTCCTTTTCCAATGATTGACTGGAAATCATTTGTTATGAGCTTTAGCTCCGCGTACATGAACCGTCTGATGTCAACATGTAGGGAAGTTTCCTCTTCATACATAGCATAATCCTCATGGTCTGATTTCCCTGCATTGCCAACAAATTGCGTTTTACATCAAAGTTTAGGTATGAACCTATTGTCTCATGTCTACCTATTTTTATTGCACCAATAAAAGGGAATTTTAGAGCGTAACAATTATATTTTACCTTTCCAACATAATTTCCGGATTATGCACATCAATGCTAGAAGGGATACCAGTGCAACAGGAACTGTTACTGCGATGAGCATTATATGTATGGAGTTCTTCTTATTTGAACAGTACGTATCTCTGACTTCTGAGCATACGGGATTGCCTTCTAATCTAGTAACACAAATGCACAACATATCTATAAATCAGTTGAAAAGATATTAGCTACAACAGCTCTACAAAATTATGATTGTAACATACCTCCGTTTTCTAACACAATTAACTTTCTAATAGTTATTATAAGAGTAAAATGCATCAGAGGTACTAAAACTTTTCTGGGGGTGTCAACTAGGTCCTAGTTTTATGAAAATACATATCTGAGTCCTAGAAGTGGATAGTTCACCGCACGTCCTACCCAGACATACATGTTCAGAAGACATACGTCTACCAGGCCTATAAAAGGATAAAACGAGCCATAAGACGAGCGCGACCAGGCCTGCAAGGAACACGGTGACGACCAGATCGAGTGACCACGAGGAAGCGGAGCACGGCGCCACGGCCATCTGCCTGGCACGTGGACTGCCGATGACCCCTCTGCTCGCCGGTCGTGCTCATCCCGGTGCTCACCGTAGCAGTAGCTCTGCACGGTGCGCGTACGTTATGTGGTGTAGCAGCAGTTGTTTTCTCGACACGTGCGCCATCACCATGGCCTGCTTTGCATAGAGGTAATCAGAGGAAGAGTGTACAGGACTACTTTCACATCGACTCTTCGCGCGTTGGCTTTCTTAGTGGGGAAAGAATCCAAGACAACAAGCACCAACATGCACATGTTGGTGCTCTTCTAAATTAGAGAACTACTCCCACCATTCCTAAATATAAGTATTTTCAGAGATTCCAATATAATTACATACGGAGCAAAATGAGTTAATCTACACTCTAAAATATGACTATATACATTTGTATGTAGTTCGCATTGAAATCTCTAAAAATATATATTTAGGAATAGAGGTAGTACTATATTTGAAGATGTGATGTTGGAGGGACTTTTTAATAATGTCGATGTGGCATCGGTCAACACGTCACGTAGCCAAGTCAGACCTGGTTAGGACCTGCGGTGAACTACTTCTCTACTTTTAGAACTCATGTATGTATTTTCAAATAACTAGGACCCAGCTGACACACCACTATATTTTTGGACCTCTGGTGCATTTTACTCTTATTGCAAAGATCCCTAACCTCCAAATCAAAAGGCTACATGATTTTCAAATCGCACCCCATTATGAATAGGTCCTTACCTGCTTCTCATGTTGAACGCCTACTAATGATAAAGTATTTATAGTTACTAGACTAGATGCTAGTATACGTAACCGAGGTTATGTCTGGATCAATACAATGAACTGCAAAAGTGTGGCTATTTCGTGGCACCCTAGACGTCGCATCTGACAAGAGTTTATGCATATGGCTGGTTGAGCTGTATAAGTGTGGTGCGGCACAAGTAAAAAGTCAACTTACACAGCTCTTTGTTTGGCAAGGCGTGGCATAGGAACAGAATGTGTTTCCACCAAATAATATATATAATGTTTGCAATTGTTATTGCTAAATGCCCAATTATTTTGGTGACAATGAACCTTGGGTTGAGCCTATTAGTGTGATTTTAGTTTGATCAGAAAAGAAATATATCCAGAAATTGCGCAATAGAGCATGTCAAACCTTAAATCAAGCAAGCCAGCCTGAAATCTTTGAAGAATAGAGTAAGGGATTGGCCCAACGAGCTGGTTGTTTGACAAGTTTCTGCAAAATAATAGTTAAAATTATTCATCTGAAATCTGTATCTTGGACCAAAGATGTAAATCATACTTACAGAATTTTGAGTGACTTTAGTTGATAGTCAGGAATAGCTCCTGTCAAATTGTTGTGCGATAAATCCCTATATATGTTTTGTGCACATGGTCAAAATTATGACAATATATCCTCATTAAGTGTCTAGCATATCATTACAATGTGGTAAGCACTACTTACAGGTTTTCCAGTGATACCATGTTCATAAATGATACAGCTACCCCACCTTCCAATCCACTCGTAGACAGATTTCTGCAAAATCAACTCATGTTACTACAAGTCCTATTAATCTAGTGATTTCATCTAGCTGACATATATTTTCAGGATTATGTAAACATATTTCTGTAGTCAATGTTTGCACCGAATTACATGTGTTTTAATTTTAACTAAATTATTCGTGTTATCAAGATCTTAGCCGGTAAGAGATGTGACCAAGTGTCTCTGTCGTGCATATTTATATAGAATAGTACATATTTGGAGCAACACTTAATTGAAGAGGAGGATTTTGTGGAGCATTAAACTTGTTCACTTCAAATGTTAAAAAGATTAAACCGCAATACTTATGTATATGGTATTATGTTCTTACACTGAAACAATCCTTGGATTCTGGTTGCTCTTTGAGTAGTCGCAAGTCAAACCTTCCCAAGAATATTCTCTTGGGGAGCATGGATCTCCATTCCAGTTTTTCCGTGTCAAATTGTAGTGCTTCTTGATTTCTTTCATGTAATTGACTACAACAGGAAAAATACAACATAGAAAAATATGAACCGGAATCAAAAGTCTGTATATATTAGTCATGGGGCTTATATGTATTAGAAAGATGTAAACTTTAAATTAAGTAATTGTGATATATAGGAGCATCCCGCCCAAGTTCCAGATTTGATTACCAAAGAAAGGGTTTGTATTTTTTAAGGTTTCGATGGGCTTGGGTGTCTCAATATGTATGCAATTGAAAAAAGTAGACTAGAAGTTACCCTAACTTCTCACATCACCCCCTTTACCTTAGTCGAAGCATTTCCAATACAATAATACTACACCTACGTAAATAACTACGTAATGTTACGTAAACTTCCTAATCTAACCTTCTCCCCCCCCCCCCCCCCCCCCTATTTTAATGGGGGTGCCCCCCTCCCCCCCCCCCATCTTCCTCTCCCAATCTCCAATCCTAACTTGCCACGTTTATTGTTACGTACAACACATAAAAACTAGTACGTAGATGTAGCATTGCTCTTCCCAATAGCCCAAGCCGCGGGTCATAAATAACAAGTTGAAAAGGTTATTTCAAATGAGCGGCCACGCGGTGCAGGCGGTTGGTCCCTAGATGGCGCCGCCTCTCCTGCTCCACCCGCTCTCCTGTGGTGGCTGGCTTGTTGTTGCTGCACTGGCCGGTGCCTCCCTCCTTCGACGGTAGTGTTTCTCGGCTTCCCTCCCTGAGCTGGTGACCTTCTTCGCCGTCTCCGGTCTGCCCCTGCTTCGGCGGTCTTCGGGGGTCTTTGTTCATGGGTCGGGGCTAAATCCCTGTGAGCCGACGATCGGCGCTGTCAACGATGAAGCCCGAGGGCGCCGCTACCTCTATGGAGGAGTTGGCATGACCCTGACTGGACTTCTTCCGGGAGCAGCAGGGGAAAACCTAGGTTCGGCTTGGCGGTACCAGGCAACGGCGGCGTCGTAGCATCGTTCCCTTCTTAAAGGCACTTCTTCGGCTGCACAGGTGTTCCTAAAGCGGCAGTTGGAGATGGTGGCGATGTGTTGCTCTAGCATGGTCTACCTCACAGGATGCGGACCTCCTGTGTACAATGTACGCCGGCGTTGACGCTTCCCTGACAAAAACTAGACTAGTCGACTCTCTAGGCACATGGGTGCGAGGTACGTTCACCTGGACTATCCTGAAGTTGTGGTCATCTGGCAACGGCTGTGATGCGGCCATGTTGCTCCGAGTCTCAGTGCCTCGCCATTCTTGGCTGGAGGTCAGGCTGGGTGAAGCCTTTCATCGTTTCGGTATGTGTGTGTGCGCGTGCGCATGCATGCGTGTGTCTATGCGTCCCTCCTAGAGGTTGTACCCTAATGTCTTCCTATTCAATGAAAAGAAACGCAAAATATATTTCAGATGCAAGTATTTATATTTCATATAATGGAATAAATTCTAGGAATTCATTGCTCTGCTATGGTCTTAGCCATGGCTCATTGGCAACTGACCTTTGGAAGATGGCTTACTCAGGATTTGAGTATACTAGTGAACTAACCGGTTGGCGAACTTCTTTCTATAATGAGGATACTAATAATGCCAAATGGAGTTGAGAATCTCCGGGGCTCTACCGCTCTACACAGTGATATCCCGGTCATTAACATTTCTTTGTAAGCGCATGAAGCTCGAGGTGCTATTCAACCAACTGAATAAATTGCATCATGATCATGTGAACTTCTCATATAGTACATGAAAATGCGTAATGCACATGCAGTATATACACCAGCTTACCATCTTCCGAGTCAGTAGTCAGGTTGTCCATCCGAACACACCTCCTGCGCGTTGATGAGCGGTGGGAGTGTTGAGTTGTGTGTCTTGTTTAAGCTGAAGGAGGCATTAGGATTGTGCAAGAACCTTCCGTTCTGGTGCACGCTGTCCACCTGGAATCGTGACGGGGAAAAGTCTGAGAATAGTAATTCGCCAGCGCTGTAAATGTTGAACCTCCTATCCGGGTTGCTCCCGTTGATCTCGGCAAAGTGAAAGACTGGCAAAAGTTGCTGGTTCGTGAGGTCTTCATTGCGACGTGATTCACTTATGCTAAAGCCTGAGTAGTTCGATTCTTTGCTCCAGGCAGTCTGCATGATGGCCGATGGTACATTGAAGAAGTCGTTGCCGGGAAGGCTCTCCACTATATTTGTAGTGTTCAACATTATCCAGGGGTAGGGCAAGATCCGTGTGACCCAGAAGCGGTCATATTTATCCGTTGGATATCTTCATCGCACAGAAAGACAAAGGAAAAGATATATTAATGGCATTTAGATTTACTACTAATAGTTTTTTAATAGAATTAGGAAACAAACGATCAAACACTTTAAATGCATTAAGCTAGCTAAGCAAACTTGAATATAAAACCATTGACAGGCACAACTCATAACTATTCCAAAACTATGGATGGCAGCCTCGTCTCACCTTGTGAGAACGTTAGGGACGTTGCCAAATCTGTTCCGTCCATAGAGGTTGATTGATACAGAAGTATTGACAAAGGGATACATCGTATCTTGTAGTGGCCTCAGCTCCAAAGAAGATATGAAGGGAATCCCTGAACCAAAATTTATCAGGCAGATGGATATGGAGTTGCTTGGAGCAATGGTGAGCACCTCCTTCCATTTAGTGACTGATGGATTCCAATTTGTCAAGTTCACCGTATCCCAGAAATTGACGCCGATATGGAGCCCAAACAGAAACAACGACCCGTCCCCAGTCTTGTTCAACCCATCGTAGTTGCCGTAAGTAAACATGGCCCTCAATAGATACTTCTTACCGATGGTAGATGGCAGTGTATAGCAATTTCTTGAGCCTCTTGGGAAGCTTCTCAGGGATTTTTGTTGCTCATTTGTGGCATCAGCCATAAACTCTTGAGACATCCGTCTTCTCACACCGCCCTCGACAAATCCACTGTCAGGATCAAACCGTAGTCCTGTGGTGCTGTCATTGTAGGAACTGCTGTTTCTCAATCCACAGTCGATGCTTATGAACCCTGTACAATGGAGAATATGTATCAATTTCATGTGTTCCAATTTATAACGGTTTGGGATTAATGCAAAGATCATTAGTTGTGCGACTGCATACTCTAAAGCTGATAATGTACAAATGTTGAGATTTCTGTAAAGCAAGATTTCTTTATTGTTGAAAGGTTTTAGACTTAGTAGAACCAAACCAAGTACATGACGTGTGGTTTCAGTACAACTAGGTGCGAGGAGGAGGTTAGCCTTGATGGGCAAGTGGTGCCTCGGAAGGACACCTTTCAATATTTGGGGTGAATGCTGTAGAAGCATGGGGGTATTGATGAAGATGTGAACCATTGAATCAAAGCAGTATGGATGAAGTGGCGCCAACCTTCTGGAATTCTCTATGACAAGAGAGTAACACAAAAGCTAAAAGGCAAGTTCTGTATTACGGCGATTCGAGCCGCAATGTTGTATGGCGCCGAGTGCTGGTCAACTAAAAGGCGACATGTTCAACAGTTAGGTTTGGCGGAGATGCACATGTTGAGATAGATGTGTGGCCGTATGAGGAAGGATCGAGTTCGGAATGATGATATACGAGATACAGTTGGGGTAGCCCCAACTGAAAAGAAGCTTGTCCAACTTCGTCTGAGATGGTTTAGGCATATTCACCGCAGGCATCCAGAAGCTCCTGTGCATAGCGGACGGCTAAATCGTGCAGATAATATCAAGAGAGGTCGGCTAGACCGAATTTGATATGGGATGAGTCCATAAAGAGAGATCTGAAGAACTGGAGTATTATCAAAGAACTAGCCATGGACAGCGAACATGAGTTGGTCGCGAGATCTTATGGGTTTTACGTCTAACCAGCCTATTTGGAACTAAAAGCTTTGTTGTTGTTGCTGTTGTTGTTGTTGTAAGATTTCAAGTTGCATGCTGAAGTAGACAGAACTGTACTGCATGCAGATGGATCATAGCTTAAAGAACTGTAGGGTCTACAACGGAAAAGCTAGGAGGATATGGCTTGTATTACCAGAAGGAGGCTGGCCGTGAACTTGAATCATCATGACCAGGTTGAGCAGCAACGCCGAGATCCATGTCAGTTTTGTACTTGGCGAGCAAATGAAGTTGATCACCATGGTTACAAGCAAGAAGCGCCGTAGATGCTACAAGTGACTTGTGGAGTTATATAGCAGAGCAAAATTAATTGGAACAGTTTAGTGCTTGCTTCCCATGACTTGGCCTCGATCGGCGCATGCGGTCAACAGTGTGAAGAAAACAAAAGTTTTGTGCATCTGTAGGTGACCTTTGCTTCAAACAAATGCAACT
Source organism: Triticum aestivum (assembly GCF_018294505.1). Taxonomy (NCBI): domain Eukaryota; kingdom Viridiplantae; phylum Streptophyta; class Magnoliopsida; order Poales; family Poaceae; genus Triticum; species Triticum aestivum. Next base: position 637,084,277 of record NC_057799.1, on the reverse strand, counting down.
TGCATAAATCTAGCTAGATATAATAGAGGTAGTGCGCTTTGCCGTGGAATTTTGTTTGAAGCACACGTCGATCGATCTTTCGTCGAACCAGTCTGCTATGCTAGGTTAAAGGACTAACAAAGTAGAGTTGGAAGTCTAAAATAAAAGAAAAACTTGCAAGATCAAAGCCCACGATGCTAGTGTAATCACAGAAAGCAACTGCTAGCTCCTCGTGATGGCGTGGTGCTGCTGGGGATGTCGCGGCGAACATACGCGGGAGACGTTAAGCCAAAGATCGTTTCTTAATCGGCAAAAAGTGGCCGTCAAGTTGAACCCACGTGGTTAAGAAGCCCGTGCATCCAGAATACACGTGTTAGATAATTCGCATCCCCTACAATCACAAACCGAATCAAAACACGTGTTAGATAATTGACCTACTATGGATAGTCTTACTCACGCTATAAGTAACATCACACATATCAAAACAAGATAAGTCTACAACCTAATAAATATAATGTTGTATGACATCTCACATATGTTACTTCACACAATAGAGATGGTAACATAGACTAATAGCATATGCATGTTACTACTCTAAGTTACTCCTTACTATGGGTAGTTTGTGCCTTAGGTTGCGGATGTTGTGGAAACAGAGGGACACTGCCAGGTTGTGCTGCCTTATTGGGCCGGCTCATGGTGCCGGAATAGCGCAACGTCCGACGATTCGTTTACACAGAGGCTTCCCTCAACATGGACGCCGTTTTTGGGCTACATATTGTTTGTCCGGGAGGTTGGCCAGCGTGGCAGCGTGGTTGGCGAGGTGGGGTCGAGCTCCTGTCGGCGGCAACAGCGGCGATGACAGGCTGGCACGGGCATCCCTTAAACCCCTCCAGTTGCGTGTGTGTTGAGCGGTGCCGGGGATCATGCGCTGATTTGCTTGGTCAGCTCTCTGGCGTCGTCCCCTGGAAAAAAAGCTCTATGTCGTCGTAAACCAAAATCTATTTTTGTGTGGAGTCCCTCCTCGGTACGACCCCCTCCCCCTAAAACATATAATGGGTAGTATGGTCATTCCGCACGGCGTATAGCATACCCGCCCGCCGTTGTACACCCGCTAGCCCGCGTACGCCATACCCCATTGCTGTATGCCCGCCCGCGTTGATGTACACCCGCGACGGTACGTGTGAAAAAAATAGCCCGGTGTGTGCCTTGCAGCCACCCCCGTCGAAACCCTATCGGCGATAGTTGTTCTAGTCGCCGCATTCCTCTTTGGCAGTCGTCGTCGCCCTACACGTCGCCCTGGTCGCCGCCCAAACAACACGCCACGCGTGCCCCTGTCGCCGCCCACAGGAGAAACCCTAGTTGCGATCATCATTGCAGCCGCCGCATTCCTTTGTCGTCGCCGTGATCGCCTCCCACCCCTTAATCCTAAAGGTGGCATTCTGCGGGCAACGTAAACGAAGAGGTTGGTTTGCAAATTTTACATTAGGTTACTCATTGAAACGAGATGAAATTATTTTTTGTATTGACTTACTAAGTAGGTGTTAGTTTAATTCATAAATTTGTGTGATGTACTGTTAAGCAAATTCATTTTGCACATAATTTAATTATGCAATACTCTAATTGATGAACTGATTATTTTTGCGATGATGCTGTATGGTGTCCGGATTGATCTTAGAATTTATTTAAACGTGTATAGATGGACGAGGAGACCGATTATGACGGCGATGATTACGGCGACAAGAATGGATCCTTCTCATTGAATATGGATCAACCTGTTCAAGAGAACTATATGAGTTTGAATGAATCTTACAGTGGCAATATAAGTATGGTGAACTCTGATAAAAAACATGAAATCAACACCTTTCACATCTTCATTGGAAAAAAATTGACTTAAGCTAATATGAAAATCAGTCGACTGTTAAACAGACCAATCCCATGTTTGGTGCAGCAGTGATTGATAAAGTGCAAAAGTTATCTAGAAAAGCTAGAAAAATATTTAAGCTCGCTTTGAAAAAGTCTGCTTCTTGCGTTCTGAAAAATGAATACTTTTTAGTTTAAGAACAATAACCACATGCCAAGGCGAAAGAGTCCACACGCACATCAAATTTGACTCACGGAGTCACGAACGGTCGTAATTTTTGACTCAGTAACATCTCTTTAGTACGCCCTTGTTGTCTCCACATGAATCTATGACTCAATGTGATCGGAAGTTGATCGGAGAAGACAGGAAATGGCGACAGAGAAGGTGTTGAGCGACGACAACCTGCTGGACGAGATCCTCCTCCGGCTCGACCTCCCCACCTGCCTCGTCCGCGCCTCCCTCGCCTGCTCCCGCTGGCTCTGCACCGTCTCCCGGCCGGCCTTCCTCCGCCGCTTCCGCAGGCTCCACGCGCCCCGTCTCCTCGGCTTCTACGTCGTCGGCGACGGCGTCCCGCGCCAAGACTTCGTGCCGGTCCCCAGCCCTCCTGAGCTGGCCGCCGTCCTCCGCCGCGCCAGCTTCGGCCTCTACACATGTTGGGACAAACCCACCGGTCACATACACCAAACCGCCCTCCGGCGACAAACGCCGGACGAAGGTAGAAGAAGATGAACAGAATTTTCCGGCGACGAACGCCTCGGCCGCCGAACGGTTTGTATGTTGATTTCTATTCAACTCAACTACTCAAACACTCATACATGAAGGTACACACGCACACACGTAGCACAACGAAAGAACTCTCACATCGACCGTGCGCATACCACGGTCCCGACAGAGACTGCATCTTCCTTAAGCCCCTCCCCCTTGGCTCGGCACATACCGTCCCGTGGCGCGGCAACATACCGGCGCGCTTGATCAGTACATGGGAGGGGCTTTTATACCCGGCTGCACACACACGACCCGGCTGTCACACCGGCCACTACCTAGTCCAACCATACACACGCACTAACCTAGCTACATGCACGGCCAAAACCACCCCTTGCGTTAGGCTCTCAACGTTATCCAGCCGAGATCCATGCACTAACTAACCTGCCAACTACGCATGCACTAGCTAATCTGGCCGGCACACTCGCCAACGGCCCCTGCCCACGCGCTGGACTGAGTGCACACACACCCACACGCGACATACACAGATGACCACGGTGAAACGTGGTTTATTCCTAACAACGCCTACCCCGATTTCTCGTTCACCATCGACGACTGCCGCAACGGCCGCCTCCTCGTCGACGGCTACAGCATCGGCGGCACTCAGGTGGTCAGCCCGCTGCTGGATCGGCAGCATCACCTGGCGCCGGCCCTAGTCCTCCCGCCTCCACTACCGGCCAGACTCGACGGGGTCTCACACGGCTACACCTTCCTCCCGGAGGACGGCGGCGACGGCGCGTCCTACCACCGCGTGGATCTGGAGCACCACGTCCGGCAGGTCTCGGCGCAGGTGTCGACACTTGGATCCGGCGCCTGGACGGTTCCAGAGCGCCAAAGCGGAGCTCCCGGAGCCGCCGGACAGAATCCTTTTATGTATCCTTGCATAAAAACATCTTCTGAATTAAAATTTCGAGTTGCACAAGTGAGCTTGTTCTTTAACAGGTTAAGACGCCACAACTTCTGCAACTGCTAGCAGGGCAATTATTCCCGTATCTAGTTCACTCAAGGAATAAATGTCAGTTGATAACTTTGTAAATATTCTTCATTAGCAAGGAGTCATTCTGCGCCTCCACCTGTTAAAGAACAAGCTCGCCGGCGGCAACATTCGACCGCACATCTCAGCGGAAAGAGAATTCAGAGATCGCCGGCGGCTAACGATGCGCGTGTGGTGGAATCATGCCGCTGATATTATGGCTTGGCGACAGATTGATAAAGTTGGGCAAGCCACCATTACAAGATGATATCTAACTTGAGAAGCTATCGTTGACTCGTTGTTCAAGCCATCGTTCACTCGTTGTTCAACAGGGCGAGGCTTCATGATTACTGCGGCAATGCCAGAGAACCAGAGAAGAGTTAAGCCTAGCTTCAGTATGGCTCCATAACTGTAAAATTTAGTGCAGTTCACTTGTGATAATGATCTTTTTCTGTATTCTTACATAAAAATATCTGAATTAGAATGACAGGTGTTTATCATTCGAATTAAAAGTTTACCTATCATCTATGTATTAGTAATGCATTCTTTTTTATTGAGATTTATAGTAACTTATGCGTCCTCTTTTTGTTCAGTACATATACTCCATCACACTACTTGTTGGAATATTATGTTTCTCATGTTTGCATTTTTTTTCTGTTGCTTTCCAATGGTATCAACTGCGATGCTTATTATACTGCTTAATTATAATGTTACTTCGTCATTCACTAATTTTTTTTTTAGAATTATCACGTATTCATTTATGGACTGACTAAATGCACAACTTCTTATAGCTGAGAGTGGGAACTAAGCTTAGTACAAGGGCCTAAATTGTTTTTTGCAGTTTTTTCATATATAAAATAAAAATAAATTTCAGACTTCCTTTGGGGATTCTATTATCTTCTATATTTTGTTAAGGCTTGTTGGTTGCTACTCCATGTCATGAAACTCTATTTTTATTGAAGTTTGTTGAATTTGATGTCAACTTCAATGATGGTAGATTCTGTTCCTATACTACTGTATTCACCAGTTACTGTCAATGGTTGGATATACTTTAAGAAATGGTGATACTTGATTACAAACATGTAATGTTTTTCCTCATAATTTAATATACAACATTTACTCACAATTCTTCTCGTACATTTGATCACTCTAGCTTGTTAAATACCCTCTCAACACGCTTTAAAAAAATACCCTCTCAAATCTAATGGCATACATTATATCAGTGGCCATCTTTTCTTATACTAGAACCAATAAGCCAAATAACACAATATTTATATTCTATACAATAACTATATTTGGAAGCGATCAACCAAGTCGCTCTCTCGCCCTAGAGATGCTAATAGGGTCGCACATAATTTGGCAAGGCATGTTTATGATTCAAAGATTGTAATTAACTGGGACAGTGATCCACCTAGTGTTATTCTCTCCGACATTATCTTTGATGTAACGGTGATTTTAAATTAATAAAGTACGCCCTAGGACATTTGTGGAAAACTGTCATGCGTGCGCATCGATGATGGATTTGCAATCCCTCATGTATCTAGTTCTTGTCATGGGTCTGCCCCAGGCCCGCCCAACCTAAACTAGGCCCAACCATTCATGATGGAACAAACTGTCATAGACCGACAGAACGTTGGATTTTCAATCGACCAATTGGAGTGATGTGACTGCCTACATGGACATTATTTTTCATCATAGAAATCGTCATGGATTTAGGCATAATTTAAATTTAGTCCAGCCCATATCTACCGCACCAATTTTGAGCCAGCACATTTTTTAGCATAATACATTATACAAATCATAATGCCAACTTTGGCCCAAGACAAAGTATTTCCACAGATATTCAATATGCTGCCATCCATTGGTATCTACACCATAGCAGTTTACAAGATCGTCCAATGAAATGATAATTTACAGAATATATTGAAAAAATATATCACACAACAAGGTTAGTAACTGGCACAATCCAATTTACATCAACAGAACATATAAAACTATTAAGGTTGTTATTCAAGTTCTTGTCGTCGGCCCTCCTGATGGTAATTAGCATGTCATGGCGGATCGTGATGGTCAGCACCAAGTAGCCCGCTACCCAATCGTATCTAGCATATTTACAACAACATTAGACATTAGATAGTAGAAATAAGAGAATTAGAACAAACTTAGAAAATAAATTACTTGCTATCCAAAATTCTTAAATCTTACCGTGGCTACAAATGAGAATAATGAAGTGTCTACTTTAAAACAAAAATAAAGATGAGGTTTCTTAAAATTCCAAATAAAAGTGGGTCAAATGAAAATCTAATTAAGTTGACATATAAGTGACAACGTAATAGAACATACATCAGAGAACCCAAGTACCATTACTAAGGAAAACCTTATACACAGAATATTACCAGCAGCGCGGTCTAAAATAAGGTGCTACTGCTATTTAGCTGCAGCGCTTGTTGAAAACAGCGCTACTGCTATAGAAGTAGCAGCAGCGCGCTAGTAGCAAAACGCGCTACCATTAAAAATGCCACAACGTTGCCACCCTATTAGGTATAGTAGTAGCGCCTGTATTGCAGGCGCGCTACTGCTATTGAACTTAGAAGTAGCAGTTTATCATATCCCGCGCTACTGCTAAGTTCAACTTTACCTTCCCCAACCGGCCGCCCCCACTCTCCCTCTCCACTCTCACTCCCCCGCACCCTCCGTCGTCCGCTGCCGCCGCCGTTCACCGACCCCCGTCGTCGCCCGCCGCCGCCGATGCTGCTCCTCCTCCTCCACTGAGGTAATCCCTCCTCCTACCACCTCCTCCTCTCTCCTTCCTCCCTACCGCGCCCTTCCCTCCACCTCCGGCCGCCCCCTCCTCCCTCCTCCCTCCTCCTTCAGCCGCCCCCCTCCTCCCTCCTCCCTCCTCCTCCGACCGCCCCCTCCTCCTCCGGCCGCCCCCTCCTCCGGTCGCCCCCTCCTCCCTCCTCCATACTCCTCCTCCCTCCTCCCTCCTCCCACTCCCTCCTCCCTCCATCTCTCCTAAACCCTAAACTTTTTTTGTATTGTTCTTGTATAATGTAGTTTTTTTACTGTTTTTAGTAAGAAAATTAATTATTTTTATTTATAGTAAGTGCTTAGTTGAACTAGTTGAATTAATAGAACTATTTTATTTTTAGTAAGAAAATTTAGGTATATGAGATTTGATGATCTAATTAAAATTTTACTATAGAACTAGTTTATTTTTAGTAAGAAAATTAATAGAACTAGTTTATTTTTAGTAAGTGCTTAGTTTAACTAGTTGAATTAATAGAACTAGTTGAATTTATGTCATTGTCACTTTATCATCAAAGAATGCTATATGAGATTTGATGATCTAATTAAAATATTACTCGGTGGAATATGCAGGCTTTGTAGAGTCGTGTCTCATTGGAATGATCGTCATCCGAGCTATCTCTACTTCCTCTACACCTGAGTCGGTGAGCTAAAAGTACACTTCCTCCTTCTCCACTCCTCGGTGTTGAATAAAGTAAAACTAGGGTATTTAGTTATGCTTCTTAACCAAATGAAGTGTTCGGGTTATAAGATATATTCAAAAAAAATCAATATTAAACCATTGAAATGCAATGAGCACCAGTTTATGCTCATGTGCGAAGTGTTGATTCATTTCCAAGTGGCTTATGTTTTGCCGGAGTGTTGATTCATTTCCGTTGCGGCAAATTTCAGGCGCTCGATATGTCCTATTTTAGCAAAGGTCATGCCGGATTTTTCCGTGAATTTAAGCATGACTTGTGCTAGAATATGTAGGAAATGTCGAGTGCCCCAGATTTGCTAGTAAGAGAATCAGTCAAAAAATCAGTGAGGGAGAGTCTCCACCATATATGAGAGAAGAAGAATGCCAACTGTTGTCGTGGGGGTCGCTTCTCCTTCTTCTCTTTGTGCTAAACCTTTGTTATGCACTAGGGGAAGAAGGAGTTGCGACCATCATCGACGGTCGAAAAATCGGTGAGGGAGTGCCCACCATATATGAGAGAAGAAGAATGCCGATTGTTGTCGTGGGGGTCGCTTCTCCTTCTTTTCCTTGTGCTAGATATTTGTAACGCACTAGGGAAAGGAGGAGTAGCGACCATCACCGACAGTCGCAATATCAGAGAGGGAGTGCCCACCATATACGTGAGATGAGAGTTTAGGAAGGAAGACTCAACAGACCTAAAGTCAACCCATTGCATATTGAGTAATAGTGATTTATGTGTTGAGTTTCCTGCTTTTTGCCTTCGATCGATTCTCAATTAATGTTTCAACTATGAACATAGGAAATGTCTGACGACCAAAAGGATTTCGGTATGTGCGAATACTGCGAAGACGAGCGCGGCCTGTGCGACAGAAGTTTCCTAGTTGATGGTAGGTGCTTCAGCATCAAGCTGGATGAGACCTTCCAAGTGGATACACACAACGACAAGTCTTTTTTCGTAATTAAGCATGACTTATGCTTCATTTGCTTCAACTTATAATTTTAATTTTTTACTATTCTACTAGCGTATCCCCTGCCATGCAAGAATTTTTGTCTTGGGTAAGATTAGTTCCAGTCCTATGAAAACTATGGAGGTAAAGAGAGTTCACTTGAAGACCGAACATGGTTATACTTTCGACGCAAAATTATACAATGCATACACCTACACCTATTTTGGATGCAAAACTTGGAGAGCACTATGCAAGGCTTATGCATTTGAGCCTGATATGCTTATCACCTTTGATATTCGTCCGGAAGATGATATTGAAGGTAATATCGACATCTGGGTCGATGTGCCGATGCCTCCAGTTCAACCATTATGTGAGTTTCTCAACCATATTTATGTCTTCGATATTGTTTATTCAAAAATAGTTGACAACGAATTTCTATTGACAGCTTATTTCCATTCCAGCAAACATGTCCGATGCTCGGTAGACATGACCGTCCATTGTCCCGGGGCTGAACTAAACTGCGAGTAGATAAGTCATTATGTTTCATGGCTTGAGGATCCTGATGCTGTCAAGACAAATTATTTTCCTGGACTTGAAAATCTTAGTACTCAAAACGTGCGACCAATAGTGTTCGTATTGAACTACGGTCACATCTATTTAGGAAAGATGGTAAGATTTTTACTATTTGTCCTCAGTGCATCTTTTGCATACATTATTTTTTAAGTTAAACTTCATTGCTAAGTATGTTAATATACCATGTTCTTCAACAGGGACTCCCGGTGATAGTTGTGTGTCATTGGATCGAGACTAAAGGTCGCATGTCCATGGTTAGCTTACGGCCAAGACATCCTACATTGCACTTTAGTGCATTCAAGATTTCTAAAAGCGAGCAAGTCTTAATAGTCAAAGACTGGAGCAAAATTTGGAAGGATCACAGAGAACTACTAGGGGGCAGCAATCAGAAGCGCAGCCCACAATTAGGAGACATGTTTATCTGCATGCTCCAATATGATGAAGCAGGAGTGCTACACATGTTTTATGCTATTTTACCTGAGAGAGAGCGGCAGGAGTGATTAGCTAGCTAGAATGAGTTTGAAGATGATGATGTGCTACACTATGACTATGATGATTAAATAGCTAGTGTTTGTGGTAATGACCATGATGATTATTATTAGATAGTGTTGGTGGTAATTAGATAGCTACCGTAGCTAGTGTTGGTGGTGATTAGCTAGCTAGAATGAGTTTGAAGATGATAATGTGCTACACGATGACTATGATGATTAAATAGCTAGTGTTGGTGGTAATGACTATGATGATGATTAAATAGCTTGTGTTGGCGGATTAGATTCAAGTGGAGGCAACATGTGGTGCACATCGAAAGTACTACTAATCCAAACTAGATCAAGTTTGGATTAGTAGTATAGTTTCGAGATGCACCACATGCTGCCTCCACTTGAACCTAATCGACCTTCATTTCACACACTGTTATGGACATAATGATATAACAACCTCATAATTGGTATTGTACCAAAATTTGTATAACGGCGTATAAATACACTAAAAATAAAAAAATGAAAATAAGTATACTAGTAGCGCTGGACAGGAAACACGCTACTACTAGTTATAATAGCAGTAGCGCTGGAAACAACACACGTTGCGGCTATGTGTCTTAGCAGTAGCGTGTGTCGCACACGCTACTACTAAGGAATAGCTGTAGCGTCTTACTAGTAGCGCGGTGACACACGCTACTAGTAGGATTTAAACCCGCGCTACTACTAGGCTTTTCCCTAGTAGTGTACGACTACTAGCTTAGGCAAATGAACTTGACCGGATTGTCTAAACAAATATGAACCTGACTGGCGGTCGCAGCAACAGCATGAGGCCATGATGTCGTGGAAGCCAACAGAAGGGGTGGGATCCACACCAGTATCCAGTGGCGTCTAGGGTACACTGCGGATTGTAGCGAGCCATTGTCATGGACCGGCCACCGCACGGTCGCTCCGCTCCAACAAGGCCAACACCGGGGTTGAGCCGTGCCGGATATGCGCGCGCCCAAGACGCGCATGTCATCACTCGGGCTGCTAACGCCGTCAAACTCGGTAGATCAGTAGCACATGCTATGGATCAACCATTGTCGTGAAGATGGGGCGGAGGGGGGAGGGGTAGCCGGAAAGGTAGACGATGGTGTGTAGGCCTATAGGGGTGATTGTTGCCACTAGAATTGTGACTCGAGGAAGGACGGGAGAGGCCGGGGACGAGAGAGGGCGCAGTTGGGAGGTGGTGATGGGGTGGAGGAAGGACAGACCGTCCGTGCGGTAGGTGTGCTAGGACGGAAAGGAGTGGATCGAGGAGACTGGAGAAGATGATGGGGCGGCGCCAGAGGTAGAATGAGATGAGGCAGGGAGAGGCTTAGGGTTAGATTTCATGCGAGGAATGGATTAGGCGGGCTCCAGCGGACCCAGCGGGCTTTGGGGCTGTATTAAGCCGATTCATGAAGGTTTTTCAAAACGTCGCCCGAAATCCGTCACGTATTAACAGATTTCTTATAGATTCGCGCGGTGGCGGCAGTTTGCCACACAAGCATAGGTTTTGCACGTATGCCACCATAGGAAACCGATTGAATGGCACTATCAACATATCCTCCTACATAGCTTATTGCTTCTAAATCTCGCTTGCTGAATCCCACCACTCTTGTGAAATTAACCGGCATCCTACCAATGACAGCATTGTAGGTGAGGTCCACCCAGTGCAAGATTGTGATCACCGCCAAGGTTGTTGGCATGACGACACTAACTCAGTTCGGGAGATCTGTGGCCTCTCCGGAACATGAGTTTTGCCAAGATCGAGATCGAGCTATGTATGTCACACCTTGGGTTCTTTAAAACAATGACCGACTTCTGACTCTAGCCGATTAATTTAGGCAGCTCAGAGGTGAGCTTGCTCTTTAATAGTTAAGATGCCACATGCGCGCCCAAGACTTTTGCAAGCCGAGCAATGACCTCGAAATGGAGCCTACAAGCACTTCAACGTGTCAAAGAACAAGCACATTGGCAGCAGGATTCCAGAATACATCGCCAACACATCGTTAGTGAAAAGACGACGTGCTTGCGGTATGCGGTGGAATCCCGTCTCTGATCTTTTTGTGGCTCAAATATATATCGGTAAGGTTGGGAAAGGCAGTGACAGAAGTAAACATCTCGTCGGAGAAGCTGGCATTGACTCATTGTTCAGTAGGACGGGCTCCATGATTTCTAGGGCTACGCTAGAGAAGAGGTTGGCGCTCGGAAAGTGGTAAGCCAACATGGGCAAATTATGGCAGCTCAGTGGCTCTCCTCTGGTGAGATGGTGTCGGTGAGGCTAATATGTTTAAGGGCATAAAATACCCAAGCTCATTCACCAAATAGTGATGCTCTAGTGCTAAATTCCTAGACTGTGCTCTAAATCCCTTCGTAGTGTATCCTTTCATTCCAGGAGAAGCATGCACACATTTCTAGTTCATTAGTCAAGCCTTGAGAACATAACTGCCAGACTTGACCAATAAAGAACAAAGAAATTAAAACACCAACAAGGCAACAACTAATTAACGGAATATGGAGGAGATTCAGCCATTGTTTGAGCAACAGAAAGAGAATCATACACTTCAAATGATTTATTTAAGTTAAAGTTAAACTAAATAATAATACCGAAAAAATTGTGTCAAGATACTTATTAGACTTGTGTGCTCTAGAACTATCATTTACGATAGCTAAAGATGCTAGAGACATAACACTTAAACAAACTGTAATGCTATACCTTTTCTTATGCTTTGTAATGTTCTTCAATCTATAGAAAACATTATATTTATGAAGAAATTGTTCTGTTAAGAGACACTAAAAAATTTATGAAGACTAACACAATTTCTACAAACATATTTTAATTAAATTTAGCACATTTATTTTTATAGGACACTATAAAAACAGACATCAGTATTTTAAATATTTAGTACAGAAAGCGAGCCTTGCTCACTTGACTACTAGAGTAGAGGTACAATCCCTTGAGAGGTATATTAGAGTCCTTATGGCCACATATTTGAAGTTGTGTTTATATTGTTTAGGCTTCTTATATGTTTTCCATCGATGGTATATTAAATTTGGAGAGATGATGAGTATTTGTTTAGTGCATTTTTAGGTAAGAAAACAAAGTAAACAAGTTTATTATAAATGTATGAGGAATGTTCATTTATAAATTGTAATACGCCATATACAAAATTGTTTGCCAAATTCCGAATGGAAAAAAGTAATATTTGTATTAGTGGGCAGATTCACAAAGTATGCTCATTTCCTTCCCATGACACACCACTACACAGATGAATATATTGCAAAAGCCTTCATAGACAACATTGTCAAGCTCTATGGCTGTCACAGCCTGATTTTTGGCCCTTTCTTTTTCATTTGTTTTTCTGAGATTTTTGCTTGAGTTTTCTTTTTCCGTGGCTTTGTGGTCGGGAAACTGAAGAAGATGCCCTCTTCTTTATTTCCAGAGTGGCTTGTCATACCCAAATCCTTCCCTAGACCTTGCCATTTTCATCCTAGCCCAACCCCAATATTCTTTTGGCTAGGGAATATTTCTTTTTCAATTAAAGGAATAACCTTGTCTGCCCTAGGTTGTGAAGCAACCTATATTTCTGTCACTCCTAAAATTCCCAAATAATTCTCATAAATTGTTTGGGTCATATCTTTCTCAAATACGAAAAAATATTTCATTGGCCATGTTTCCCATAATGCTCAATTTGTTATTTTCCTATTTTGTCCTGAGTGGCAGATTGTGAAGCAAGCGCCATTTATCTTTGCCCAATTGACCCCAAACTATTTGGACACCTTTTCATGTCCAAATAATTGCCTCATCACAAATTTCAACTTAATTTGCCTAGTAAATATTCCTGAGCAATTTTTCAAAGTTCCTGTCTAAGGGAATTGATTGTGAAGGAAGTACTAGCTAGGTTAATCCAATTGAGTTAAATTTTTGCATGGTCTTTCATTTTATCAAATAAAAGCCCTCCTCAAGATTTGAGCTCATGCAATGCATCCATGTGAGCTGAGCATCAATTCTTTGGTTTTGTCCAAATTTTCAGTTAATGAAGCAAGTATATTTTATGTTGCTCCATTATGTCTGAAATTTTTTTCTAGGCCTTCTCCTATCTATATAAACTATCTCTACAAAATTTGGGATCATTTCCTCTAGCCATTTCCCCTCAGGATTTTCCCAAGATTCTGTCCAGAGAGGTGCCGTATGAAGGAAGTACCATTTTGGCTTGTCCAAATGGCATGAAATGTTTATGGCACTCTCATATGACCAAATAACTCATCTACACAAAAATTCAGCTCAATCCCAATTGATATGTGAGTGCTACTTCATGTTTTGGATTTCTGTCGAGTCTGGTGGTTTCTACAGCAACTACTAGCTAAACCCCTCCTATTGAGCTGAAACCCTGCCATCTTACTCACCTTAGTGAGTGATCAACCCCAGTCAAATCTCAGTCTAACCCTCCCGACCAATCTTCTTCAGAAAGTTACAAACACCTTGTTGTGCACTTGTATTCTTGCTATCTGTGACCACACCAGGGATCACTATGCTTGTTTCTCTCCTCCTTTGCATCACCCTCTGCACACCTTGTCTCCCAGACAAGATTTGGCCGATCAAGGCACGGGTTAGCGTCATGTGCACGCGGTGACCACCACCCTGACACGCCATGGACGCGAGCTGGGCGTCGTTTGCTTCGGGCCCCTCCTCCTCTCATCGTCTTCGCGCGCGTGAGCGTGTCTAACAGCTAGCCCGTGTCGTCGCGATCCTCCTGGGCCTCTCTCCCCCTCCCGAAGCCTCCTCGCTGGCGCTCGTCGCCGTGCGCCCACAGGCGAACTGTGGCCAACCGGCTCTGTTCACGCCGCGGCGGCTTCCCTCCCTTGTCTCTGAGCTCTGCCTCGTCTCCGTGAGCTCTGCCACTCGTTTGTTCCCTCCCTCGTCGCCTTCCCGTGCCATCCCGTGCTCGCTGGCCGTCGCCAGAGCCTCGGCCGGACGTGCCCGGCGGCACCCGAGCCACGGCCACGCGTCCACGGCCTCCCCTCCTCGACCACGCCTATATAAAGGCCACCCCGAGCACACCACTCGGCCTCACTCACTCCACTACCCCTCCCTAGCCTCTTCCTCGAGCCTTTGGAGCTCTCCCTGCCCGCCATCGCCGCCATGGCCGCCGCGGCCACCCTCCTAAATTGGCTCAAGCCCGAGCCCCTCTCCTGATTCCTCCTCCACCAGTAGACCTACCAGACCCCGACGAGCCTCCCCAGCCCCTCCTCTCTTCACCGGAGCATCTCTGGTCGCAAGCCCCATCGCCACCCGAGCCGACGTCTGCCACCTCGCGAACCCTGCCCAATCCCGTCCTCTCCGGCGTGCGCCGCTGGTACAGAACAACGCGGCTCTCCGAGCTGAGCTCGTCGGTATGTGGAGCGTCGTCGGAGACCCTCTGTGGCGCCGGCAATCCCCGTCCGATGCCGGCGGTCTCTCTGCTCCATGGGCGCGAGCGAGGAGAAGGGGAAGACGTCGACCCTGGCTGCCAGCTGGCCGCGGGCCCCGTGAGTCAGCCTCTCCACGCGTTGACCCCTATCGTGGGTTTGTCACGGCAGATGTCCTCGTGAAAGGACTTAGGCGTGGAGCTATCGCTATGGGTTAGCTTAAAGGGGTTAAACCGGACAAGGGACACGAGAGTTTTATACTAGTTCGGCCCCTTACGATGAAGGTAAAAGCCTACGTCTAGTTGTGATGGAATTGCTGGGGTTTCGATAACCAGGGAGCGAATACGCTTTGCCTGAGTCTCGAGTTGTTCGCTGTTCTCCCTGAACCGCCGCCGGGTCGTCCCCTTATATACATGGGTTGACACCCGTCGGTCTACAGAATCCCAAGGCCGGCTCATAAACGTGTTCGGCTCGGTCTCTGCTCTTTCTATCTTACAACACAAGTTTACATATCAATACCGGTTTATGTCTACAGGCCCTTAAACCGGCTCTGGGCCCTTGGCCTTCATAAAGCGTCACCGTTTGTCTTCATGGGCTTCAGATATAATGAACTACTTATGGGGTTAACCCGGCCTCTCCTGGCCGGCTTACACCCAGTGGTAATATCCCCAACATTAGGCCCAAGATTGATTTGAACTAGTTCATGTCAATCCTCAATACTTAAGAAAATTGCTTCTTCAACATCTTCACATAATCTTGTAAACCGCCATGACGTCACCTTCCAGGACCATGGTAAACCGCCATGACATCATCTGTTATTTCAAAACTGTGTATAACCCATCTTCATTAATGGGCCTCCGAGGATCGAGGCAACAGAGCTGTCACACACCCCATTTTTCGGGCTCCTCGATTCTCGCGCCTGCCTTTTATCCATTCATCTTATAAATAAGGCCGAGGGGTCACTTTCACATTTCCCCCTCGTGCCTCTCCGTGTCGTCGTCTTCCTCGCGCCGACCGACCCTCGAGTTCTGCCGCCGCCGTCGTCCTTCGCCTCTGCTTCGACAAAGGCTGCTGCATCAACCTGACCGTATCAGAAAAACGCGACGATCTTCCGCTGCTTCCTCAACACTAGTGAGTTCCTTCTTTTCCTCACTACAGATCCGCCATTAGGGTTTGGTGTTCTTCGAAGCTCTTGGAGTTGTCCTTTCCTGTTCTTTTCATTAGCCCAAGCAACTAGCTGGATCCGATATTTCTTACGCGGCTGTAGCCATAATCCCCTTTTTATTATATCTGCTCCTTTACACAAAAACTCATCTAAACTTTGTTGAACTGTTCAAGCACTTAAAATTAGGTCAGAATTTATTTTGATTTCCAACACACGGCAGATCTGAATTTACCATGCCAAGCTGTAAAACTTGTTTCTCCGTCACTTACGCGTCTTTTAGACTTGTATCTTCAATACCAGATTAGGCGGTTTAACTTGATAGAAAAATGATGACCCAGTAGATACCATTAGTCCCCTGTTGAACCGCCAATGCATTTGTCATTGTACTGTCTCTGTTGTCAAACTCCGGTTTACCGATAACAAACCCCGGTTTAACAGTATGCTTACGTCCTTGTACTGCTTTATGCTTGTTCACTGTGTATCTTAAACCGGCAATAATCATGTTTCAGCTTCTCACCTCAATGGCTAAGCAAGTCTATGAATGCAACTGGGTTCCTTCCCGGGTCACGGAAGAACAGCTAAACAGATGTGTTATAACGGGCGCTTTGGCCAAGAAAGATATCATCCACTGGAGGGCCCCTGGCCCGGAAAATCCTCCTACACCCAAGGACGGAGAGGTAGTCGTTTTTGTTGACCATCTGGGCCGAGGCTTTAGCCCTCCCGGTTCAAAATTCTTCCGAGATGTACTAGCTAATTTTCAACTTTGCCCTCAAGACATCGATCCAAATTCTGTGACCAACATCTGCCACTTCCAAGTCTTTTGTGAAGCTTATCTGCAAGAGGAACCTACAGTTGAGCTGTTTAGGGATTTCTTTCACTTAAACCATCGCACAGAATTCACAGATGGACCCAATACTGAATTGGGCGGAATGGTGGTTCAGAAAGGAAGGAAGTCACTTTCCCTCACCCCAAGCTCCACAGTCACCCCAAAGAATCGAACCAGACCTGGTTTTATTGCAAGGATACATCTCCAACTGAAGAAAACCCCCTGCCGGGTTACCGCCCTGAACGCCTTAGAAATACACATCCTTTTCCTCAGAGGTTAACAACAAAGGAAACGGCCAACTATGCTCCACATTTGTCGAAGCTTAGACCCTTTATGGCAAACGGCTTAATAGGTGTTGATTTTGCTCGTTGCTGGATCGGCTGGAGCATTCTACCCTTAAGCCGGCGCCCTGGCCTGATGTGTGAATATACAGGGAGTTTGACCGACACCCAACGGCACATTAATATTCAACTGATAGATGCTGAAATTACTGAGGCTGTTAAGAAAATGTTGAATGAACCGGAGGCCGTCTGCAGCCAAACCGGACTAAGTCCTTTCTGTACCTTCAACAAACCGCCATCTGAAGTCCTTTCTGTACCTTCAACAAACCGCCATCTGTAAGAATTATCTAACTTCCTTACTGTAAATTACCTCTTTTCAACATATTTCCTGAGAGCTTGTCTGATTTTGACAGGGTGATGATCCGTTCTAGAATAAAAAGCCACAAGATAAACCAGCAAAACCGCAAGACAAACCGGTCAAGCCGCAAGACAAACCGGTCAAGCCAGTTCGTCCAAAGACCAAGATTGTTAAAAAACCTGCCAAGAAAAGGACCACTGCATCCTCCGAGCTACCAGCTGATGACGATGTGGGTAACCCGGAATCAGAGGTAGAACTTGACTCTCTTGGTTCATTTTTCGTACACCTCATTAACAATGATTATTATCAGGACGACGCTGAAGGCAGTCATGCTGATGATGTAGAGGTAATCATTCTTTCCTCTGATTCAGATCCTGTGCCAACATCAAAAATCCGTTGAGCAAACCGGAAAGTAAAATTTTCTCACCCCCTTGCTTACTTGGATCCAAACTTTCTTTTGAAGACACAGCAGCACGAAGCTCGCCGCACAACCCGGCACAACGGCCAGGTAGTTACCTCCGCCGGTTTACCGAACACTCTCGTTCAGAAACGCCGATCAGAGGTCTCTTATCCCCTTGACACTTCATGCCCCAAAGAGGGTTGTTTCCGTCAGCCTCTTAACCCGTCTGATTCAAATTATCAGGGTACTTCTCGCTCATCTTCTGGCGAGTCGTCGGCCACAAAGCTTCCACCCCTCAAAACAGTTCTTGGGTGAGTCATACACTTATTTTTATCCTTGATATGTTATTTTTATATACTGTACTGATCCTCATGTTTACTTTTCTCAGCGCCAAGCCCAGACCCAGCAAGAAGTCTCGGTTGAATAAACCGGCTGATGATAACGTAGCTGGTGAACCGGAACCAACTCCAGATCCTGAAGAGACCGATGTTGACGCCATGCTTAATGACCCACCACCTCAAGATCATGACTTTGTTGCTGAGCAGGTAGAAGTTGACACCAGAAGCCATGCTAACGAGCCAACCAGCCATGTCCGACCTGATGACAAACTGGTTAATCCAGTTAAGGCTACTGACAAACCCCCAACTCCAGCAAAAGCTGCTGATGATAAAGAGGATGGTATAATGATTACTGGCATTGGCCACACCACTCCTGGTAATCCTGTCGCTTTGTCAAAGCATACTACCAAGGACGAGCTTTCTGCTATCGGCAAAGGCAAATGGAACGCCGATTTGTCAAACTATGCCCATCTTAGTGCTCAACACCTTCACTCCGGCTTCTTGAACCGTCTGTACACCAGCCGTGACTATGAAGCCGGCTTGGTAAATCTGATGAAAGAGCGATATGAGGTAATTAATACTCAACTCTGCTTAACTGTCTTTCTTTGTAAATTCCAAATATCAACTCCAATAGCCCCCAAGTGACGGTTTAAGATATCAATCTAAACCGGGACTTTTAATAACAATCTTTATATTTGCAACACTTCATATTTTTCACTGGTATAGTCCCCAAGGGCCGGTTTAACTTTATAAAGATGAACTGGGACTGTAGAAGAACTCCCATAGCAGCAATTATGAGCAAACACACATTAGCCCCCAAGTGCCAAGATTAATACTTGTATTGTGCTTGGGACTTGTAAAAATTTATGATAAAGAGAAAATATGCATTAGCCCCCAAGTACCAAGGGCATAACTTGTTATGTGCTTGGTACTTCAAATATGTACTGTCAACACTACAAAAAAAGACACGTCCGTGACATTTTGGGCCGAACAATTTTTTTTTCTGTCATACATATGACACTTCTATGACGATAATTGTGACAAAACCCGGTATCATCATAGATGTGGTGGGCTCCTACTTCTATGACAGAAAATGGACTTTTCGTCCTGGGCGGGCCGGAGACGCAGCTGTATGACATTCTTTGGGCCGTCCATGACGGAAAAAACCGTGGTAGAAGCGAGGGGGAGCTAAATTTTGGGGAGTTCCCGATTACGGTGGGAGGTCGGGGGCCAAGCGATGCGCGTTTCTCTCATACATGTACGCGCGTGTGTGCGAGGCGTTGGCTCTAACTGAACCCGAGCAAGGCGTTGGTCTCTAACTGAACCCGAGCGATTGCACTGCAGGCTACGCGTTACTGAACCCGAGCGATCGATCGATGGCTGTTAACTGAACCCGATCGAGCGATTCCTTCGCTACTGCTGCTAACTAAAGCCGATCGATTGGATGAACAGTGAGCATTGCGGGGGCGGGGGGAGGGGGTGGATGAACAGTGAGCGGTGCCGTTGCCTCTGGATGAACAGGACCCCGTGGTGTGGAGGGCTGGATGAACAGTAGATGGTGGAGGGGTGCCCGTGGAGGGGTGGTTGAACAGGACCCCGTCATGTGGAGGGCTGGATGAACAGTAGACGGTGGAGGGGTGCCCGTGGAGGGGTGGTTGAACAGGACCGCGTGGTGTGGAGGGCTGGATGAACATTAGACGGTGGAGGGGTGCCCGTGGAGGGGTGGTTGAACAGGACCCAGTGGTGTGGAGAGCTGGATGAACAGTAGACGGTGGAGGGGTGGTTGAACAGTAGCCGGTGGAGTAGCGCGTGGTGGAGGCTGGATGAACAGGAGCCCGTGGAGGCTGGAGGAGGTCGACGGTAGCCCGTGGAGGCTGGAGGAGGTTGATGGTGGAGATGAACAGTATCCCGTGGAGTCCCGTTTTGCGGTACGCCACACCCCTCCCGATCAACAGGACCCCCGTTTCGACCGTAGCGCTCCAACACAAGTCCGTTTCCTCCGTTTTGTGGTACGCCACACCCCTCCCGATCAACAGGACCCCCGTTTCGACCGTAGGAGGTCCGTTTCCTCCGTTTTGTGGTATGCCAGACCCCTCCCGATGAACAGGATCCCATTTCGAACGTGGCCGGTCGAACACAAGGCCGCTTCCTCCATTTTGCGGTACGCCAGGCCTCGTTTCCATCGCCTATTCCGTCCAAGCCCTCCCGATGAACACGACCATGCATTCCGTTCCGACCCAGCCGGTTGGCTCCCACGTGTTCTGTTGCCTCCCGATGAACACGACGCATTCTGTTGCCTCCCCATGAACACGACGCATTCCGTTGCCTCCCCATGAACACGACGACGACGCTGTTTCTCCGTTCCGACCCAGCCATGTACACGAGCCCTGGCCGTACGTATGCGCGAGTAGGCGTTCGAGACCCTGCCCGTATGTACGTACGTGGCCGTATTTTCTTTCTTGCACCCTGGCCGCTGTACGTACGTGTACATGCTACGTGCGCACCTCTACTACGACACATACGCGCCTCTACTACGACACGTGGGCGCCTCTACATCGACCAGTATATATGTACGTACACGTTCGCGACCAGAATGACAACGCTACGTACGCTACGACCAGGTGGGTCCCGACTGTCAGGCACTTCCTTGCCTGCGAAGATGTAGCTAGTGGGTCCCAGCAGTCAGGGGGGCGAATCGGTTTTTTTTGCCCGACCGCACTTCCTTGCCTGCGAAGATGTAGCTGGTGGGTCCCAGCAGTCAGGGGGGCGAATCGTTTTTTTTTGCCCGGACGCACTACCTTGCATGCGAAGGTGTAGCTGCTGGGTCCCAGCAGTCAGGGGGGAATCGTTTTGTTTTTTTTTTGCCCGGACGCACTTCCTTGCGTGCGAAGATGTAGCTGGTGGGTCCCAGTAGTCAGGGGGGCGAATCGTTTTTTTTCGGACGCACTTCCTTGTGTGCGAAGATGTAGCTTGTGGGTCCCAGCAGTCAGGGGGAAACGTTTTTTCGCGAAATACGGTGGCCCGTCCGGTGGGTCCCTGCTGTCAGGTGGAGGAATAATTATTTTGCGCGTAATAAGGAGGCACTTCCTTGCTGCGGCCGTGGACCCAGCTGTCAGCCTCTCCACGTACAGTCCACGTCCGATGGAAGTCATTCCTTGACCACGTTGACCACGCCGCGCCAAGAGCACCAGGGCTGTGGACGACGGCGAGGCCTAGGAAGGGGACGACACGGAGCCGGGGAAGACGCAGCAGTGGATGCCCACGCGTAGAGGAGTATGAGGGTTCACTCGTTCGGCTACGGTGAGGCTGCCGTCGCCGCAGAATAACAGGGGGTGTGGGTGCGTAGAGGGATGGCTTGGCCAGCGGTGGGAGTAGTAGGGGCGGTGAGGCCTCCATGGCATCACAGCCGGCCACGGGTGGTAGGAGCAGGCGGCACGACCGGCGCTGCTTTGGGCGGCTGGAGGAAGAAGACCAGAGGTTGAAGAAGCACTACGGCCATTGGATGGACATTGTACGGTCACTGGAGCTAGAATCGTTCATATATTGACTAAAGTTGACAGAGGCCTCCGTCCCAGTCAACTTAGTAGGCCCACAAGTCAGCCTCCCACCAAGGTGGGTCCCAGCTAGCAGGGGGTATTCATTTTTTTGTGCGTAATAAGGAGGCACTTCCAGTGGGTCCGAGCTGACAGCGGGGGGGACGTTTTTTTTTCGCGAAATACGGTGGCCCGTCCTGTGGATCCCAGCAGTCTGGGGGAAACGTTTTTTTCGTGAAATACTGGTGGCCCGTCCGGTGGGTCCCTGCTGTTAGGTGGAGGAATAATTATTTTCCGCGTAATAAGGAGGAACTTCCTTGCGGCTGCCGTGGACCCAGCTGTCAGCCTCTCCACGTACAGTACTCTTCGGATGGAAGTCGGTCGTTGACCACATTGACCACGCCGCGCCGAGAGAACCACGGCGGTGGACGACGGCGAGGCCTAGGAAGGGGACGACGCGGAGCCGGGGAAGATGCGGCAGTGGAAGCCCGCGCGGAGAGGAGTACGAGGGTTCACCGGTTCGGCTGCGGTGTGAGGCTGCCATCGCCGCAGAATAACAGGGGGCGTGGGTGAGTAGAGGGATGCCCTGGCCAGCGGTGGGAGTAGTAGGGGGCACTGAGGCCTGCGCGGCAGCACAACCGGCCACGGGAGGCGGGAGTAGGCGGTCCCGCCGGCGCTGCTTTGGCGGCTGGAGCAAGAAGATTAGAGATTGAAGAAACACGACGACCGTTGGATTGACATCCAACGGTTATGTCTGCTAGAATCGTTTGTTGACGTATATAATAACTAAAAAAATCTTGCATACGCGTCAACTAAACAGGCCCACAAGTCAGACCACTCCCTCTTTTTTTTAATAATTTATATATAGCTCATGGCAACTTCTTATGCAATT
Source organism: Triticum aestivum (assembly GCF_018294505.1). Taxonomy (NCBI): domain Eukaryota; kingdom Viridiplantae; phylum Streptophyta; class Magnoliopsida; order Poales; family Poaceae; genus Triticum; species Triticum aestivum. Next base: position 637,061,990 of record NC_057799.1, on the reverse strand, counting down.
TATTGCAGTCATTTGTTTTGGTTGGCTAGGGCCAATTTCGCATATTTCTGTGGGTTCCAAACTATTTTTAATACCGAAATGTCGAGCCAGATTTAAAGTACTTTGAAGATATATTTAAATTAGGTTAATGCCTAGTGAAATAGGAATCTGAAAATGTGAAAAAAAATTCAGAAATTATAAAGTAATTGCCAATTTGTCATCTGTTTTTATATTTACATCCCATTTCATATTACTTTCAAGATTTGCAAGCGTCTTGAAAGAGTTGCAGCCCATCAGGGCGTAGAAAAATAAGTAGGCCTGGATTGGGTATTCTTCACAAAAAATAAACTGGGCTCATTTTCACAAAGAAAAAATAGCTAGGCTGGTCACATGGTGAACATAAAATAAGCCTGGGCTAGACGGGCCATAGCCCAGTTCAAACCTTGCTCCGTCTCAACAATACCAAACAAAAAAAATACTGCTCGAGTAGCTACATCCCAGGTGTCAGCCGATCTTGTGTTGTTCTCTTGTCTATTGACTATATATGCTCACAATGTCGTGGGTCCTAGATGTCAGGAAAACACTAGGAGGAAGCATTTTATTTTTCCATACGTTGATGTGGTGGGCCCCTACTGTCATCCTCTCCACGTACTTCTGCCGATTCCTGTTGTTTGTTGACCATGTTGACAACGCGAGAGGGCGGCGCCGCGGCGAGCGCACCAAAGCGCGCGGAGGACGTCGGCGTTAACGATTTAGGAGATGGTGGGGCGGCGATGCATGCGCTGAGGCGCAGCCAGCCGTGGGAGGCGGAAGAAGGCGGCCCCGCCGGCACTGGTTTGGTTTTGGCGGCTGGAGGAAGACAGGACTGAAGAAACACGACAGACTGTAAAAGCAGCAGGAGTACTTAACAACCTTAACTGAAACCAGCAGGGGCACTTAACAACCAAAGCTGAAAGCAACGTTGTCAATAAACAGGATATTCGCTTTAGAGCCATGGAAAAGCATGAACATAATCTTCTGTCCTATTCTCCAAGATGGACGGGCCTTCATTATTTGAGACCACCCATGAATAAGTATCTTTTCACCTCCAAGGGGAATTGAGTAGGTCGACATAAACATCATGTTGTGACCAAGCGCAAGTATGACTCGACCATGGTCAGGCATCTGTATAGGAACAATAGAACTCGGCAGTTCCTGTTTCAAGAAGATCACAGCTGTAAAACTGTGTATAAGCAATAGTTTATGAACAACATATATAACAGAAAACAGCTCGTACCATAAGTTTCTCGACACAGTTGGACCTGTTCAACGAGTGCAGCAGTGGCACGCATATCCCACGTGGCCTTCCACCATTGGAACGCCCCACAAGGACCTCAAGACGATCAATAAATTGTAGGAACTTGTGGATGCCGATCCAGTCAACTTCAGTGCCATTAGTAACAGCCGACTTATTACAGAGTAACAAACGAGCAGACTGCTTAACTCTGAAAAAACCTACACGTGCCACCAATTATAAGAAAATATTAGTTAGAAGTAGCATCTTCGTGAGAGATTCGTTGCTACTTCTAAAGTTACATTGTGATTAGTTAGACAGAATAGGTGGATTAAGAAGTAATCGAGGCAACAAGCAAGAACCAGATACAAAACTAACATGGATGAACAATTGGAACGACGTCGGGGTGGAAGATCGCAGTGAAGATGAGACCAGGTTCTGCTATTTCCATCAACATTCGTGCGCCAACTTTCAGTCCGTAACACTTGAGAAAGTTTATCCAAGTTCGGCCATAAAAAAGCAGCGATCTTCTTGGTTCATGAACCCAACTCGGAACTTATATCCATGGCTTGTCTTCACTATGACCATTAAACTAGTGTATTCAATTATGGCAAGGCCGAGCATCTTGAGTACATGTGTTCTGGCAGAGCAAATAATACACTGCAGGAAAAATAATATGAGAACACAGCATGTTAAAAAAAACCCACCCTCCCGGATAGAAAAGAGGATTCTAGGAACATATTGTGCGCGTTTCAAAATGTTGTGTTACGATGAGAAGGAACAAATGTGGCGTCTCGCCGAGGGTGCAGAAACCTGTAGGGTCCTCGCACTTTGGGCACTGCAAATGAAACACACTAGATTCAGTAGGAAGAAAAATGCATCAACAGCGGCGGCTGCCATCCTAGGATTACCTACGACCAAGGGACTTGGATTTATCGGGGGTGGATGAAGAATTCGTACCTGGTTCTCCATGAGAAAACCCTATGCAATCGCCGAGAGGGGGTTTTCTCTGAACAAGCAGACGAGGGAGAAGGGGATTCAGGCCCAGTGAAATATTGCCGCTTCGTCCGTCCAGCTTACTGCTAAAGCTGGAAAGGGGGGTTGTGATTTGACGACTCATTGGGCATTACTGCGGCGCTACGACTGGGGTGTGTCTACCGTGAAGTTGTGCACTCTAATTTGTGCATATGGCACGTGGACCCCGTTGCCGGTTGCCCCACATATTAGCGAAAGGAAGTAGAAAGACAGGAATAACTAGTTACACATAAATATATTTTTTGACAGAGAGATACTCCCTCTGTAAAGAAATATACAAATCTTTTATATCACAGGCTCACCTTGCCGAGAAATATACTCCCTCTGCAACGCACAGGCATTATGGGGGTTCAGCTTTTTTATGGGGGTTCAGCTGAGAATATAATACTCAGATAGGCTCACGATTCTGGACTTTGGGCCGCAGGCTGACCCTGCATGTTTGGGGGCCCATGTGTTCTACCTCAGCGCTTTTCATATTGCAAGCGATCGGTACGGCGCTGGTTTTAGATGCTATCGCAAGGCGAATACACAAAATTGAATAAAGCACGGCAGCTGCTGGAATGAAATCGAACGACGGTTCCTAACCAGCAATCGGAGTTGCAATTCTATCAATGATATACTGTGTGATAAATAATACTGTCATACTACTTATACACACAGGACACTTGTTTCACCATGCCAGATTATTACATCAAAATCTCTCGGAGGATAGATCAGTTTGGCAGTTGCGTGCTGCTACTGAAGAATTTCAAAGTTGATTTGGACCAGCTCTCCTTGCCGAGAAAGTTCGATTTTGACATCATCCCCTACCGCAAGATATGATTTAGGTTTGAACCTTGACCATCCTTTAGCATCAATCATCATGCGACCATCCTTTGTACTTACGGTATATTGAGCAGGTTCATTCACACCAAGGTTGCGTATGGTAAGAGAAACTTGGCCGCGGTCGCCCGGATTGTTGAACGACTCCCTCGTTGCTCTAGGAATTCTCTGTTTGCAAACAAGAAGACATACCCAAACAGTTAGATCAACATAGTGAATCATGTGAAACAACATGGAAAAAAAAGAACGAAGCACTTGGGCGGCCAATGCTTACCAAGAAGGTGGACATGTCGGTTTTTGTAAGGACTTTGGTATATGAAGTGCGAACTGCAGCCCAGTCTGTTGCCGGTGCAACTGCACGGGCCGGAGCAGATGCAAGTGCAAGTGTTGGTGCAGGTGCCGAAGCCGCTGCTGCTGCTGGAGATGGTGCTCCTTTTAGAGCTGGTGCCGGTGTCGGAGCAGGTGCCGGTGTCGATGCCCGATCCTCCGGTAGATCAGACTGATCCCCTGACGCGTTCGGTGCCCAATCCTCAGCTGGATCAGACTGAGCTGCTGCCGCTGTCAGTGCTAGAGCAACTGCCGGTGCTCGATCTGTGCGAGACAGCGGCGATCGTGTCTGGTCTGCTATGATCAGCTTTCTAACTTGACTAGGATCCGTGACCATGATCCAGTTTTTTTCTTCATTTCTTTTAAATGCGAGAAGGACTAATTGTGGCATTTTTGTTAAACCAAACTGCAGTTCATCATAGGGATTCAGCTTGTACTCAGACAACAGACTGATCCAATTTTTTCCAGTAATATAAGTGATGGACAGTGCCTTTGTTACTGACACGACATAAGAAGTGAAACCTGCAAAAATAGCCATCGTAGAGCAAACCAAACGGTTTATTCTGTGATGAATGTCACATGGCAAAACCTGCATCATAAAATAGCAGGAAAAGAAAGAAAACATGACATTAAATCAATAAGATTTAGACAGTAAATCAATAAGATTTACTTGATGTGACACGAGTGAATCCTTACCAGGAAATCACTATGTTGAAGTACTAAACAGAAGATTGATCGTCCAACTACGTGTGGCATGCAGGGGCCCCGCCTACTCCCACAAGCAGGACAGTCCAAAGGTCGTGACAAATCGTATGGACCGAACATCCATGGGACTGGAAATCCTGGTTGGTGCGATAAACCCTGCAATGCATACAGATATTGGAGTGTAACCATAATTGATAAACCGTCCTCACAAAAAATATGATCTGGATACTTCAAAATATACAGACTGAATTGAGTGGACAGACATTAACATAGACATTAACATAGACCGTTCACACACCAAACGCGGCAGTACTAATAAACAATACAGGGTTCACAAACACAAATCAAGTATTGAACAATAGTACTTACTACAGACAAGCAAAGTTGCACTAACTAAACTCTGTAGACTATTTCTTGCCACCGACCTACGGGATGAACCCCGCATAACTGACTAGGCCATGGACTTCGTGTGAGATGTCTACATGCACCATCACCATCTTGTCAACCTTGGAGAACCTAACAGAGTGGTCTTTCCACTCATAAACATGATGATGAAGACAGGTCGCGTCAGATTTGTTGGGAAGCTTTACAAGAACCACACCCTTCGTAATCGAAGGCACAGCCAGGAAATTGTTGTGGTCAAGTACAGCCTCGAGAACACGCCTGACAACAATGCTACAGGAAAACACTAGTTCAGGACACGTGGCGACAAGGACACAACAGCTGGATAGTTCAGCAGTAGAACTCATCATCAGGTCTTCCAGTTCACACGGCATGACTTTGAGAACTTCATCTCCACCGCGGACCTGGTTCTAATTCAAACAGAAACCATATTTTATTACTACCTCCGTTCAGAAATATAAGATGATTTTCGATATTATACTCCATATATGACAACATATACGCATAGAAATGAGTGAACAAAGACACTAGAACATGTATTCAAAGGCATGAGAGCAGAGGGATTACATGCAATATCCATAACACAAGTTACTGAGGGAAATATACCCTCTTAAAAGGTAGCATTGATGTTCATAAAGTACTCCCTCCGTCCCAAAATTCTTGTCTTAGATTTGTCTAGATACGGATGTATCAAGTCACATTTTAGTATTAGATACATCCGTATCTAGACAAATCTAAGAGAAGAAATTTGGGACAGAGGGAGTAGTTGAAAGTAATCTATAAGAAATCAGTGTCAACCTCTCGCATGTTTTGGTCAAAAGAGGAATTTAGAACCATCATTTGGCACACTAAAATCACATGCAATATCACCTAGAAAGTTGTACTACCAGTACTACTACTGCGTGTTAGATGAAAAAACACGATCAAGATTGAGAAAAAGATCGTCAACAAGAGACATTACCTGGACTTGCTTAATGAGGGATCCCGGAGAGGGGGGCTTGGACAGGGCGATGGCTTTGAGCTTGTCTGCGGTAGTCTCGGCGGGGTGCTTGCGCTTCTTCGTACCATGAGCCTCGACAGTTTCGGCCAGAGCCATAGACATCATGTCGGCTGGTGCTCCGGCGTCCATCCAAGAGAGGAAGCTGAGAGAGAAGAGTGAAAGGAGGAACGAGATGAGGGAGAAGCGAAGCGAGTGGGGGTTTTCTTCAAGAGAGGAAGCTGAGAGAGAAGAGTGAAATGATGGTTGCTTCGTCCGTCCAACTTACTGCTGGAAAGGAGGGGGTTTTGTGATTTGACGGCTCATTGGGCATTACCGCGGCGGTTCGATCGGGGTAGTCTACCATCACTCTACTACGGAGTAATTTAGTGCATGGCTAGTGGACCCAGGTGCTGGCTGTCCCACACGTCGGCGAAAGTGAGTAATTTAGTGCATGGCTGGAGGAGGATCCGCACGGTAGAGCGTGTCCACTGTTTTTCTGAAGAAAAATATGATTACAGCAAGTGTTTCCACTCTTACGACGGAGGAGTGCGAAACACGGCAGCCACTTGAACATACACAGTGCTCCTACTACTAGGCATGTGCAGTGGTTCATACGTCAGTACTACACAATCTTGTTGCTAGTGTAGTAAGATATGAGGATAACAAATGGTGTTGTGCGCATGTCAACTACTCCTATATGTAACATAGTACCGCTTTTTCGACTGTCCGGTCGAGAATGAACGGTGAGATCAATGTTAACAGAACTAGGTCCACAGCGCACGGAGAGTACGGTGCTACAGTACTCCACGAAACATGAACCATATGAAGCACGAATAGTGTTAGGCAGGCTGTATGAAGGGTGCACGGGATGGGAGCAAAAGTTCCCTTCTTGACCCACTTTTGGGTGTTTGGCAGAGTGCATGAAGGGTGCATGAGTCCACACTAGTAGGTTGACAAAAATACACGAAGAGGAAACAACTATATTGAGATGAGAATGCAACCAAACACACCCACACGCTTTGTGCTACAGTGACTGATCTGCACCGTCTGAGTTTGATCCAACGGTCATGTTGCGCCGAGACATGGACATGCCCATGCAGAGGGCGCCTAAACACCACCGAAGTCCCTCTGCTTCTCGAGGCGCACGACGTTGGTGATGCAGGGTGCAACCGCCCGCAGAGCCTGCTCCCGGTCGACGGGAGCCAGCTCGTCAAAGACGGCGTCCAATGGCACGAATGGATTCCGGTGATGGAGCCCTGAAAGGATTCGCCCGGCAATGGCGACGACAGGCCGCAACCCCTCCTTGTCCAGCTCAGCCCCCATCATCGCGCGGAGACGGCTCAGCTCCTCGGAGATATAGGTGAAGAAGGAGACCTGGACAGGAAGCCGCAGCTCGTTGAAGTCGACCGGGTGGTCGAACGGGTTGAGCTCGACGACCGGCATCGTCGCGCTGGCACGACGGTAGGCATCGCGCAGCCGCAACACGTGCGTGGCAACTTGGTTCACCAAGTGGCTGAGGCGATCCTGGACCTCGTCACGATCGGCCCGCTCGCGCTCCAGCCGGCTCCCCTGACGGCCTATCGTATCTCCCGCTTTCTGCAGCAACGCCGCCGACGCCTCGAGCATCTTTGTGGTGGACGCCTACCGCTTTTGAAGCTCCGTGAACTCCCGCGCATAACGGAGGAGCATGGCACTCCTCTCCTCCTTGAGCTCACGGAGCTCCACGTCCTTGGCCCTGAGCTCCGCATCCTTGACATGGAGCTCCTGTGTCAGGCGCCTCACCTCGGACTCCGTGATCTGCTGCACCGCCATGGCACCAGGTAGAAGCAATGGGGAGAGGAAGCAAAGGGGGCGAAACGGCTGAAAGGCAATGCAATCTACGGGAAGGCGGAGGGAGTGGGGAATCTTTTGGTTTTCACCACGGTAAAACACCAGTCGACGACTTCTCACATCAGGGAGCAGTGGGTTTTTACAGGCAGGGTCATCGTGACTAATTTCTGCCGCGCCTGCTCCCGTCAATCAAAAAATTAAAAATCCTGCCACACCCAAACACCAGAGCAACGCCGCGGTGGATATTTAAATTTACCTGCAGGCAAGTAGATAAAAAAAGGGGTGAAAAAACAAATGTGGCGGCGGCCTAGCTAATCGGTCGAACTAGCCCAACTAGCTAGCCACCGTGCTTCACTGATGTACTCGGCGGGAAAGGTGGTCTTTCGTGATTTGACGACTCATTTACTTGCTTCGGCGCTACGACCGAGGAGGACCCAGAAAACGCGCGGTAGGGCGTCCCACGTCAGGAAGAATATATGCGTGCACCACCCGGGAGGACCCCGAAACCGCGCGGTAGGGTGTGCCACGTCTCGGCACGGAGGAAAAATGTGTGTGTAAAAATATACTTTATCAGACGTAGTACCTATGGTTCGACCTCGGGACCCAGCCAGTCGGTCGAAAACACCCCACTAGCCACACAGCTTCATCATGCAAACGTGGCACGGAGGATCGACGTGGTTAGCTCCGTCTCGACCAGCCACAACGTCTCTTGTTCTAGGCGATTCTTCTATTTTCCAAGCTTTTTTTAGTTGTAATAACACCACGGCAAGCTAGCGCCGCTCTTCGTGTGTGCCCGTGCAAAGGTTAGACGATGGAGAGAAGAGAGATTGAGATCGCAGACCTGGGACCCACCAGTAAGTGAGACAACAATCATGCACGTGTTGATGAGGCACTCCCTCTACTCTACTCAACGCAAGTACTGTATAAAATCAAGTTATGGGACAAAGCCAACAACCGTTTGTTTTTTCAGGCTATCGACTTACGCTTTGTAGTCTAGGTTGCCAGTTCAAATCTCGTCTTTCAGATCTGTTAGTTTTAGGTCCAAATTTGATTAATGACAAGTGGGACCCCCGTGTGTTGTTCCGATATTTCAGTGTAGGATGGTTTTTTTGAACAAATACTTTGCGCGGTTAGACAAGTAACGGCACGAGTTACACGTATTTTGCAAGTTTACGAACAAAAATGACAGCGGCATAGAATATCACATCCACCCCGCAGCTTAGATACTATGGTGATACGAGTTTTTACACCGTTGGAAATGAGATCCAATGGCTTGGGAGTAGTCTTTGTAATTATGCGCAATTTCCAAACTCTCCAAAGGTTTTTTTTGCAAATAAAACATTCAGGCCTCGTGTGTGCCGCTGCATCTTCGATCCAATGGCTCCCCGGTGCTCATATTAGGTGCTCCCCGTAGCTTAATTACCCGCTACGGTGATATGAGCATCTAGGTCGTATGATCAGTGATAAGATGGCACATGCGTAGTACTTGTACTTTCTGCACATTTCCCAAACTCTATTAGTCGTATATTGCAAAAACATTCAAACCTCCTACTGTGGGCCGTTAGATCTCAGTGAACTCGTATCACCATAGAATCTACGGTGCGGGAGCACCTCATACTCTCCCGTGCGAGAAAACATAAGGTGCTATCGCAGCTTGGATGCTACGGTGATACGAGCTTGGAGGTCGTTTGATCTGAGATCCAATGGCATCTGAGCAGTCTTTGTGCTTGTAAGCAGTGGCCGAACTCTTTTGGGGCTTTTCTGCAAAAAACCATTCGAACAACCGAGGATATTCTTACATACAGGAGGATATGATGTCCACCTTCATCTTAGATGCTACGGTGATACGAGCTTCGAGGTCGTTGGATATGGGATCAAAGGGCATCTAAGTAGTTTTTGTACAAATTGTGTGCAATTCTCAAACTCATCAAGGTTTCCTGCAAAAATATTAAGACACATCATGTGAGCTGCTATATCTCAGATCTACAAACTCCAAGCAACTCGTATCGGCATATAGCATCTAAGGTATGGGGGCACATGATATCCTCCCGGGGAGGATGGGTGGGGGTGCACAACCAATCGGTGGTTGGGAGGATGGGGACAAATATAATCTAAACAACCCTAAACAGAGCTCCACAATTTTATCTAAGGTCGAGGGGTTGACCCCCGACAATCGTAGCTCCGCCTAAACACAACATTTGCATGTACTGTAGTACTAGACTTAATATTCATGTTTCAGTTTCATGTTCATTTTAAATATTGAACTGAGGACCATGGATGTCTTACAGTTTACTCCCTTCGTTCCTAAATATTAGTCTTTTTAGAGGCTTCAAATGGACTGGCACATACGGATGTATATAGACATATTTTAGAGTCTGGATTCACTCATTTTGCTCCGTATGTAGTCACTTGTTGAACTCTCTAAAAGACTAATATTTAGGAATAGAAGGAGTATTTTTGAATTCGTGTCATACATGCATGGTTTGGAAAAATAGATGCACTATACTTATTGGATTGTTGTTGTGTTCGTGCGTGTGTGTCTCTGTGTGTGTGTGTGTGTGTGTGGTCATATGCTTGATACATACAAAGTTTTCTCACCTCCATATTGTTCATCTTTTAAATTTGAATTTGCATTGGAAAACTTACTAGGGATACCATGAAATGTGAAATCCACGTTGAGATCACTATATCACAAACTCACTCTAATTCAACAACTCTTCATAAATCAATTACCACGTTGAGATTAGTATTTGCAAGGAAAATACGGGTATTGTAATACACATAGATTTGTTCGGCAATTTAAAAGGTTCCTTTCGTATTCTCGAATGGTAGGACCCAACGGCGTACCAGCCAGACCTTGGCTCGTGTTGATCCTAAAAAAAATCGGGCTCGTGTCCTTAGGTGGCGTGCGTGGTACGCACATTAGGCAACCCCAACCAGTTGAGCCTCAGCGTTTCAAGTCGAAATATCTGGCGGCCAGAATTCCAGCCCTCGGAAATTTCCCTCATGTCCCCGGTCCATAATGACTACCGATGAACAACGGAGGGATGCTTTAGTAACTAGACAACGTTACCTACCGTGCCGAGCACGGTTCAATTCCCTCGGTCGCCGCTCATCAAGGTCACCCGTCAACTGCATTGCCTAGTACTACTACTACACCAGGATGAGCACAGAATTGAGCCCGTTTGTTCGTGCCTAGTACTTGAGTTAATATATCAGGCAATGCACTGGTACGGAGGGATTATCCTTTTACTCTGCATATATAACTTGTCTGAAGTCTAACTAAGCAAAATGTTTGACCAAATCCTTTCTTAAGAAATACAACATGACAAATGTACGGCTTGAAAATTTATTGCATGATGCAGGCTATGATATTGTTTCGAATCCTGGATCTTAAATTTCAGAAAATCCAAAAGTAAGCATAAATTCTTGAAACTAAGCATGGTCACGTGATATGGAACAAATATTACTTCGTAAGTTTTTTCTTCAATTTGAGACAAACTGCTTATGACAAGTTGCACAAATGAAGAGCCAAGGTATTTTGGAACAAAGACCTGTCACGTTAAGGCGAACGCTTTCACTATTGAAACCGTGGGCGTTTACGTGCCGCCACGAGTCCCCGCTTCTCATCGGCAGGTGCCGTCCGAGCAAGTGTGTGAGTCGACGGGAGGCGTGCGAGCAGACCGCTGCGCCGGCTGTCAGGGAGGCGTGCGAGCAGACCACTGTGCAGGCTCACCGGGAGGCGAGCCCTTTGACCAGGCTCCACCGCCCACCGTCGTCCCAACTGCTCCCACTTTTAATGTCGTCGGCGCCGCAGTTTAAAATCAACCCCGCACTACCCGGTATCGCTACAATCCTCTCTCTTCCTCTCCGGTTCTCCTGTCGTCTACCTCCAACTAGCCTGACCTAAACGTACGCCATGCCGCATCACGATGGTCTGCCCTTAGTGTTCCAGTTTCCTGAGGAAGACACCCAGCCGGAGTCTCAAGAACACAAGGCACTTTGGGACGAGCTTGAACTGGCCTTGCGGGAAGACGCCGCGCCTGTCCCCGCTCTCGTTCCGGCTCCCGTCGCCCCGACTGCGCCAGCGCCCATCCCCGTGGCATTGATGGGCTGGGAGCCGCACATTGTCGCCGAGCTTGATCCCACGGGGTTCCACGAGGTCCCCGCCGACTTTCACGCGCCCGTGCACCTGCCAGCGCATGCGCCTGCGCGTGCACTGACGCGCACGCCCGTGCCGGTGCCCGTGCACACGAATGTCTCCGCCGCGCCGTTGACAGCGCCTGTCCCCGTGCGGGTGCCAGTGCCCCCCTTAGCGACATGGATGGCCGCCGTCGACCACTTCCTTGCACCAACGCCAGTCACCTCCTCCCGCCAGTTGACTCGCTCCGAAGTCCAGAACATTTTGGCCTTCCTTGAAGCTAGGCCAACATCCAGGAGTACGCCAACAACGGCGCAAGACGCCGCCGTCGCCGTCGGTCAGTGGCCCGACGACACACAGAGCACGGCAGAGGAGCCGCTTCCCACCGCGAGACGCCCCCGCCGCCGCCGCGTAATCTAAATTTGCCATGAAAAACGTTCGGATTGCCATGCTTAAAATCCAAACGTTTATCATTTTCGTTTATTTTATATCGATCGTCGTATAATTTAAAGTTGGAGTCGGACTGAACGAAATGTATGGTTTGATCGATTGAATGTTCTGCTAGAGCCATATCAAATTAAATATAAAACGTCATCAAGCCACATGTATTCCTTGTCATCCAACGACCTAGACTGCTTCAATGTCGAGCGCTCAACACGTTTAGCGTGCAGTTAATTTCATGCCAAAAATAGTGCTAATCACATGACAACACGCAAATAATATCCTAGTAGTTAATATCCGCATGCACTTAATATACTTCCAAATTAACGTGCATTGCACGTACACACTAACTAGTGCTGCTAGTACGTGAAACTGGTGCCGTGACTTGTGAACGCGTCCAGATATGGTCCACGGCAACATCGCTCGCGAGTTCTTCCTGTTTGCCTGTGCGTCTAAACGCAGAAGCGGAGGAGAGAGAGAGCACACATGGAACCCACCAGTAAGTGAAGGTGAATAGTACTAAAAATAATATTACATGTTATCCATTAATTAGGCTGTGGTAATATAAAAACATTATGTGAACAAAGGGGGTACAACAGACATTGCTATTCTACGTATGTTGCCTATTGACGTGTGGCTTGAAGGCCCGGTCGCATGTTCCATCTTCGTCCTTTATTTTTTAATTTGTATATGGGTCCAAATTTGTTTCATGACATGTGGGCCCCTCGGTGTGTAGTTTGTAGCACTTTAATTTGTGGGTCAAAATTTGTTCCATTCCAAGTGGACTATCGGTGTGTAGTTTTTGTAGCTTATTTATAATAATTAAAGAGAACAACATAGTTTTTTCAATAATACCGTGGTGCAACGTTGAAGGCGAGAAAGGACGTGCGAGAGAGCGATGACTGAGCCAGAGGGAAATCAACTAGGGGAGTTGTGTGGGTTGCAACGGTGTTTGGAGTAGTTGTGGGCCGAATGCTACGAAAATATAATCTAAACCGACCGGAATAAATGCCTGCACAAATTAATCCAAGGTTGGAGTGCCCCTCGCAATGTAAATAGCTCCGGCTTTGCGAGGGATGGAGAGGTAGTAGCTTCAACGCGTGGAAGATATGGTGTGAGAAAGCAAGGTCAATCGAGAGACATATAGATAGAGAGACAAAGTGAGTGTGGTCCGACATTCATTGAACAAATATATATGCTCTGGAGAGATATTGTCTGATTGAGCTTTTTGGCAAGGGTGAGGGCTGTAAGATAGAGCTTGAGAGATGATCCAGTCATAGACGTGTAGATATATTTTGTGCGTGGGAGGAAGCAAGGTCAACCGATCACATAGGGTCGCCGTGCGATCGAAAGAGTGAGACGGGTTGGAGAGAGTGACCTAGATAGACGATGTGCATGAGAGAGTATACAATGTGAATAGGTCGAATTGGGCTCAAACATGGTGATATATCGTTTTTGTCCGAGAAAGAGCAAGGTCAATCGAGACATACGGAGAGAGAGAGAGAGATTGAGTGAGCGTGGCCCACCATGAGGTCGAAAGAGTGGCGACGGCTTGGATGGACTGACCTAGATAGACAATCAGCGTGAGAGATTATAGAGTGTGTAGATCGAGGCCCGAACAGGGAGATATATCATTTGTGTGTGTGAAAGAAAACGAGGTTAAACGAGACTCAGATAAAGAGAGCGCGATTGAGCGAGTGTGGCCCGCCGTGCGGAAGAAAGAGTGAGACAGTCTCGAGGGAGTGACCTAGATATACAACGTGCGTGCGTGCGCACGAGAGGTTGGGGGGCTAGATAGGCAATGCATGTATTTAGGGCGAGAGGGTGAGAGGGAGAGGGGGAGAGAGAGAGAGCTCGGCATGGGGTGCAATGGCGGGTGTGTGAGGTAAATACATTTGGTAACAGAGTGGAAAAAGGGGTTGTGTAGTTGAGAGACTTAGAGCTCGAAACATGGAGAGAAAGAATGAACGTGTGTTGGAAACCGATAGCTTCCTAAGGTGGTTAGGAGAAGAAGATTGACCGATACAGGAAGTATGTAGTGTTTGTGCGGTGGGGGGGGGGCTAAAAACAACATTTGAATGTACATAGTACGAGACTTAATATCAATGTTTCAATTCGGTGTACATTGTAAGACTAGAACCGAGGACCAGGCATACGGGTAATTATTTCGAATTCGTGCCATACTAAGTTTCGAAAAGTTGACATTGACTCAGTTTGTTGTGCTATTTTGTAGGTCATATGTTTGAATCCATCCAAAAGTTTTCTCACTACCATGGTGTTCATCATATACATATGAATTTGTATTAAGAAAGTAGCGTGGATACAGTGAAATGCGAAATCCACGTTAGAATTGGAGATCGCTACGTGACACACACTCTAATTCAAATAACTAACTATGTGACACACACTCTAATTCAAATAACTAATTATGTGACACACACTCTAATCCACGTTAGCGTGGGTACCGTTTCGATTTTTTTTCAAATAACTCATCATTAATTAATTTATAGTACTCCCTCTGTTGACTTTTATAAGACCTTGAAGACATTTCAGACAATGTGCAAAACAGTTCATTTTAAGTTGTCTGAAACGACTTACAAAAGTGAACGGATGGAGTATCTCGTTTCGAATGACTAATTATTGCAAGGAAAACACGATCATGGTAATGCATACAGATTCGTTTGCAAATGAACGAAGATTCGTTTGCATTCTCAAATGTAGGCGCACCAGGCAGACCAGGGTCGTGTCGGGGTGGACGCTGCTTCGGTGCCTTAAAGGCAACTGCATTTGGGTCACTGACATGTGGGCCAGCCACCTGTTGGGCCCACATGTCATGGACACAAAGGCAGGTGCCTTAAGGCACCGAAGCATAGTCCTGTCGGGGTGGTCGCGTCTGTCGGACGGACGCGTAGCACCCAACCACCCACCCCCCTCCCCCCCAAAAAAGGACGAAGACAATATAAGTTCGCGCTTCCATGTTTCGGATTGAAATATCTGGCGGCCCCAATTCCAGCCCTGCAAAATCTCTCTTCTCCACCGTCCCCTTCCGCGCCCAGATTGCTCAAATCCCTAATTCGCCGCCAACCCTCGAATCGCCCCTCGTCTCATCTCTTTCCCCACCGTTCCCCACCTCTATGCCGGACGACAACGACGAAGACGACGGTCGCGCTTCACCACCGCACCGGAGCTACCTCATTTATGCCCTCGTCCACCGCACCAGGTGCGCTTCACCGACGCCGTCTCCCAGCTCACCGGGGCTACTTCACCGAGCACATCGTCGCACCTCTGCCCCCCCGAGGCCGTTGGGGCTTCACCAACGGTCTCGTCCACCGCATCGTAGTGCTTCGCTGCCACTCAAGATCTGCATCCGTGCGCGGCCAGCCAACACCAGCGCATCACCCTCAACGGCTCTGAAGTGACCCGCACTCTAGCTAGGCGAGCATGCCCAAACGCCGGCCCGAACTAGGTATCCACACATCACTCCCTTGTGCACTGTCCCGATGATGTTTGGATATCTTTCACTGCTCTCTTAGCTTACACGCCTATGCAACTCTGACTTTAACTCTTATTTCTTCTGGAGATATCATCTGAAACAAGCAAATCCATTTTTTAGCGAAGCATGACGGCGCTACGGGATCTGGTACACATCCTGCACACCCGTATAACCTTGTAAGTATCTATCCTCCGGTACAACATCAAGGTCGATTCCTCTTATTTGATCAACCATTCGCCGTGTCAAAAATGCAGAGGGGGATGCAAGGAGCACAAGGCCTGCACATCCAAGCAAGTGGTAACATGGACTTGTACATGGAACATCCCAAGCGCAAGCAGAGCTGCAGTGAGCCTGTACAACGAGCTAGCGTAAGTCCCTGCATTTCATTTAATTCGTATTGGCATTCGTGTATGATTTGCGTGCAGTGGCTGATCCACGAATTCAAGTTACCAGGGGTGAACATTTAACTTAAAAAATACGAAGGCACTTGCACTCCGGAAATCAACATAACTTGAGAAATGTGAAGCTACATGCACTTTGAAAACCAGCTAATGATCCAAAGTAGTTCAGATTATAAACACTAAATGATGCAAGCACCAAAAAACACAAAATGTAACATGGTGTACAAGGACTACAAACATGGTCTGTACTTGCTTGAATTATTCGTTCTCTGGCTGAAAATATCAAAGTGTAATTGCACGTATAACCAGTGCGCAAACTGCATATCAATATATCTATCATGCACAAGTATGGCAATAGTTTCAAACAACAGATTAGAAAAGTATTTATGCTATGTTGTCATGATACGGGGACTTTCTGGTAGATGGCCTCGACGTTTCCTCAAGCTATGAAAATGCACTATAATTTGCTTGTCATCAATGCCTGCAAATCTCTGTCTCTCTCAACATAGTAGATCATCATTAGACACTAAATCCTTCAATGAGCTTGCAAAATGCTTGCATTAGATCCCTCATTAGACACTATATGTTCATCACCAGGAGCATGTAAAATGTTGCATCAAATCCTTCATTAGCAGTCTGTTCATTAGACACTTCAGGCTCAAGAACAACATGAGCTTGTATGTTTGCACCAGAAACTTGATTAGATACATCAGATTCAGTCAGTTCGGTATTGATTGGGGGAGTTATAAAATAAGTAGAAATTGGTTTCATTTTCTCATAGATTTCGTACATACAAGCAGTTTTACAACACCGTCATGTTTAACTATTGGCCAGAAATTGAAGAGTTGAATTAGATATAATCAGGGATGTGATGTACCTGCTCGTTGCGCATGCTACTCTTGCAAGCTGCGACTGTCCGTTTGTGCAAGCTCGATGCCATGCCCGTGCTGCCACCGCTGCCTCCCACGCAGGCTACACCCAGGGTTGGATCTTCATCTTCTTGTCCTTCCGTTCGCTTGAAGCCCGGCGACCGCCCTCCAACGAGGGAGCGAGGAAGTGCTGTGTCGGTCTGTCCAGCGGCGGCTAGGTTAGGAGCGAACCAGACTGGAGGCTGGAGCGAATGAATAGGGATTTTTCCTGCTGTCGATCGATATGGGAGGCGCTCGTTTGGGCCACGAGCCTGCTATAGGGCCTGCCTTGCACTTATGTTATTGGCCCATCCAAATTGAAACATTTTTCTTCATTTTTTAAATTGCCTGCTCGTGCGTTGGGACGAACAAAACTAGCGTGGGCCAACCTGGACGACTCAAACTAGGTGCACACTTTCCAGCCACCTGAGGCGGCCGCCTATACCAGCCCCTATGGTGGCGTCGCCCCTTTTTGCGTGTATGATTGGATAGTGAAAAATATTCCAGTGGCGCTTTTGATTTACCCACAGAATGGTTGAATTGCTTGCTTCTATGAACTGAGTTCGCCAATAATGTGAAGGATGCCAGTCTTTTCATCCTATTGTAGATTGCTTAGATCTCGATATGCCAAAAGTAATCACATGAAATATACAGTAAAAGCCAGTGTGATGTGTTTGGATACAACTAGTCTGACTACACATCCTCATATAACATATCAAGGACGCACCATCTTACCAGATTAACCATTCGACTTACCCAGTGTGGGAAGAAAGAAGTATTGGGACTGCGTATCCAAGCAATTGATGCCATGGACTCCTTCGTACAACCTTGTAAGCGAAAAAGAAGTTGCAGTGTGCCTGTACAAAGAACTAGCGTAAGTTCAGTTACCTGCTTCTCGGGATTTTAGTTAGCCACTTATTGCAAAATTGTTCAATTACGTTGCTTGGCTTAATTTAGTTTGCTACTGATTACATAATGGCACAGCCTGTTAATCATATTGTAGACTGCGCCTATCTATGTGTTTGATACTTACTGTTAAGAATTACCTGTTTGCCTTAACTTAAATATCTACTTGTTTATTTAACTGCTTTGCTGCTGCAACAGCAGGTTACAATGATGTTAATAACTACTTTTCAGCATCCAATTGAGACTCTTTAATTACTCGTTTGTTTAACTGGTTTGCTGTTATAACTCCCAGTTGAGATGTTTTGCTGACTTCAACTTTCCTGAATCCAATCGGAACTTTAATGGCAAAACAGGTTAGCCCAAGATCAAAGAGTGAGGTTCCCATGGACGTTGCATCATCCCACAGCACTGGCACCGGCCCAATCGTGCATTATGAATTGCCAACAGCTGATGCTCTAGAGGCTAAACTAGTGGTAGAAAGAGATTCTGCTTCTGCACTTAGAGATGAAGTTGACAGGTTGAGGAAGCAAACAGCACAATCACAAGCAGTACTCAAGACAACCATTAAATATTTGGTGGATTTCAAAACGAAGCAAGCTGAGACTGACCAGATTGTTAAGGTCCTGAAGGAAAAAAGGAAATTAAATTCCTACTTGGTAAATCATAGGTGAAATGTTCTTTCCATAGTTGAATAACCTTTGTGTTGTCTGTTCATGTAATCAATCAAACCATTTGTTTTAGAGATCATGTAATAATTGTTTTTTTGGTTTGTAATTTTATTTGAGCACAAGTCTGTATCAATTGATAAGACTCGGAGACATTTCATTTGGATTGCTATGCCAGACCTACAAATATGCCAATCGGGCTGAATGTGCATTCAGCAATAGTAGTAGTATAGATGGACCATAAGTGGCACGCATTGGAAAGGGCCAAGATGCTGGCTAAAAAAAGGATGCTGTTGTAGCCAAAAAAAGTACAGCGGCCTGGCTTATGTATGTTAGTTGATATTATTGATCCATATACTCTATAAGTGTTTATATGTCTGTTAGTTCTATACATTCTTGGTTGATCGACTCGGTATTTGAATCTTGATACATCGCTTGTGTACATATCTAAATGGGAGTACACATTATGCTGCGTGTGACATTTGAGTTGGACATGAAGTGTTCCAAATATTCGAATTCACCTTAAACTGGATTCTAGTTTCTGAATTTGAGTATCGGCATTTGTAAACCATATTCATATATGACAGTGGAATACATCTTTGTCGTCCTTTTGAAGATATATAAAAACACATAGAATGATTTATAAAGATTCATATAGGAATACAAAATGGATTCGAATTTAGTTGCCAGGGTAAACGTGGATGCTTATTGTCCCAAAATTCGAAAGAAGCAGCAAAATGTCCACTCCCACGTCGGCTGCCCGAAGCCAAGTGTTTGGGAGATGGAAATTACTGTCTACCCATTACACGGACAATCCATCGGCCCGATTTCCACTGCTCTAAATAGGGGTAGGTAAGTAACTTCAATCAGACGTGACACGGCCGCCTCTGAGCCCATTCCGACACGGTGGGCGTCAAACATGGGCGGCAAAACTCATTTGATTCAAGCTCGTCCGAAAGACCTCTGTTTCTCCCTCCATTCCCCATTCATACACGGTGGGCGGCAAAACAAACTCGACTCGGCCGAAATCGATGTAGGCAAATATTTTCAATAGGGGCAGGTTTGTAACTTCACTCAGACGTGACACAACCGCCCTACCTGTCAGCCTCGTTCATACACCGTGGGCGCCAACCATGGGCGCCAACCACCCTCTCCTCGCCCGAAATCGCTCTGGGCAAATATTGGCGAGATGCGAGATTACCGTCCTATCCCCAACCGACGAGACGTCCAAATTTTAAACGGGGGCTAAGTTCGTAACTTTCCCATATTTCAGACATGCGCGTCCCAAAAACATGGTTCCCCGTACCTCTCCCTCCATTTTCCCATTCATACACCGTCCGCGCTAGAACACGCCATCCCCACACCAGCCTCCGTCCGCCACCCCATCCATCGCCGCCGTCCTCCACCACATCCATCGCCACCGTCCTCCACCATGCCGGAGCGCCTACCAAGACCGCGTCGTCCACTGCTAGAGATGGACGTATCTCATCCACGGCGACGAACCATTAGCCTTGCATCGCGTCCTCTCACTTCATCGGCGCCGTCGTCCTCTTTGCCGGGGCCGCTCACACGACCTTCTCTTCCATAGCAACGGGACTTATCCCCCGATGCACCCGTCTACCGTTGCAGATCTGCTTCAACACCACCGACACCCATCGCACCCCCGATGCCTACACGGCGCCGCAAGAGAGGTGGTACTTCAATCTCCTCAACTTTTTTATCTCAACCAGAAAATAGATCTTAACTTGGTTACTCTACTTTCTTTTCAGCTCTTAGAATTTAGTTCTTAGTTCGAAGCAAACAATGGATGCTAAATATCATTTCTCCGGTTTGCAGCTTCAAATCTGCCATGGCACAGCCATAATACGATTTAATTGATCATGCTTAGGGTTTAATTGATCATGTTGGTTCCGTGGTGGTTTCTTTAATAGAAATCGGAGGGGAAACCCTCTTTTGCTTAAAAAAATATGCTTAGAGTTTCCCCCTTTTATGATCACTATACGATCAGAATACGTGCTTCGTGTCATAATAAGACTGCTCCACCCATCAAGCTAAACAAGCTTAGTTGTTCAAATACGAATCTGATATTATTAAAACAGAGTTGTTTAATTGGTCAGCTAAATGTTCCTAAATTAGTTTCGAAAATGCATGTTCGCCGCTCGGGTGTGTATCCCTACAGGGTGCCCACGGTGGGCCGGCCCACCCTGGGATTTTGGGTCGTCCCAGGCCCCGATTCCCCTCTGTTCTGCTGCGCGCTTCCGATCTCTACTCGCCCCCAGCCGCCTGCCTCGCCGGCGACTTGCCGTCCCCGGACGGGGTGACTCTAGGAGGAGACGCCGGACTAACAGGAGGCCAGGAGCCGCTCGCCCAACAGCATCACCGCTGCCCGGGCGCGCCGCCGTGCCTACCTTCCCAGTCCGTTCAGGGTTCAGGCGTGCAGCACCCACCAAGCCAACCCGATTTATCCTGAGATACGTCCTCAACACTCAGCAGCCACTCCTCATCACCCATTTTCTAATTGATTCATTACTCATTAGGCAGGACTGTAATTAGGGTTTGTTGTGTGCTCACTACTACCTACACATAATGGTTCAGATGTATTTCGGTAATCTTTAGTACCTCTAAAGTTCACAGGGTTTTCAAAGTTCCGGCCCTCGGAACAGAAACTAGTCATTTTGGATTGTTGGTCGTAGTGACATTGACCCAGATTACTACTGCAAGCCAGGTTTGTTGACAATTTTAGTTGTCTTTCTTACTCATTCGATATAATATCCAATTATTCACGTCGATTAGTTGCAAACAGTAAGTGCTAGACAAACTTCTTCATTCAGATTTTGGACGGTCTCTTACTGCAGTTACAATTCTGCATACTTGTCCTAGTAAGCTCACAAGTAAATGATTGATTCACTACATCTATGCTTGCCTTGTCATATTTGTTTTCAATATTCTTTTAGGGTGGACCACCCTGTTTCTAAATACTGGAACCGTTGACATGAGTGAATAGTATTTCTCTATGTGATCTCTTCCATCATGTGCGGGTAACGAACACTGCATTGTATAGAAAGAAAGTGTCATTTCCAGCTTTTACATAGGTTTTGATCTTTTACATGGAATACAATCTGCTTACTTGCTTTGTATCGCACTACCAACACTCCACCCTTGAAGCTAAACATTACGACACTCATAATTGCTTAGTTTATTTGTTCAAATACGAATTTCATATGATTCTAATGTTCCTACTTCAGTTTTGAAATGTGTGACTGCCTGTTATAGAGACATAAGGGGTTTGTATTTCTGTGTGTGGTCTGGTCAGCACGGTTGGGGAGGTGAACTTTGCATATGCAGGGGTTTATAGGGAGACACTCTCCGAGTTGAATCCGCAATGCATTCCATAGATAATCTGACTACTTTTTATGTTTTCATGAATCTCAGATTCTGAACAACATCATAATGATTATGAGCTTGCGCGCATGAAAAGAATAAAGCAGAACAATGCCATGGCTGTCAAACTTGGCATTAAGGGACTGAAATCAAGTCTGGATGCAATGCAATGCAAACGCTCTCCACCTACAGATTCATGCTCAGAATATGATCCTAACAGTGATTCTGAGCTAGAGGGAGACCTAAGTCAATGTAGCTCCCTAGTGGAGGAGTCAGAGGAAGATTCCCTATCTTATTCACCCATCAAGGTACTTGCTCTAACTTTCCAAGGTTACATTGCTCGCACATATCTTGTAACTAATGCTTTGCATTGCTTCTACTTTGTTGAAATGCCATTAGCTTAGTTTACACATCGTGTATGTGAATACGCCCTGCCTATCCATTTTCAGTACATATTCCATCTGTCATCATACCATATTTATCCATTCAAATGTTGTTCTTGTGTATCAGACGTTCAAAAGGAAGAGGGCCATTGCTGATCGTGGAGGAGCACAAGCAAAGTATTTGGAAAAGGTAGTGGCACCTGATAAATCAAATAGCCCATTAGGTGTAGTTGCAATATCACTTGACCCACAAAATACCCCAACTCTAGCAGACTCTAGCCCTACTACACTGGTCATTTGTGATGCCCCAACTCAGCAGACCCCAACTGCAGCAAACAGTATGATTATGCCAGTTGACATAGCACCAGCTGTACGACGCAAAACCCCCATTCCAGCAAAGAGTACACCAAATCCAGTTGCCAAATCCCTTTTCGAACCAGAGAGAGCCCCAATTGCAGCAAATAGGACCCCTGTTCCATTTCTTCCCAGTTTAGAAGATGAAGCTTATGTTGTTGTCAGGAACTTTGTGCGCATCTTTCCTTCATGGAAAGATTATACCGCAGACACAGAACAATTTCCAGTCTTCCTCCGCAACTTACGCGTAAGTAATGTACTAATGTTATTCATGGTCATTACTGCATATGTTTCTGCTGATAGAAGCCACAAGATTTCATTCTTTTAAATAGGTGAGGAGCAAACTGGATTGTGATGACGAGCAAGGGTTGGTTGCGCTTTTCAAGCACTCGTTGATGAAGTATCGTTCCTACCTGAGGCAATCGCAATTCGATGGCAAGCCTCTGAACGAAATTTCTGTAATGTCTCCGGTGCTACATTTATCCGACGGTGACTGGAATAATCTTGTTACACATTGGTCTCGGCTGCAGCGTAAGGTACTGTCTATGATATCACATCACAATTTGAACTACATTTCTGCATTTGCCTTAATGTCTCACTTGTACGAAAACTGTTAGCAGAAGAACATTCGTTCTCAAGGGACCACAGAATCTCACAACTAT
Organism: Triticum aestivum; assembly: GCF_018294505.1. NCBI lineage: Eukaryota > Viridiplantae > Streptophyta > Magnoliopsida > Poales > Poaceae > Triticum > Triticum aestivum. The sequence goes on along the minus strand of NC_057799.1, from coordinate 637,038,903 downwards.
ATTGCACACTGCTTTGCTCTTGTGAGTACCTCTTGCCCTGTATGACCATACTTACTTTCATAGCTGTTTGATTATGTAGCATCACTGCACATGTTAGCCTCGTAATCGTCCATTTGGTGGACATTATAAGATCCGTATGGACTCTTACATAAATTTAGAATCAACCCAATGCTTTTGAAGAGGTTTAGCTCAGCAGTCCTCTTGTAAGGATTGAACGTGGTCTATCACTGTACTTACATTAATAGCTACTCCCTCCGTCCCATAATATAAGAACATTTTGTACAGTACACCGGTGTTCAAAACACTCTTGTATTATGGGAAGAGGGATTGCTTCATTTTGTAGCATTCTGCATCTTATCTCCCTCGCCCACCATTTACTAAAAAAGATCAGATCTATATTTAATCTTACCAACAAGTAGAATACACAGACAATGCCAGTGCAGAAGTGTAGCCCATTGCTCTTGTCGGTACATTTTGTCCTGTAACGCTTGTACTTCCAGGGATTGGTAGTTGATTATGTAGCATCAATCTGCATCTTATCTTCATTATCCTCTATCCCTTCAAGTATTATCATATCTATAATTACTCTCTACAAAATGTAGAGTACAGGCAATGCTTATGAAGAAGATTCTGTGCTGAAATTCTTGAGTTATCCTTCCCTTGACATGGAGAAGGGCATTATAAAGCCGGTGTTAACTGTTAATGTAAGTCAATCCTTCTAAAGCCTTTATCCTCAACTGCTGTTTAATTTGCTCATACTCCCTATCATTTACTGCTGTTTAGTTTGCTGTTTCTACCAAAATGCATGTTCGTAAGAACCGTAAGTTCTAAGTTTTACTTGTAAAACCAAATTCCTTATTCATACCATGCACATTACTTAATACTCCCTATATGTATGCTTGTTTTTGTGGATCTATAATCCAGTGTGTGGTGAAGCAGCCCACGTTTGCACCTTGTCATCTCCTGTTTTATCTTACTGATGTGGCTGATGATATGAACAACATGCCATGCACATTATCCAAAATAGATACAATGATTTTCTTTGCCCTTCATCTATGCTTGTTATGTTGACATGGTAATCCAGTAGTGTGGTGAAGCTCCCCGCATCATGAACAATGCCAAATTATGCTATTGATATTTTGAACTTACTCTTTATTTTCTAATTTGAAATTGGATAGAATTGACAGAATAGTTATCATCTTTGTTTATACACGTGCAAAACCTGTCATCTCTCTGCTTTGTTTCAGGGTGATATTCCTGATGGCATGCACAAGTCTGCTGAAGGCTGTGAGACAAACCCAACATATATTGCAGCAAAGAAGGAAAAACATCTTGAAGATAGTGAGACAACCCCAAAGTCTTGTCTTGATGCAGTGTTCAAGTTACTTGAGACTAACAGTCAGACAAGCTCACAGAATTCGTTGTCTGAATCCGTTCGACTTCTTCAGTCCCAAGTTCTAGCAGAAAGGAGCAGAGCTAACCACCGTGATGGGATGACCTTGGAAATATTGCTTAAGCTTCCGGCTTGCCATGAAAACTCCATATACCAACTTCTGCCAATGCGGGTACCTCTGCTTGGACTCAATAAGTACCTCACTGATATAGTAAACCGGACGTTGAACCGGATATTCCTTTCCGGCCTCCTTACGCTCCACCACAGTAGCCACACTAACAGCCCGGGCGTTAGCTGCCACATATAGCAACAATGGCTCTTTGTCAACCGGAGCAGCAAGAACCGGCGGATTAGCCAGCTGCCGCTTTAAGTCCTCAAACGCTTCATTTGCGGCGTCACTCCAGACGAAGTTATCCGTTTTCTTCAGCATCTGATACAAAGGGATGGCCTTCTCGCCAAGGCGGCTAATAAACTGGCTCAACGCGGCAATCCGGCCTGCCAGGCGTTGAACATCATTGATACACTTCGGTTTGGCCAAGGAAGTAATGGTTTTGATCTTTTCCAGATTAGCTTCAATGCCCCTGTTAGACACCAAAAAGCCCAAGAGCTTGCCTGCCGGTACACCAAAAACGCACTTGGCCGGATTAAGCATCATTTTATAAACCCGCAGGTTATCAAAGGTTTCCTTCAAGTCATCAATCAATGTCTCCTTCTTCCTTGATTTCACCACAATATCATCCACATAAGCGTGAACATTGCGGCCGATCTGTTTATGAAGACAATTCTGCACACACCGTTGATCAGTCGCCTGGGCACTCTTGAGCCCAAAAGGCATGGACACATAGCAGAAGGCTCCAAAGGGAGTTATGAAGGTGGTCTTCTCCTGGTCCTTAACTGCCATTTTGATCTGATGATAACCAGAATATGCATCCAAAAAGCTTAAATGCTCGCAACCTGCCGTAGCATCAATAATTTGATCAATACGGGGGAGGGCAAAAGGATCTGCTGGACAAGCTTTGTTGAGATCTGTGTAGTCCACACACATACGCCAAGTGCCGTTCTTCTTAAGGACCAGCACCGGATTAGCCAACCACTCAGGATGAAATACTTCAATGATAAATCCAGCTGCCAAGAGCCTGGCTACTTCTTCTCCAATAGCCTTGCGTCTTTCTTCATTGAACCGGCGGAGAAACTGCTTGACCGGTTTATACTTGGGATCAACATTGAGAGTGTGCTCAGCGAGTTCTCTCGGTACACTTGGCATGTCAGAAGGCTTCCACGCAAAGATGTCCCGATTCTCACGGATGAACTCGATGAGCGCGCTTTCCTATTTCGGATCCAAGTTAGCGCTGATGCTAAACTGCTTGGATGAATCCGCGGGCACAAAGTCAACAAGCTTCTTCATTCAGATTTTGGACGGTCTCTTACTGCAGTTACAATTCTGCATACTTGTCCTAGTAAGCTCACAAGTAAATGATTGATTCACTACATCTATGCTTGCCTTGTCATATTTGTTTTCAATATTCTTTTAGGGTGGACCACCCTGTTTCTAAATACTGGAACCGTTGACATGAGTGAATAGTATTTCTCTATGTGATCTCTTCCATCATGTGCGGGTAACGAACACTGCATTGTATAGAAAGAAAGTGTCATTTCCAGCTTTTACATAGGTTTCGATCTTTTACATGGAATACAATCTGCTTACTTGCTTTGTATCGCACTACCAACACTCCACCCTTGAAGCTAAACATTACGACACTCATAATTGCTTAGTTTATTTGTTCAAATATGAATTTCATATGATTCTAATGTTCCTACTTCAGTTTTGAAATGTGTGACTGCCTGTTATAGAGACATAAGGGGTTTGTATTTCTGTGTGTGGTCTGGTCAGCACGGTTGGGGAGGTGAACTTTGCATATGCAGGGGTTTATAGGGAGACACTCTCCGAGTTGAATCCGCAATGCATTCCATAGATAATCTGACTACTTTTTATGTTTTCATGAATCTCAGATTCTGAACAACATCATAATGATTATGAGCTTGCGTGCATGAAAAGAATAAAGCAGAACAATGCCATGGCTGTCAAACTTGGCATTAAGGGACTGAAATCAAGTCTGGATGCAATGCAATGCAAACGCTCTCCACCTACAGATTCATGCTCAGAATATGATCCTAACAGTGATTCTGAGCTAGAGGGAGACCTAAGTCAATGTAGCTCCCTAGTGGAGGAGTCAGAGGAAGATGCCCTATCTTATTCACCCATCAAGGTACTTGCTCTAACTTTCCAAGGTTACATTGCTCGCACATATCTTCCAACTGATGCTTTGCATTGCTTCTACTTTGTTGAAATGCCATTAGCTTAGTTTACACATCGTGTATGTGAATACGCCCTGCCTATCCATTTTCAGTACATATTCCATCTGTCATCATACCATATTTATCCATTCAAATGTTGTTCTTGTGTATCAGACGTTCAAAAGGAAGAGGGCCATTGCTGATCGTGGAGGAGCACAAGCAAAGTATTTGGAAAAGGTAGTGGCACCTGATAAATCAAATAGCCCATTAGGTGTAGTTGCAATATCACTTGACCCACAAAATACCCCAACTCTAGCAGACTCTAGCCCTACTACACTGGTCATTTGTGATGCCCCAACTCAGCAGACCCCAACTGCAGCAAACAGTATGATTATGCCAGTTGACATAGCACCAGCTGTACGACGCAAAACCCCCATTCCAGCAAAGAGTACACCAAATCCAGTTGCCAAATCCCTTTTCGAACCAGAGAGAGCCCCAATTGCAGCAAATAGGACCCCTGTTCCATTTCTTCCCAGTTTAGAAGATGAAGCTTATGTTGTTGTCAGGAACTTTGTGCGCATCTTTCCTTCATGGAAAGATTATACCGCAGACACAGAACAATTTCCAGTCTTCCTCCGCAACTTACGCGTAAGTAATGTACTAATGTTATTCATGGTCATTACTGCATATGTTTCTGCTGATAGAAGCCACAAGATTTCATTCTTTTAAATAGGTGAGGAGCAAACTGGATTGTGATGACGAGCAAGGGTTGGTTGCGCTTTTCAAGCACTCGTTGATGAAGTATCGTTCCTACCTGAGGCAAGCGCACTTCGATGGCAAGCCTCTGAACGAAATTTCTGTAAAGTCTCCGGTGCTACATTTATCCGACGGTGACTGGAATAATCTTGTTACACATTGGTCTCGGCTGCAGCGTAAGGTACTGTCTATGATATCACATCACAATTTGAACTACATTTCTGCATTTGCCTTAATGTCTCAATTGTGCGAAAACTGTTAGCAGAAGAACATTCGTTCTCAAGGGACCACAGAATCTCACAACTATATTGCACACTGCTTTGCTCTTGTGAGTACCTCTTGCCCTGTATGACCATACTTACTTTCATAGCTGTTTGATTATGTAGCATCACTGCACATGTTAGCCTCGTAATCGTCCATTTGGTGGACATTATAAGATCCGTATGGACTCTTACATAAATTTAGAATCAACCCAATGCTTTTGAAGAGGTTTAGCTCAGCAGTCCTCTTGTAAGGATTGAACGTGGTCTATCACTGTACTTACATTAATAGCTACTCCCTCCGTCCCATAATATAAGAACATTTTGTACAGTACACCGGTGTTCAAAACACTCTTGTATTATGGGAAGAGGGATTGCTTCATTTTGTAGCATTCTGCATCTTATCTCCCTCGCCCACCATTTACTAAAAAAGATCAGATCTATATTTAATCTTACCAACAAGTAGAATACACAGACAATGCCAGTGCAGAAGTGTAGCCCATTGCTCTTGTCGGTACATTTTGTCCTGTAACGCTTGTACTTCCAGGGATTGGTAGTTGATTATGTAGCATCAATCTGCATCTTATCTTCATTATCCTCTATCCCTTCAAGTATTATCATATCTATAATTACTCTCTACAAAATGTAGAGTACAGGCAATGCTTATGAAGAAGATTCTGTGCTGAAATTCTTGAGTTATCCTTCCCTTGACATGGAGAAGGGCATTATAAAGCCGGTGTTAACTGTTAATGTAAGTCAATCCTTCTAAAGCCTTTATCCTCAACTGCTGTTTAATTTGCTCATACTCCCTATCATTTACTGCTGTTTAGTTTGCTGTTTCTACCAAAATGCATGTTCGTAAGAACCGTAAGTTCTAAGTTTTACTTGTAAAACCAAATTCCTTATTCATACCATGCACATTACTTAATACTCCCTATATGTATGCTTGTTTTTGTGGATCTATAATCCAGTGTGTGGTGAAGCAGCCCACGTTTGCACCTTGTCATCTCCTGTTTTATCTTACTGATGTGGCTGATGATATGAACAACATGCCATGCACATTATCCAAAATAGATACAATGATTTTCTTTGCCCTTCATCTATGCTTGTTATGTTGACATGGTAATCCAGTAGTGTGGTGAAGCTCCCCGCATCATGAACAATGCCAAATTATGCTATTGATATTTTGAACTTACTCTTTATTTTCTAATTTGAAATTGGATAGAATTGACAGAATAGTTATCATCTTTGTTTATACACGTGCAAAACCTGTCATCTCTCTGCTTTGTTTCAGGGTGATATTCCTGATGGCATGCACAAGTCTGCTGAAGGCTGTGAGACAAACCCAACATATATTGCAGCAAAGAAGGAAAAACATCTTGAAGATAGTGAGACAACCCCAAAGTCTTGTCTTGATGCAGTGTTCAAGTTACTTGAGACTAACAGTCAGACAAGCTCACAGAATTCGTTGTCTGAATCCGTTCGACTTCTTCAGTCCCAAGTTCTAGCAGAAAGGAGCAGAGCTAACCACCGTGATGGGATGACCTTGGAAATATTGCTTAAGCTTCCGGCTTGCCATGAAAACTCCATATACCAACTTCTGCCAATGCGGGTACCTCTGCTTGGACTCAATAAGTACCTCACTGATATAGTAAACCGGACGTTGAACCGGATATTCCTTTCCGGCCTCCTTACGCTCCACCACAGTAGCCACACTAACAGCCCGGGCGTTAGCTGCCACATATAGCAACAATGGCTCTTTGTCAACCGGAGCAGCAAGAACCGGCGGATTAGCCAGCTGCCGCTTTAAGTCCTCAAACGCTTCATTTGCGGCGTCACTCCAGACGAAGTTATCCGTTTTCTTCAGCATCTGATACAAAGGGATGGCCTTCTCGCCAAGGCGGCTAATAAACTGGCTCAACGCGGCAATCCGGCCTGCCAGGCGTTGAACATCATTGATACACTTCGGTTTGGCCAAGGAAGTAATGGTTTTGATCTTTTCCAGATTAGCTTCAATGCCCCTGTTAGACACCAAAAAGCCCAAGAGCTTGCCTGCCGGTACACCAAAAACGCACTTGGCCGGATTAAGCATCATTTTATAAACCCGCAGGTTATCAAAGGTTTCCTTCAAGTCATCAATCAATGTCTCCTTCTTCCTTGATTTCACCACAATATCATCCACATAAGCGTGAACATTGCGGCCGATCTGTTTATGAAGACAATTCTGCACACACCGTTGATCAGTCGCCTGGGCACTCTTGAGCCCAAAAGGCATGGACACATAGCAGAAGGCTCCAAAGGGAGTTATGAAGGTGGTCTTCTCCTGGTCCTTAACTGCCATTTTGATCTGATGATAACCAGAATATGCATCCAAAAAGCTTAAACGCTCGCAACCTGCCGTAGCATCAATAATTTGATCAATACGGGGGAGGGCAAAAGGATCTGCTGGACAAGCTTTGTTGAGATCTGTGTAGTCCACACACATACGCCAAGTGCCGTTCTTCTTAAGGACCAGCACCGGATTAGCCAACCACTCAGGATGAAATACTTCAATGATAAATCCAGCTGCCAAGAGCCTGGCTACTTCTTCTCCAATAGCCTTGCATCTTTCTTCATTGAACCGGCGGAGAAACTGCTTGACCGGTTTATACTTGGGATCAACATTGAGAGTGTGCTCAGCGAGTTCTCTCGGTACACTTGGCATGTCAGAAGGCTTCCACGCAAAGATGTCCCGATTCTCACGGATGAACTCGATGAGCGCGCTTTCCTATTTCGGATCCAAGTTAGCGCTGATGCTAAACTGCTTGGATGAATCCCCGGGCACAAAGTCAACAAGCTTAGTCTCATCAGCCGATTTGAACTTCAGGGCCGGATCATGCTCTGTAGTTGGTTTCTTTAATGAAGTCATATCTGCCGGATCAACATTGTCCTTATAGAACTTCAATTCCTCAGTTGCACAAACCGAGTGCCGCATCACCCTCTTCACATTCCAAAGCAATCTTGCGACTCTCGTGCACTGTGATAGTCCCCTTATGACCCGGCATCTTGAGCTGTGAATAGACATAACAGGGCCTTGCCATAAACTTAGCATAAGCCGGTCGTCCAAACAGGGCATGATATGGGCTTTTGATTTTCACCACCTCAAAGGTCAACTTCTCTGATCTTGAATCATGCTCGTCGCCAAAAGCAACCTCCAGAACTATCTTACCAACGGGATATGCCGATTTACCAGGTACCACACCATGAAAGACCGTGTTGGACGGTTTAAGATTTTTATCTGTTAACCCCATGCGACGGAAGGTTTCATAATAAAGGATATTGATACTACACCCCCCATCCATGAGTACTTTGGTGAACTTATAACCTCTCACCTGAGGTGCCACCACCAACGCCAGATGACCCGGATTGTCAACCCGGGGCTGATGATCCTCTCGACTCCACACAATAGGTTGTTCAGACCAGCGTAAGTATCGGGGAACCGCCGGTTCAATAGAATTCACTGCCCTTTTATGAAGATTCTAATCGCGCTTGTCTAGGCTAGTGGTGAAGACATGATACTGCCCGCTATTCAGTAGCTTCGGGTTGCTCTGGTAACCCGACTGCTGCTGCTGTTGCTGATTCCCCTGATTATTATAACTACCTTGGTTGCCCTGATTACCTTGATTGTTATGTCCACCCTGATTACCATGGAATCCTGAACCGGAATTTCCTCCGCCATAACCCAGCCCATGAGATCCGGGGCCCGAACCGCCACCCGGTCCATGATCATACCGAAAAGAATCAGAATTTTTGAACTCTTGCATGATGTAACAATCTTTCCAGAGGTGTGTGGACGGGTTCTCCTTCGTCCCATGCTTTGGGCAGGGCTGGTTCAACAGATAAGACAGGCGGTCCGGATTAGGACTTGGCCCTCCACCGCGCTGGGGCGGTTTACCCTTACGCCGTTGGCCTTTGTCCTGCGCGTTGGTATTAGCCACAAAATCCAAGCTATTATCTGCTTTACGTTTACCGTTGTTTCCATGGCCCGCCGGGTTGTGCTGCTGCCCCTTGGTATGCCCGCTCTTCTTTCCCTTCCCTGTCTTGTCATCATCAGACTCGGGGTCCTTGGTACCATCAGAGTCGGCATATTTCACCAGAGCAGCCATGAGAGTCCCCATATCATTGCAGTGGCGTTTGAGCCGTCCCAACTTCAGCTTCAGAGGTGCAAACCGGCAATTGCCTTCCAATGTTAAAACTGTTGTGTCAGCGTTAATGTGGTCCGATGAATGCAAAATCTTCGAAACCCGGCGCACCCAATGGGTTGTTGATTCTCCTTCCTCCTGGACACAGGCAGCTAGGTCCACAATTGACATGGGCTTCTTACACGTATCCTTGATGTTCTGGATAAACCGGGCCCTTAGCTCGGCCCATGACCCAATGGAGTTAGCTGGTAACTTTTTCAACCAAGTTCGAGCCGTTCCTTCCAACATCATGGTGAAGTATTTAGCGCACGCCGCCTCGTCCACATCCAGCATCTCCATCGCCATCTCATAGCTTTCCACCCATGCCTCGGGGGACAAATCGGCGGTGTAGTTCGGCACCTTGCGTGGGCCTTTGAAATCCTTGGGCAGGCGCACATTGCGCAACGCTGGGACGAGACACGGTACTCCCAAAGAACTAGAAGTAACTCCTGGTTCCACCGACGTGGTTGGACGAACCGGAGTAAGCTGACGGGCTTCATGCTGCGCCGCTAACTCGGCCTCTCTACGTGCCCGAGCCCGGTCCACCACCTCCTGAGCATCACCAGCACCACCCGCCAAGTTATTGCCACAGGGCGGATCACGATTCCGCACGTTGCTTGACACTGCCGGTTCATCCATACACCTGCTGTAACTCCGGCTTGGCGGGGAGTGGAATGGATCCGATCGCGACTGTATGAATAAGCCTCCTGCTGAACCAAAGCTGTCTGAAGAAGCTCCCTAACCCGACGCGTCTCGACCGCCGCTGGAGACTCGCCTTCGATCGGGATGGCCGCCAGCCATGAAGCGGCAGCGACAATGTTGTCCATCGTGTTAGAGTAATGACCTGGTGGTGTCGGGACATGCTGTGTCACAATGTTGTTCTGGCGAGGCGGATCCACCGAACGCGGCTGAACCGGCGCCCCCGCTCCAGGTGCCTCCGCCCGGTTTACCACCGACGGATTACCGGTTCCTGCTCCTGGGGTGTTAAAGAGGTTCCTAGCTTCATAAACCGGCGGCAGGCGAGATCGGTACCTCCTCTTTAGGACATCGTTCGACGCACTCTGATCCAGCATAAGCCGGTAAGCCTGTGCATCCAATGCGGCCCGTTCCGCAGCCATCCTGGTATCCTCTGCTGCCAGGTCGGCCTTGGCCTGAGTGATCTGATCTTTCACCTTCGCGATCTCCGCATTATGTGCATCTTGGTCCGCCGGGTTAACCTCCGCCATCAGCGTTGCCAAAGCGTCAAACAAATCAGACAGAACCTGAGCCGATGGTCGCACTGGGCCTCCTGCCCCGGCCGCTGTCGCCGTTGTTGATCCGTAAATCATCGCCGCTGCGGTCGAAGAGTGGAGCGTTGGTTGCGTACCAGCCATGAAGATCGCAACCCGGTTTGGCAGATCAAAGGGGTCCGGAATACTGTCGCCATCGGAACAGCCCTCGATCCGGCCATCTTGCAACTGGTACAGCGACTCGGTCTCTCCGGTCGATGACTCGTCGCCGGAATAAACGACGGTTTCACCACCAGAGTCCGATCTATCCTCAGATTCCCCTCCGTGGATGACTCCCACGAAGGCACGCTTCATGACAGGCTTGACCCGGGCAGATCTCGCACGCTGAGCCGTTTCGACGAGGTCGGAGCAGATGTCCGGCTCAGGGCCCGGTTTGCCGATCTTGCCAATGAAAACGTGTATGCCACCAAAGGGGACCCGGTACCTGTACTCGATTGAGCCGGCCTCGGGGCCCCAGCCTGCATCGTGATGTAGAGCTTGCCGCTACGACTCTTGGTCATCTGGCCCACAGCGTAACCCTTGAGTCCTTCGAAGCTGCCCTCCAAGAACTTGAAACCATCGTGCGATAGCCCCACGGTAGGCGCCAACTGTCGTGGGTTTGTCACGGCAGATGTCCTCGTGAAAGGACTTAGTCGTGGAGCCATCGCTACGGGTTAGCTTAAAGGGGTTAAACCGGACAAGGGACACGAGAGTTTTATACTAGTTCGGCCCCTTACGATGAAGGTAAAAGCCTACGTCTAGTTGTGATGGAATTGATGGGGTTTCGATGACCAGGGAGCGAATACGCTTTGCCTGAGTCTCGAGTTGTTCTCTGTTGTCCCTGAACCGCCGCCGGGTCGTCCCCTTATATACATGGGTTGACACCCGTCGGTTTACAGAATCCCGAGGCCGGCTCATAAACGTGTCCGGCTCGGTCTCTGCTCTTTCTATCTTACAACACAAGTTTACATATCAATACCGGTTTATGTCTACAGGCCCTTAAACCGGCTCTGGGCCCTGGGCCTTCATAAAGCGTCACCGTCTGTCTTCAGGGGCTTCAAATATAATGAACTACTTATGGGGTTAACCCGGCCTCTCCTGGCCGGCTTACGCCCAGTGGTAATATCCCCAACAACCCCGGTATGCTGACGTGGATTAGTGAAAGCGCACTCCGCGCTTTACGCTTCCCTCAGTTGAAAGCGTATTTTTGTTCTGTTTGTGACTGAAGTATGCTTTAGCTACAGGAAAGTGTATTTCCTTAGAAGGCGCGTTCTATTTTTCCTGTTAAGGGCCTGTTTGTGAGGATTTTCTTACAAATAAGTCCCTGGCAGAAAAACCTTCATATCTTCTCACTCGTAACTCCGATTGAGGTGATTCCAAAGCCCACTTCTTCATATCGTCGAGCCCATTCTGTTGGCACCATTTTCACCATGTGTAAATTTTTTGAAAATGACCATTTTGCCCTTGCCCCTAATCAGCCCCATCCGAGAGAGAATCGTTTCCGGCAAATCTTTCCGCGGCTTCACCGCACCTCTTCCCGGAGCCTCCTTCACCCCCAGGCAAGCCACCACCACCATTTGCATGATAGACATGCAGTAGCATTGGTTTTCAACTTGAATCTTTAATAACTGTCTGTTTGTTTTGCTAGTGCTGTCGTTATTTCGGTTATGCTTATGGATCAGTGGTTACCGTCATGCTATGTTTCTTGCACTCTGTTATTATGTTCTTCATGCTAGTATTACTTTAATATTGGCCATGCTTGGTAGTAGTACATGTTGGTAATGGTCTTTGGTGCATGACTATTGTCTGTTCCGAGTACCGTTGTTATGCATGTTCTTTTGCACCCAGTTGGTTAAATGCTTGCATGGTAGTTTTATCGTTATGTTATTGCATGGTATTTATTATTGATGCTAGTGGTCATGTTATGCTATGAGTAGTGCTATACTTGTGATATTCATGCTCGTCATTATGCCATGCTCAGTTGGATATGATTCATTGTTGATATGGTTGATAGTTATGTTGCACCCTCATGCTTATGTTGATATCATGCTCATGCATTGTAATTGCATCATGTTATTTTTTCATGGCTCAGCATATTTGCATTCAAGTTTAACCGAATTAAATTGAACTTGAACAACTGTTGGCTGAGTCATGGTGCCACCATATCGAGCTGACCAGTGCAACCACGCTTACCTTTGTGGGAAGGTCCTAGCTGGGTCTATTGTCATGCCTTTCGCCGGTGCCTCCAACGAGGGAAGGTTATGCGCGGGCGCTACCCTGATCAGGTAGGACGGCATAAGCCTTGTGTGCCCGTTGTTGAGTATGGATCCTTGTCCCCGTTTGGGACCGTTTTGCCACGACCGTGGCCATTGGTGCCTTTGGTAGGCACGGGGCCACCCAGGACTTAGCCCAAAGGGGAGTTGGTCAGAGTGGCCGGGAGAGTGTCATGGCAGTAGATCGGTTTTGTCGAAACGCTGTTGGTCCACCCGAATGGGAGTGCGAGGCCATGGTTTCCGTGGTGTGGGTACAATGTGCTAACCTCTGCAAAGTGTGTGTTTAATCTATCGATAGCCGCGCCTAGGGATAAGGGCCCAGTTCGTAGTCCATCACACTATGGGTCAAGCGTAATAATAATAATAATTTTCTTAATGACAACCCCGGTTCGATGATGAAAGAAGTTGGTTGATATTTATGTGATCGTGAGAGGATCACTGTGGTATCGAGGATACCGCATTGTGGATATTTGTGATGTTGTGCGAGAATCGCGGGTAAAGGTCAAGCTCCTTGTGGTCATAAATGATTACTACGGTATTGTTAATACCAAGCTTGATTGGATCCTGAGATGATCGTGTGATGTCCGTGATGGTAAGTGATGCATTTGATGGTTACGATGTAACCCGAGCAGAGTAAGTTGGTGCATGATAGTTTCATCATGTTGCATGCTAGTCCCATCATGTTCATATGTTTATGCCATGCCCGTATTGCTCTATGAAAGGATCGATATAGTTGACTATGGGGGGTGAATAGGCAACTAACAATTTTTAGTTTTTCTTTACCAATTTAAACTTTGCATCAAAGTAGGTTGTCTAGATATGCAACTAGGTGAGCAACCTATATGATGCAACAACAATAAGCATACACGCAAGCAAGAGATAAAGCACAAATAAGCTTGCACAAGTAAAGGCACGAGATAACCAAGAGTGGAGCCGGTGAAGACGAGGATGTGTTACCGAAGTTCCTTCCCTTTGAGAGGAAGTACGTCTCCGTTGGAGCGGTGTGGAGGCACAATGCTCCCCAAGAAGCCACTAAGGCCACCGTATTCTCCTCACGCCCTCACACAATGCGAGATGCCGTGAATCCACTATTGGTGCCCTTGGAGGCGGCGACCGAACCTTTACAAACAAGGTTGGGGCAATCTCCACAACTTAATTGGAGGCTCCCAACGATACCACGAAGCTTCACCATAATGGACTATGGCTCCGCGGTGACGTCAACCGTCTAGGGTGCTCAAACACCCAAGAGTAACAAGATCCACAAGGGATTAGTGGGGGGATTCAAATTTCTCTTGGTGGAAGTGTAGATCGGGGCCTTCTCAACCAATCCCTAGAGAATCAACAAGTTTAGTTGGCTAGGGAAGGAGATCAGGCGAAAATGGAGCTTGGAGCAACAATGGAGCTTAGAGGTGAAAGAGGTGGTCAACTAGAGGAGGAAGACACCCCTTATATAGTGGAAGAACAAATCCAACTGTTATGCACTAACTCAGCCTGCGCAGCGCGGTACTACCGCACCTGAGGCGCGATACTACCGCAGGGGCACGCGGTACTACCGCAGAGCCCCGCGGTACTACCGCCCACGCAGCAGAGACCAGAACAGCCACACATGCACTAAGGCAAAGGACGGTAGTACTGCTGGCGCGGTACTACCGCTCCCCCTTGCGGTACTACCGCAAGGCAGGGGCTGTCCAGGGATGGGAAGGCACGGATATAAAAAATTACATCCGTGGCTAGTTCCGCAGAGTTGGAGTCGATGCAAAAACCCGACGCGGTAGTACCGTAAGTCAGTCGCGGTACTACCACGCGAGGCGCGGATGTAAAAAATTACATCCGCCCCTTACTGTCGCGTACTTGCGGAACTAAGCGGGGACCACGGTACTACCGCTTACTAGAAGCGGTACTACCGTGGGACCTTGCGGTACTACCGCACCAGCGGGCGGTACTACCGCAAGGTCCTGCGGTACTACCGCTCTAACGAGCAGTACTACCGCACCCCCTAGTTCGGCAAACAAGAGCAATATTTGCATAGACAAGGAAAACATAGGATGCTCCAAAGGCTAGAGGAAAGGAGGTGCAAAGGAAGATGTGTACGTGATGAATCCATCCAACCTTTCCAACACGGACCCTCTCTTAATAGTACGGCTTCCCTACGACTCAATACCACCGAAAAGAACCGAAGAGAAACGCCGTCTTCTATAGCCTTCGAGGGGAACCCAATCATCTTGTGCCTAGTCAATATATCTGAAATATTCGATGCACATGATTAGTCCGCAAAAGCATTCTCATCAATCATCAAAACCAACTAAGGGATAAAAATGCCCTTACACTCTAGCTGTATCGTGTTGTACATGCCATGTCGTTCTGATAGTATCGTATTCATCATTGCTTAATAATCTATAATTGCCATGCTATTGTTTGTCTTGATTGCTTTGGTTGCTGTGAGCTTGCAAGTACATTCAATGTACCGACCTGGCATGTCATGCCAGTTTACAGGTCATGCCGGATTTGATTGCTCGTTTGCCGTGGATCCCTTGTTTGCGAGCTAGGATAAGCGTTCCAGCCAGAGTCCCTGCGGAGTGGAGTGCATCACCGTCGTCGCTGTTCCGCTGCCAGTAGTTATTCCGCTGCGTCGACTTGTTCTGCTGCTTGCATGGAGCAACCGTGGCACGCATAGTGTCGCCGTGCCGATGTAACCCCTTGTACCCCTTTAGATTGTAATAAAGAGCTGATTTGTTCTATGCTAAGCAGTGTCGTATTTCAGAAGACTTCTCCTCGATCTCTGGGCTGGAATACGGGGCGTTCTGGTTTTCTCTGAGCCGGGGTGCCACAATGGCCCTCCTTCGATGATCGTTTCTGAACTTGATGTTGTAGAATTCCTAGAAGCTAGACAAAACATGACTAACAAAGTGAAACAAAAACTCCAGGTGGTTCAATATCTCATGAAAAGATGTGTAAATCTTACGTGGGCATCAATTCAAAGTGGGAGATCTCATTCAATTAAAGATGATCCCTATCTACTGACTGCTTTTGGCTTTTGTTCACAGTGAAGGTCCAACATAAGTACTACAAGACATTCATGATCATTTTGTGAGTGGATAATATAGCATACAAACTACAATTCCCTAAACACGTCCGCATACACCATGTGTTTCCAAGCCAACCAACTAAAATAGCACCATGGACCGAAAGCCATCCCAAGTCCTTATTTACCAGTGGTAAACAAGGACGGCACACTGAAGATTTCACCAGCTGCTGCTTTGCAGGTTCATCAGATACCTCGCAGCAACACTCTGTGGTACAGTGGTTAGTTCAGTGAACAAATTTGTCGCTGGAAGAGTCAACCTAGGAGGACGCCGACTATATCAAGTACACTTCCCCATAGTTTTTCCTGTAGTGGGCAATGGAGTACCCAAGCTTCATCGCCATGAGTAGGGATGGCAATGGGTACCCATTACCCACGTACCCTACGGGTAAAAACTCTATTAGGGTAAGGGTATGGGACAAAAATTTACCCATGGGTAATTAAATGGGAAAATATAATACCCATCCGGTAGAGAGGGTACGGGTATGGGATCATAAAACCCATGCCCGCGTACCCATGTACCCATCTAAAATGTTGACAAGTGGGTTTACGTTATTATCCTAATGTATTAATATTCCCCTCATAATCGCGCTAGGTAAAAACTCTAATGTGTAGTCAAATTATATTTATAATTTATCATGATTTTATGAACTTAAAGTGTATGCCTATGTGTTGTTATTTATAATTATGTGTTGTTGTTTAACATTTTTATGTGTCGCTTTATATGCAAGTAATTTTGTTTATGAGAATGTGTTGTTGTTACTTTTTACAACTATCTTGTACTCAATTGATGTGTTGTAAACGCGGGTATTTTTACCCACGGGTACCCATATACCCTCTCGGGTGACGGGTATGGGAAAAAATTATACCCTTGACGGGTATGGGTATGGGTGATAGGTAAGTTCAGGGTGGACGGGTAAGGGTATGGGGTGGCTCCACCCGTACCCATACCCTGCGGGTGCCATCCCTAGCCATAGGAGTTGTCGCAATTTACGGGGGAGCAATGTCAGGCATCACTTGTCATAGGCATATACCGTTTGATTCAGTATCCAATGACCCACAGTCCAGCCGGGATTGCCATCCGATGGCTCACCTGATGGATACAGTGCACTTACTCTACTGTTTTACTTCTTAACATGTCAAGGCTATATAACAGCCATCCTAAAGGACTGTAGTGTATCCTATCTCCCAGCTAATGGCTGAACTATTATACTTAATTACTTATATAGAGAAACACAAGCCTCTTCGGGCTGGATACATCTCGATTCCACCCCCAATTCCCTCAAATTCATCTCTAGATCTTCCCAGATCTGACAGCATGGATAGTCCATATCGCCAAAGCAAAGCTCCCAGAGCCGTCAGACATAATCCCCAAAATAATTGTGCTCCTCCGCGGCAGGATCTACGCGATGACCATGGCTGGATACATCCTCGGGTTAGACTTGGCCACGGCGAGCTTCTTTGTTGAACAGCTCTCGGATGACGTCAGGTACCAGTACTGCGGCAGCCTACGAGAAACAGAGCAAAGTTTCACGATGGTTCATAGGAACTAAGGCTTATTAGTACATGGGCCTAAACTGCCAAATTATCGAAAAAGGCTTTCCCCTCGCTTCATATATAAAGCACCAAAACCGAATACAACCGAGAGATCGAACAACGCACACACCCAAGGCAAGATACAAAGGTGCCGGGCACCAACACACCATCCCACCGACAATAGGGAGGAGAATCGAACAACAACGAAGTTAGGCCTCCAAAGCGGTGCCTCCAAGAAGGGTACGACCAAGGAAAGCCGCCACCGCCCGATCCGCGAAGATCGGGTTTTCACCCGGAGCAAGACGGCAAGACGACATGAGTGGGTGCGCCACGACGGAGCCTTCAGGAAGGGTACGGCGTCAACGGCCGCCGCCACCGTCGGCCAGTCAAGTCAGAGGACTGGGCAAGTGGTGAACCCCGGTGCTTATACCCCACCATCGCACCCTAGCTCCGACAACCACCCGCAACCACGCCACCCGCGCGGCCATGGTTGCCCGCCCGCACCTGAGACGCACGCGCCGCCCACACACGTCGCGTCTCCAGCCACCAGAGCCACCGCCCTGCAACAAGACAACACCAAGACAACACAAAGGCTCCGGCTTTGGACCAACTGATGCCCTTGACCAGCAGAACCACCCGCAGACGCTCCGCTGGAAGATCTGCGCCAACCCGCTCGCGACCGAGGATCGGGGGAGAAAGGGGAGCGGACGAATCCGGACCGGCACAGCACGTGCCGGCGACAGGTGACGCGACCGCATCGAGGCCACCCATCCCTCCAACCAAGCTCCCCACCGAACACGGGAAAAGGGGGAGGCGGACGAGCGAACGCATCCAGACCGACGAAAGAGCCGGCGACAGGTGGCGCGACCGCATCAAGGCCACCCATCCCTCCTACCAAACTCCCCCGCGAGCACCCCCGTGTCGCCCCAGCTTGGACACTGGCACAACTCTCCGCGAGGCCATCTGCGAACGCGCGCCCGCCGACGAGGGGGACCGAATCGACCCACCGCCGCAGCCGAGGTAGGTCACCAGGGTGGCCCTCCCGCGCCGAGCGCCGCCGTCCAGCCGCAAGGGCTTGAGAAGACGAGGGTCGCCCACCTCCACTGCTGTCGCGCCGCCCCCTCACCATAGCTCCACGGCGAGAGGGCTGCCCGCGGCCCAGGCCGCGCGCAGCCCGCATCGACATGGGTGGATCTGGGCACGCCACCACGAAGCTGCCGCGCCTTCCCCACCCGCTAACCTGCAGCACCAGAACTGGAGGGCCGCCGCCCCCCACCAGCAGAGCTCCATGGTAGAGGGAGGCCGCCCGCAGCCGCAGGCACCCACGCGCCGTGCCGCGAGCCGACCAGATCTAAACACCGCCGCAACGCCATCCCCGATCAGCCCGCACGCACCACCACCGCGCCGCCAGTCACACTGCGAGCCCACACCGCCGCCGGACCTAAGCGCCGATGCACCACCACGCCACCGCGCCCGCCGCCAAGCGTCGCGTCCCCGACCGGCCGCCGCAACCCGCGCCGAAGCCACTGCGCGGGGAGACGAAAGAACCCCGCCGCCGCCAGCGACGACCGGGCTTCGCCCGGCCGCGCCCTCGGACGGCGACGAGGGAGGAGGAGAGAGGGGAGGGAGGCCCGGCGGCGGCGGCTAGGGAACCCTCTCGGTCGCGCGCGGGGCGACGCGAGAGGGAGAGGGAGAGAGTTCTTTCGGCTTTTGCGGCTCGTTAAACTGCCAAATTGGCTTTGGCAGTTTGCTAGATGTAAAATAAAACTAAAATTCAGACCTCATTTGGGCACTCTATTTTCTTCTGCGTTTCCGTTGAAGGTTCACCATTTTCTACTTCATGTCATGGAACTCCATTTTCATTAAAGGGTTGTTGGATTTGGGGCCAATTTCAATAAAACGTAGATTCTGTTGCTATACTAGTACTACATTCACATGTTACTTCTATGGTTGGATATAATCTATAACTCTGGCATCCATTGTATTTGGGAGGAAAAGGAGAAAATATTTCATCAAATACATGAAGGGTAGAATTGAATTTAACACTCATTCCTATGCCCAAGTTCCATTTTACACGGGAAAAATGGACTTGTAAGGTTGAGCAACGATAAAACCAGATGGCAAGTCCGGTTAGCTATCTCAAAACCAACAATGATGATAATTATGATTAAAAATGCCAAAAAAATGTTAACTATGTATGATCAGTTTGTCTAATTCACATTTAGATGTTTTTTAAGTATGTCACATCTAAACTCCCACAAATATATAATGCAGCAACAAGGAAAAAAAAAACTAAGACATGTATGATAAGTATTGCACCACATTTTCATTCTCTTATTGGATCGTGTGCGGTGCAATTTTGACACACCAAGCACTGCACGACACTAAACTAACTAATCTTCCTGCACGGCGGCAGCGGCTTGCCGCACAGGCACAGGTTGTGCGCGTACGCCGCCGCGGGGAACCGGTTGAACGGCGGGGCCTGCGGTATCCGCCCGCACAGCTTGTTCCCTCTGAAGCTCGCGTGCCGGACGCCCGTCATTCCAGTGAAGTTGTCCGGTATCCTCCCGACGATGGCGTTGCTGGAGAGGTCCAGCCACTCCAAGCTCGCCATGGCCGCCATGGTTGCCGGGATGACGCCCCCGACTCTGTTCCGGGAGATGTCCAGCCTCTCTAGGTCCCCGAGCTTCGAGATCGAGCTCGGTATCTGGCCACCGATGGCGTTCCTCGACACGTCGAGCCACTTCAGGCTCCCGCCGCCGGCGAAGTCAGGCAGCGCGCTGGTGAGCTTGTTCTTGGACAGGTCGAGGCGCCACAGCTTCGGCAGGCCGAACAGTGACTTCGGAATGGGGCCTACGAGCAGGTTGTCATCGAGGGCGAGAGAACTCAGAGACCGGAGGCTGCCGATCTGCGGTGGAATCCTGCCGGCGATCTTGTTGTGGCTCAGCGACAGGTCGGCGAGGTGCCGCAGGCCGCCGAGCGACGCCGGCATCTCGCCGGAGAAGCTGTTGTTGCTCAAGTCCAGCAGCGCCAGGTTCTTGAACCGCCCAAGAAATTCCGGGACGACGCCTGACAAAAGGTTGCTGCTCATGTCGAGGTACTCCAGGCTGGACAGGCTCCCGTAGCTCGACGGGATCCCGCCGGTGAGGCGGTTCCCGGCGAGGTTGATCTGCTGGAGACCGCGAACGTCCCCGAGCTCCCGCGGCAGCCGGCCCTCCAGCCGGTTGCCGGCGAGCGAGAGGTAGCGGAGGGAGGTCATCCTGGACAGCACCTTCCCGGGGACGCCGCCGGCCAGCGCGTTGCCCTCGAGGTAGAGCTGCTGGAGGCGCACCAGCCGCGAGAGCGCGTCCGGGATGACGCCTCCGATCCGCCCCATGTCGCGGACCACCAGGGACTCCAGGAACTCGAGGCCGCCGATGGAGGGGGAGATGGTGCCGTTCATGTATCGACCCGGCTGCGACTGCAGGCGCAGCGACACGACCCTCCCGGTGGCGGCGGCGCAGGCCACGCCCTCCCACCCGCCGCCGCAGCAGTCGTCGCCGGCCCACGTGGCCAGGATGCCCGTGGTGTCCACGGTGATGCCGGCCTTGAAGCCGAGCAGGGCGGCACGGTCGGCGGGCGAGCACGGCGGGGTCGGCTTGTCGCCGCTGCCGGTGCCGGCGGCCGCATGGCCGGACAGTGGGGCGGCGGTGGCAAGCAAGAGAAACAGAGCACGAAGCATTGTCCTTGCTCAAGTACAAGTTGTATACTGGTGAAGTGGTGATCGATGTGACGCGAGCACACTGTATTTGTAGGTGAGCTGGTGGTGCAATGCAATGCATGGGAGCCTCAGCCTCGTCGGCATTTACTTTGTTCATGCGTCGGGGCCTCTGCATGGAGCCTGGGCAAGCTACTCCGGCCGGCACATTTGAATTGGCGCCTTTTGGAGCCCAACGGCTCACATGCGTCAGACTCCTGTATTAACTGTAGCTTGTGTGTGTTTGCAAGTTCTCATATACGCTGTCGTGTTGTGCAAAATACTTTTTTCTTCAGACAATCATCCTCCTCCTTTATCCAATGAGGACTGTTGCATCGTTTACAACCATCGAGGTCACCTCCTCTGGGAGTGATTCCATCCAAACATTTGGAGGGTCCTAGCCAATTCATGAGCTACTTGATTGTTATCTCTATTACAATGATCATAGATGACATGATTAAAATCTAAGGACATGTAATAGCAGTCATTGAAAATGGTAAGTACGTACTTGACACTGAAGGAAGAGTTCCGATCCTTCAAAACTGAAATTACCTCCAAACTGTCCAATCTTGCTACATCCCATCGTATGGGCCAAGTTTATACCAAATCACACTGCTATAGCAACAGTTGTAAATGAATCTAACATATATCAATCCTTCCATTAGCAGCGTCTTACTGATGGAGTATCTTGAAAGGTCCCTACTAAATACTTCCTCCATGTAAGAAAAATTGAAGTTCCAAGTTTTTCTTAAGTTAAATATCATTAAGTTTGACCAAAACTATTGAAAAAATATCAACATCTACAGTGTCAAATTAGTTTCATTGGATTCGCTGTACTATACATTTTCATATTATGTATACTTTATGTTGTAAATATTAATATTAATATATTTTCTATATTCATGATCAAACATAAAAGAAGTTTGACCTAGGACAAACCTAAAACCTGAATTTTTTGGAACAACGGCAATACATCTCACAAGAATTACATTACTACTGCCACCCAACCTAGGTACTGCTATCGAAAAGCATTTCAGCAAACTGAAGCAATGAAATTGTTCTCTTGTTCTGCAATAGCTAGCGAGATAATTCACCGCTTAAATCCAGATTGCAAGGTTCAAGCAACAGAGAATTCCATAGCTGAACATGACCTAATGGCCTCGAAATGGTTTTCAACTGTGTAGTTCGGGCCACTGACAAGATACGTTGCCTCGTTAGCATTAACAAGGCGTAACCTTACTGGAGCCAACAGGTGCTACAACATACTATCAATAAATAACGAACAGGTGATACAACACGACCAGCTAAACATACTAGACAACAAAAATTCATCCGGGCCATGACCAGCTTCTTAGGTGTGTAGCTCGGGGACAGAAACTCCGCAGGGCATCCCTTCGCCCATCGCAGCAAGTTATCGAGCCCCTCTAAACATTACCACTATTGCCAAAAGCAAACCTTCAAGACAATAATTAATGCAGGCCATAAGGATCAGTCCAGCGGCGCGTTCTCTTTGATCACCGCTGACAAGTTTGTAGCCGCCTCTTCGTTTTTCAGTCGGAGTAAGTATGTTCGAGCTACAACATTGCCACCATCTGATTCAGACTGCGCATCCTGTGAAAATACAGCACGGATCAGAGTCATACTGGGTGACATATGCGCTGCACATATAGCACGATGGTACTTACTGAAGTGTGAAATATCGAGGCAACCGTGTTCTTTTGAACACTCATTTTTATCCCCTTGTAGATCATAGCATTCAGAAGAATCTTGCCGACCTGCTACCAGAAATCAGTCATTAATATTTTGTTCGCAACCAGAAATAATCTGACAGCAGTATAACAGATAATAGTAAAGGGGAAAGGGCGATTTCAGACAAAATGCCAGCCAAGATGATAGAAATATTCAAGAAAAAAATTACTAAAGCACTAAATACTGTATGAAACCCAAGACAAATGAATCTGATCTACATTTTAGAAACAGAGAAGTTCAGCAAACACAACAATAGTAAAACAATTACAGGAGTGAATACTTTGCAAAACTATATGAGATGCAGGCATTTCACGTTTGAGATGCAACTGAAGACAAATGAACTTGGATTACTGTATGTCAGCAGAAAAGGGAGAGCACATACATCATTTCTGATAACAACTGTTGGGGTGGACTCTTTTGAAGCTTTCTCTGCACCCTCTTTACATCTGATAGAGAGCTGACCGACACCAATGTCTTTCCAACCCTTGGTAGCATCATCATGCTACATGAATGGAAAAAATTGTGAAATCAAATGCTAAGCATATTTTACAGAACACTTGGATAGTAGCACTGAGGAACATAAGTTATAAATCTATGAGCAAAAGTATAGTGCTAAACAGGGATGAGTGGAAATAATACCTTCACATACACCTTGCATTTGGCTTCATGAACGACAACTATTCCTTTCTCTTCTGCTTTCTTTACAGAAGGGCTGCTTGGTTGCTCGGCTTCAGCATCTGACCATTCAAACAAGAGTGGAATTAAGTATTGAGGAGCGCGTCCAGTGATAGGGGTTCAAACAAGAGTAGAATTAAGTATTGAGGAGCGAGTCCAGTGATAAGGGTTGGCCACGAAAGAACCTAGTTTAAGTAAAACAGTTCCTGATATCAAAGAGACAAGAAAAATTCACCCACACACCCCTGTCCGTGCGTGCGCTCAAGTCAATTATTACTAAAGTTTATGTTACACCATCATCTATTAAAAAACAGCATAGGTACCCCCTCAGTATAAACCACCGTTGTTTTTTTGCTGGCGTGGAATCCTACCAGGGAATACACGTCCGTATGACATCTAAATTAGCTGTAAATAATCAGGTTAGCATCTTGAGTGGCTGGGCCTGAAACTCCCAGGCTGGCAGAGACTAGCTTTGAAACCTTCAACCGCTACCCCACAGCACACTCCTGACTCCAGCCTGCGCTATGCAACAGCAGTGCTCGACAGATTGTGCAACACTACCTCATCCGCTGCTCATACTCCACCCAGGCGGAAAAAACAAAGAGCAGCTGCAATGTCGAACATGTCGGTCTCAACACCTAACAAATCAACCTTGGAAGAGGATTAATGCAGTAGGAATATAAAACGGCTCACTGGCAGCGTTAGACATATGAATTAGACTATAATTTAATTTTGGGATGGACTCAATTTTTGCTTTAAGAGTCATGATCTCATAGAATGTGACAATGGGGCAAGATAACCAAGCCGTTAGATCAATTCTTCTTCTTCTTCTAAGCCTTTTGTCCCAAACAAGTTGGGGTAGGCTAGATATGAAACCCTTTCACGAGGACTTCCCAGGAGGTCACCCATCCTAGTACTACTCTCACCCAAATGGGTTTCATACCCAAAGGACTGGCTAGTTTTTACGTTGGCTCGCCAAGCCTATCACAACCCTTATATATGAAACCCTTTCACGAGGACTTCCCAGGAGGTCACCCATCCTAGTACTACTCTCGCTCAAATGGGTTTCATACCCATGGGATCAATCAAGACAAAAAAAAGACATTCTTGCATGATAAACTGCATCTTGTACTGAAATCTTGAGCATTCCTTGAGAGACAG